>NC_138149.1:20432400-20484900 GCF_964199315.1 Orbicella franksi | reverse complement strand
ACTTAAATTAACATGACTGTTTCAAGACTTTGTGAACATAATAATAAGAAAAACAAGCTCGATAACCATTGTCATAATTATTCACTAAACATGCTATAGTGACAACACATAAAACAAACTTTACAGTATGGAAGTCTAGAAAAACAATTATTGCTCAGAGAGCACGTTTTAGAAAGTTGTTGAAAGATTGGCAATAATAAAGGATAAAACATTAAATGCAAAAAAAGGTTTCCAAGGGCCACCTAACGTCATCACATGTATTATCATCATTACTGCCAATGCGTGGATCATGCTAGCATTTGTGGTTTTTATAAATAAGCCGTATTTGTTGAAAGATTTATTATACCAGGTTATGGTAATTTTGGAACTTTTCTGCACACTCAAAACTGTTGTAAATCCCTTTAGCGAGTCACGATTTAGAGAGAAAAATAAAATCGCCTGATCACGGCCCCTTTGTGCTTCACATAGTCATTTGGAGAGTGTTCCCGTTTTCCTGATAAAATAATATTTGAAAATGAATGGTTGACTTATAATAATTGTTTTTTATGGTAATTAAAAGTCAAAACATAAGAAATTTTTAGAAAGAACAAGACAACAAAATTATTATGATAAAGTTGAAATGATCATTGTGTCTCGGAAGTCGGAAATAAAAGAACTTTATGTCGAGGAAAAGGTTGTTATTCATCGTGGTAGATGCAATAATAAAGTGCATTATCGTTTGTCCCACGATGTAGTCACTGAGATGTAGATCGCGACGTTTCGACTGCTTACTGCTAGTCTTCTTCAGGCGATAAGGTCGACTGATTGCACGGTATCATTTATATCACAAAGGTCGGCTGTGATTGGTGCATTTCGATCCTCCTATTGTTCCATTGTTCGGGCGAGTAGCTGTTCCCTCAGTGGTCCGCTGTTGCACCGTTCCCCTGTTGTTGTGTTTCTTGATCGTGGGTATCCAAGCTTCAGGAATTTCAATTCCACTATCCCTGTTGATGTTGTTAGGGTGAAGTCTTCTGCGAATAGCTTCACGTAGGGTCAAGGAAGCTATTCACAAGAAACACAACAACAGGAGAACGATGCAACAGCGGACCACTGAGGGAACAGCTACTCGCCCGAACAATGGAACAATAGGAGGATCGAAATGCACCAATCACAGCCGACCTTTGTGATATAAATGATACCGTGCAATCAGTCGACCTTATCGCCTGAAGAAGACTAGCAGTAAGCAGTCGAAACGTCGCGATCTACATCTCAGTGACTACATCGTGAGACAAACGATAATACACTTTATTATTGAAAGAACTTTAGTAGGCCGAACAATTTAGTATTGTGACTGTACCTTTACAGCTTATCAAAACTTTAATTGAAGCAAATTCTCTTTAAGTGTTTTTACCTGAACAATAATTGTGGGTTCACATTTGGCCGAAAAATGTTTAGTCTGATGCAATATGTTTAGTCCAATACAACATGTTTCACTCTGAAAAATACAACATGGCGGTCCAGAGTGAAGGGGAAGTGAATGCCCAAAAGGTGTGAAATCAGAGATTTTACTAAAAATCAAATGCAGCAGTAGAGCGAGCTCCATTTTCAACTTACGTATAAAAAATACAATTCCAGTGCCGTAAAACTGCATTCAACACAGTTTTCCACGCAACGTTAGAAACTTGAAATATAGTAATACATTACCATAATTTAACAGAACAATACCAAAATAAAGCTTCATTTGTTAAGCTGTTTGTTGATCAGATTCTGTAGAGAGTGAATAGTAGAGAAACCACTTGTTTACATCTGGATCTTTGTTTTCTTTGTTAAGTATCAACAGAGGCTTGCCAGCCAAATAGGACGCTCCACTCTCTACGGCTGTTGTTTTCTCTGGAACTCCGTTTGTATCAACCAGCACCGGGGCGTGTGCTATTCTCACTGCCTCCGAGGCGCTATCTGAAAATTATCGACGAAAAAGTATCATGTATTTAGTTGAAAGGAGAGGAGGTAATGAAAATCCTTATTTTGGCATAAGTGTACAGTAAAACACTATAATCTATAATAAGCTTTCAAAGGCGCAGTTCTCCTGAATAACGTTTTCTAGAGAGACAGCGTCGCCGAGCGAGTGGTTAGGGTGCCGGACTTGAAATCCCGAGTTCGCTTGTTTAGTCCCATTCTGACCACTAAGATGGATTTGTTCTCTGTAGTTCCGAGTTCAACTCCTCGGCCACGCTTGTAAAAAGCCAACTTGGTCTTCCTCCTGCAGGTTAGGATTTTTAACCAGTTTATGTTATCTACAATATTTGTTTCATTGTCTGTTTCCAAAGGCTCTGAAAAACCTAATTGTGGGTGTGGTCAATTAAGATATTTATTTACTCATTTAGTGTCAACGGAGATTGAAAGGGTACATTCATTACATAGAAACAATTTTTTTTTTGACAAGTGTCCTTGATAAAAAGTGAGATGGCTTGTTCAGTGTAAAATTGGACGACAAAACTACAAGTTTCTTTCAGAAGTTCTATTTGATCGTGCAACTGACTAAGATAGGAATTTTCTTTGTCGATAGAATATATTAACACTTCATAGATTCAATATTTTTTTTGGAACTGGCACCCTGTCCTACAGGTTTGAATGCTACAGTTTTCATCTCTTACTGTTTTGCTGCTCATGTGTAATCTGCTGTACTCCGAAGAAGCATTTCCTTTATGCTACGCTCATTTTCTGATCAATACAAATTAACATCTTGATATGAGTACTGCAGGATGTGCACATATGTTGCAACCATTGTTTTTAGTCGATCACAGACTAACTATTTCATATACGCATTGCACTTTGGCTTCACTACATGTGACATCACTCTTAGGGTGACAACTCCGATATAAGATTTGACATGCACAGATATAAGATTTGACATACACTGCATACCTGTTACTTCCTCTGCAATGTTGTCTGTGTTTTTCTGATTATGTTCTAACAGTAAAAACACACATTTTTACTCAAGTTGAGGCTAATATATATTTAAAAAGCACAACTTGACATTAAGGGTGTGTCAATTTGTTGTTAGAAGAAACCTATTGTCTGAAAAACCATTGTACGCGTTGTCATACCGTTTATGAATGAACTACCTCCAGTCTCGTTTTTATCTCCTAAAAGCTCTTCACCAATCTGCTGGCCACTCTTTATGGCCTCCGTCTGATTGTCCAAGTCGTCCAGGAGTTTGGTAATGTCATTGTTGCCTAAATTTCTTGGAAGACGACCTTCCCCATCTCTTACGGACTGCTCATTTCTTGTTGGCAATCTCAAATACTCCACAGGTTTCCGCTTATTCAGGGGAACTGCTCGAATCATGACAGACAGATTTAAAAAAAAAAAAGAAACGTTTTTGTTAAGTTTGTTATTTTAATACATTATCACGACCCCTGTGAAAACTGAACAATGCCAACTCTTGAGAGATCTGAAATTTGGTCTGTAAATTCTGGATCGCTTATTAGAAAATCATCAATGAAGTAGTGAAATGATTTTAGCCCAGGGAGAAGACAACTCATCGGCAGGTATATCTCAATAATAATAATAATAATAATAATAATAATAATATAATTTTATGTAGCGCGTGCTTCTGAGCATCCAGCAGCGCTGTACAATTTTCTAATAATACTACTATTAGACACTGAGAATGCCATTAACAGGAATTCTTTGTGAGATGCTGTTCCCTGATAGTCACCCCTATTATCCAACAACATCGCCAAAAACAGCCATACCCAATGGCCACAACAAAACCACTTATCGCTTAAGGGGGGGGGGGAGGGCAGGGAGCAGATCTGCATCTGAAACTAGATTTAAGATAGCAGATCAATAATCTAATTAACAAATAGATTCCATGTCGCCGTGCGTCTGTTCAGTAATAGATCACAGATGACGTCAAAATGTGGTAAGAACACGAGGCGATAGCCGAGTGTGTCGCTGATGTTCTTACCACATTCTGACGTCCTGTGTGATCTATTACTGAACAGACGCACGGCAACAAGGAATCTATTTGTTTTATAGAATAAAGAAACAACAGAAAAAGCTTTTTTATTTTAAAATCTTTCAACGTAACTCGAAAGCCAGCCTTTGCCCATTTTGGCGAACACGAAAAAAAGCTATTTGACGTAATCTATTGTCTTACAGAATGAAGCAATCTCATTGGTTGCTATGCATAGCAATGAATTGTGATTGGTCCAGGAAAATCACGCCACTATCAAACTTGAGTCAAAAATCGCTTCTCGTGGATTGAGCCTTCCGATGAAAGTCCTCCTCTATACATGTTTCTAATGTAATCCTTTCCGTTTTAGATTTGGCCTGAACGACAGTCCCGGTTAATTCTAATTCGAGTACATTCTTTAATCTTTGATTAATATAATTACCTATAGCTTGCTAATCCGGCAATGGTGGTAAGCAGGGTGCTCAGGTGACACATTTACAGCGAAGGTGAATACAAACTGCATAAAAGACATTGTAATGCATATGTTATGATATAGTTGCATAGGTAGCTGTAACTTACCAAGATCGACAGTTACTGTCACAATTGCAATCCACGCAAAGAGTGCAAATACTTTCTGAGTTTGAATTACATTCATCAGGGTTTGTGTGAATGCTTTTCTTGTGGCCGCCCCTGCAACGGAACACTGACAAAAATCATTGGAGTTAGTTAGAGCAGGTTGCTATTGATCTTTCAATGGACAGACCAAAATAACAGGGATAATTATGTCGTTTCTCCTTGATCTAAATATAATGTTTATGTTATATCCATACCATAATATAAAGCTGAGAAACTGGGATAGAGAGCTTGGGATTTGTGTCGTGTTTTCAGACACTTTACTCGCACAGTGCCTTTATCCACCCAGGTTTATAAATAGACGCTGACAAAATTTAATTCTGGGAGTAACTGGGAGTTACCTAGCATCTTATTCAGGGTGGAGTTGATGTCCCAGTTGTATATACTGCTACAGACACCGAGACAGGTACTTGTAACAGCGGTATGGAACGCTAGCGCGACCGTGGGCAAACTTTACCTTTCAGAAAATAATTATTGAACTGAAACAAAGTTCACAACAAACTCTATATTTAAATATCATATTATTTGCGGCTGTCCATTACACGTTTGTACAATTAAGGATATGTCTTAAGCCGCATTGATATACAATTTGCTTGCCGTCTCCAATGTGATTGTCTGAAGGCACGCCTGAGCAGCTAATTATAATGCGCGCTGGTATCGAATCGTGATGTCACACTTAGATAGATAGACACCTTTACTTAAAAGTAAAAAGAAAAATCAAAAAGATAAAAATTTTAGGTTAGTCCCTTCAGGGAGCTTATAAAGCATCTCTGCTATCAATAGGAGCCCTGAAGCTATTACCTACCATGGATTACACAATAATAGGATAGATACAAAAATAAAAACATAAATATAGGAAAGTATATTACAACAAATATCAAAAGCCTATAACTACCAGAGTAATATCTTCAAATTTATGAACATTCAGTATTTATTAAAAACCGTACTTCCATGATAATAAAAAGAACTCCTGGCTGTTTCCGTTCTTATTGCAGCCAGATGTAAAAGATTGTTCTGCCCAGTTGAGCGAGTACAAATGTACTTATTGGGTGAAACATATTGGATGAAAGCACCTGGATCAATCCACAGAGAAATAACTCACCGTTTACAATAGTCTTCAAAACTAGTGTCCTTAGCGACATTTCTAGTTAACACTCCTGGAAATGTTTTGAATAATAGTCTACGTTAGACTGCTTTAAGATGAAATTGCCACGAGCTGTCAATGAAATTGTCCTTACCGCATCTGTTTATTAATTTTATCAAGAGTAAAATGAAACTAGAACTCACGACGCACGCGGTATTCCAAACTCTCATTTTCCAGTTATTTGCATTCGCACAGCCAAACCTAAACTACCTAACGCGCAATAAAATTGATCAATAAGGTGATCTCAAAAGGGAATGCAACAACTGGTTTGTAAGTGTGGTCTTACTAGATAGAAACTCAAGGACTATTTAACCTCATACAGTTGATGCAAGTTAAATTATTGTTATTACTGTCGCGTTTCAACCTTAACCGAGGGAACCTATGATGTACTATATATGAAAGCCAACAGCTCTACTATATTTACGTAAACGGGAATCAAAATAAACTAACCTTAAAAACAAAAGCAAAATAAGATATGTTTCACCGGTGCTTGGCTTTTCGTCAGAGTTGCTGGTGATTTGGTCATTCGTGCTGATGACGGCACGCTTTTTAAACTTTGCAGGTGTTATTTGTGATATGGATATGTAGAGAAATTTTGGCGGGAAAATTTTTTCGTTTTACCCGTACATGCTCTCCTATTCAACACGATTGCACGAAGGTCATGTCTAAGACTCTTTTACACTGAATAATGTTAATTTTCAGATTTAAATGCACGAGTGTCTATTAACGCCAGATTCACAACACTCAGAGAGAATTCACTCAGACCACTTAATTCCGCTTTCAAAGAAAACACTGTGCAACATATAGAGAGAATGTGGTGACGAAATATCTTCCTAAGATAACATTAGCAGTGCTCTAGGGCAAACCAGAGCCCGAACAAGGGGTATTGTTCATTCACCATTGTAAAAGATTATGAATTTGGCCTGAGGCGAAATGAAGTCGGGAATAGAGAGTTCTATCAGCGGCCTGTTTCCTATAATGCCAGGGGATCATGTATTGCATTAGTAATGGCTGCCAGAACGAAAAACAAGCAAAGACTCTTATTTGTTATCTTGTTAGGATTATAATTAACTTGAGAATTTTGACCTCCGTATATTTAAAATAATTAGATTAGTGATCGACCGGTAGTCCGAATGAATGAACAAGTCTCTATTCATAATTTCTAGTAGTTAAAAAACCCGGTTTTTAACGTTTATCTGGCAAATTTTCTGCATTTTGTAAGAAATCCTGGGGCAAAAGCAGCCTTAATTGTTTAATGATTTATTGTGAGAGTAATACACAGACTCAACGACTTAAACTTAAGTGACTGAGGGGTGTGGTCGACCCTGTCATCATAACCATACCTCACAAACAGTAACAGGATGACAAGATAGTATAGTGACTTTTAAATAGTAATCTGAGTAAGGATTCAATAGACGTCTCCATCTTTCTTGAAATGTTCTCGGTCCCATGGTTTTTCTCATAAGAACATTTCATACTGTGCTGCGCTGTTTTTTTGTCCCTATTGTATGCAGATAAAACAGGTTCAAATTTTAGATGCAATGTCAAAGCCAATATTGGAGGAAAAAACAACCGAGGACCAAGGACTGATGACTTCCATGGTAGAGAAGGGAAAAAACTAAAAATAGCCCGTTAAATAAAATATGCGTTTCTCTTGACATGGAATGAAGAGAGGTTATGTCCTCCAAATACATGTAGACGGCTTTCAAATCCCAGACTGTATGATTGATGAACATCCGACTGATTGTCAACGCCATAAATTATTCTGAAATACCCGGCTGAAGCCACGATGTCGTCAAACATCCTCACAGGGTCGTTTTTATGTCAAATGAGCGCATGTGAAATTTAAACGCATGTTTGGGGTCCTTCATGTTGCGTTTCAACAAAGGAAAGGAATCTTCATTTGAGAAGTGGTGAGTCGCTTAGTTTCGGTGCGGTCGGAGAACACAAAACAGCAGAATTTTACAGTGGCGATCAACGTTGTAAGCGTTAACATCCATTTATTGTCAGTTTCTGATAACACCTTGTTATCGCGACAAAATTCAACAACCTACTCAGGTATATTTTAGCACGTCTACAGAATTTCCTGTGGAAAGGAACGCGAAATCAGTTTGTTTCCCATGCACCATCACGACAAAGAAACTGGCTTCTCGAGGCATAGGAGTTTCCTAGGTGAGAATTTATTTTTCATATAGTTTAGAATAACTTAAAACAGGATGTCATTGCTGCTACAGGTTATCCCAGGATTAGCGCCCTTGGCACTAAACGGTTCATACATTTTTAAGTTCATTCATTTCAACATGATAATTTAGACTTGTAAATTTGTAAGGGGTATTTGCCGGCTTGACGTTTATAAGGAATGCCGGAGTAGGTTACGTTAGACATTGTAGTCCACTTTAATATTTCCTCCTTTTCCTCAGACTTTTAGTTGTTTAGTTTCGTC
Organism: Orbicella franksi; assembly: GCF_964199315.1. Lineage (NCBI taxonomy): Eukaryota > Metazoa > Cnidaria > Anthozoa > Scleractinia > Merulinidae > Orbicella > Orbicella franksi. The sequence goes on along the minus strand of NC_138149.1, from coordinate 20,476,740 downwards.
AGACTTTTAGAAAACCGGAATTAAAACTTCCTCTTCATTTAGTATATTGTCCATGTGTAAATGGATATAGCCTTAAGTAATGTCGACGTTGAACAACAAGGAATATCTTCGATAAAATTAACATGTGTTGTTTTTCCATTCTGTAACTCTGCAGCTGGTTGGGTAGATAGCGGCACGTTCTCGAGAACTCCAGGTGTATAAATTAAACTTAAATTTGAAACCAATTTAAAAAACCCTAAAAATGTTATTTACACAAAAAACTATTCTTTATAAAACTCACTTCAGTTCCATGAAAAAACGATACCATGGCCATGACCTGTTGGCAAGTAGTTTAAAATATTTTAGCCAGTTAATAACAGTGAACAAGTGTCATGTAATCTTCAAAACAGTTTTTGTGATTTGCCAATAAAAGTAGAAACACGCAAAAGTTTTTTTACTCAGTAGTCATAGTCATGTACGCAAGATGGTTATCAAGATAGATAAACATTGTTTGATATTTCGTTGTCTTTAATGATTTGTTTCTTCAGTTTAAATAAAGCTTTTGACTTCAGTTGTAAAAAAAACAAGAGAGCTTTTATTAAATTCTAACCACGAAAGGTCAGACAAAGCCGTCTCAAATCTTGACCTTCAGTAGGTCTTAAACTCTCAAACAATCGAGCTCTGAAAATAATTTTACACTTTGTTCCTTAGCATTGCCTGAGCCTTCTCTTTGTCAATACACAATATACTTTACACCAGATCAGAGGTTGTTATTTGTAGTTCAATATCTATTTACTTTCGTAAATGTATAATTAGATCAATGTCATCATAGCACCTGATCCTTTAATGAACGGAATCAAGATTTCATCAAGCCCTTTCAGATGGCCGCCAAGAGTCAACTTGTGCCAATGAAATCTAAGTTATATCTTTGACAAGCTACTCCGATTTCCGTCGCAAAGTTTGCGAAAGGAAAGTTTTTGAGGAAGATTCTCTCCTTATACAGGTGTAGCAGTCACACTTTGGCATCTGAAAGACGTTTAGGATGATGACAGTTCACACCTTGAAAATCATTCGATCATTTATCACATAAATTATAAAGTCTTCCTAGAGATTTCGTGTTGAAAAAGTTCTTGATAAGGTAAATTTGAAAATTCCAGTGCTTCTATCACATGTTTAAATGCTCGGTCCCATTAGCACCTTTGCTAAATCCCTTGCAGTGAAAATTATTTACATCTGCCCAGTAAGCCCTCCTTTCTCCTCCGCAACACTGTTCGAGCCTCAAGGTGCCACTATAGAATGTTCTAGACTATAGTTACATATAAACCTTGTTATACACACAAAAACGCTGTCTCAATTCAGGTGGCACAGGAAGTAAGCTAATTAAATAATGGCTGATAAAAGCTTCTGAAGGCAACCTCAAAAGGATGAAATCAAGTCTGTAGCTTCATAACAAACCCAGTACAGGGTGCTAGAAACCATTATCAACTTTCGGTATACAATCCGAATTCCGCCTGGAAAACCGTCGACATCACATCAAGTTTGGTAATCGAAGCCCAAGGTCCATTGATTAAATACCTTTGTCGTCTCATAAGGACCATGGGGGTTACGCAGTGGATAGTTCAAATATCATCCCTCGCTCGGTTATTGTAGGATGAGGACAAAAAGAGGACTTGAAATTATTAAAGCATTGTAAAGGGCCTTGGAGCAAAACAGGGCCGGTCTGATTCGTTAATTGTAGGCATCTTTTCTTCTGTCAAGATCTGCTTGTTGATTAGAACTACTTTAAGAATAAATATCAGTATTAAATACGCAGTTCAATAGTCGTACGGATTGGACAAATACAGGATCCATATAATATATTAAAATTGTAATAAATTATTGATGTTTTAAGAATGAAGCAGACAAAAGAAACCAAATTAAACTTTTTTTTTTTTTTTTTGTAATTGGTGGATTAATTGTTGCTTTTCCTAAAAGATGAAAAAATATCTAAAAAAATTGATCGAAAGATTTGATTATCCCCCCTCCCCCCCGCCCCCTCCACCCGCCCCTCATTTTTGAGCAAACGGAATTTGGTCACAAAAGATGAATAACATGAAAATTACAATGATCAGCTAGGAGTTGTTAAATTGCAATTTATTTTATATCTAATTAAAGCTTCTGTTTTCCCGTACAATCGATCAAATATTGTCGTTTATTTATTTTCAAAAACACGTGTGATTGAAATGGTTCCAAAAACTAATTATTTCCTTCCTCTTCATTGCAGACTTTAAATGAAATATGACTTTAAATGATTTTTTTAATGACTTACGGTTAAGAATGCTCCAAACTTCCAGATAAAAAAAAAACTTAAGCCATACCTTGATATTGTTTATTTGAACAATGTTGACTCATCCTCTGGAATTTGCACCTTAATTAGCACTAGCTTGACATGTTTTTCAAGCGTTGCACACTTCAAAGGCGGCCGCAGCTAATTCAGTCCCGTTGGCTGTCGTTTTAACAAAGCCTTGAAGAATTAATCTTATAAGCCAGTCCGGCCCCGGAAAAAGGAAATGGATCAAATAACAGTAACCTTTACGACAAGTCCCTTGAACAAAGTGTATTAGGGTTCAAAACTGCGCCCAATCACTGATCCCACATTGTTTTCTAGATCAGAGGCCACTGCTGCTGCGGTGCTTTGCTCATTATGAGAAATGTGGTTTATTTATGAGAATTTCTGTGCAGGGAACAATTTTGATGTTGATTTTATCACTGACACCTTTTGTAATGACCGGTTATTGTTTAAAAGAGGCTGACGTGCATGATTATCAAATATTTTGCCGCTATTCATTACAAGATTGCTGTACTACACGCCCTGATGCAAAGTCAATATGGCGGCAGAGAGTGCCACAACATCTCCACCTGCTCTAGCTGGAAGCTCCTTTTCAATAGAAAACCTTTTGAATATCTCACAAGGTGCTACAGAAAAGAAGCCAACAGCCAGGCTCTCAACTGCTACTTCAACATGTGATTCCCTCCGAAGGCCATCATTTCCACTTGTTCCTAAGGCAGTACGTCCGTTTGCGTATCATGCTCACAGTTTGCCTCTTTGTACCCCGGACCCTGGACTTAACTTTGGTGGAATCCCACATCCTCGTTCAGAGCCAAGCATTAACCATTTTCCAATTCCAAACAATGGACCTCCATTAGGTAAGCTGAAAAGAGGTGTCCACTTCGTTAATACCTGTCCTTGTTACATTGTTCCTGTGGCGCGGAAAGTGCGGCCACTTCATTTCATTTTGCACCGTGTTAACGGTTTAAAGTCGTCACATATTCTGAACCACAAATTGATTGTTCCCTTTGTAAATGCCTTGAGGTGAGATCTTCACACAACTTTGGTTTATTCAGTGTTTTCTAGCTGTGTTAAAGATGACCATTCTCTTGAAGTTTTATCTAGATAATCAATGCTTAAATCTACGAAACTTCCATTTCTCCATGGCACTCCACTCTTTTTGCTCAAAGAATTCGGCAAAAAACGTTCATAGAGAACTACACTTGTTTCTAACAATGTGTTAATTCTTACACGCTAAAATGTAAAGAAGTTACCACTTGAGTAGCATCCGGAGGGTCAGAACTAATTTCTCAAAATTGTGGATATTGTCCTCAACAAAAAACGTATAGGCGAACTGAAGCTTGCAGCAGATTTAGTCGAGGCCTATACCTAAGATGCTTTGTGCTGATTCATTTTAAGTTTATAGTTTTCGATCTCTTGATACAAGTGTGAATGTTCCGAAGAAGCTTCAGTTGAATCACCATACGCGTGTGCTATAGCTTTCTTCCCAGAACCTCTGACAACAACACTGTAAGCATATTTGTTGATAAAACCAAGCTATAAGAAATACCAGATAACATTACCTTTAACTTATATTACATTGTTTCTACAGATAACTGTTATGTAGGCTATCCTGAGATAAAAATTTCGACAATTACGCTGAGAGAAGCAACTTAAGAGCATTTATCTTTTAACGATTTTTATCACCTATATAGACATACATGGACATTTTTGCTGTTCCATCTTCTAGTGGGAAGCCTTCAGTACGTATTTTTTTTAGGTTTGCTAATTAATCTTTCAAATGCGTGCAAAAAAGTAAATTTCGCTGATAAATTGAGGAAATGTTCTCTGCGGACGCTGAACAACTGGAATTGAACAAGAGACGTACCTCTCTTGCATTTGACTAGTTGTTTTGTGCTAAATTCCCTGTTGTTAAATAAGCTAGTGGTAAACTAGCACATAATATATGTTAACCTGATATAACTCTTATTTCCCTCTTTCCAACTCTCTACATTACCAAATTCAAAAAGGGCAAATTACAAAATAGTCAAAAATTAGAGAGACGTATAACTAGCCAGACGCGAGTTACCGTGTGCGACTTAATCCCAAGAAGAAAAACAAAACATTTAAAATTGTTTTAAATAACTCCAAGCACCGTCAGGACGACATCAAATACCTTTAAAAGCCATTAAATTATATTTTTCTTTTCTTTTAAGGTGTGGAGCTTTTTACAATAAGACGAAGACGACCGATGAGGAAAAAGAAGCAACGTCCCTTGTTTTCAACCCATCAGATCCAAACAATGGAGACGGAGTTTACAAAATGTCGGTATGTCTCTGAAAGCAGGCGAGCCGAGCTGGCTTCAGACTTAAATCTTACGGAAACACAAGTGAAAACCTGGTTTCAGAATCGACGAACAAAGTGCAAAAAAGAAACACGAGATAAACAAGAGCAATTAACTTCGGAAATAGGACGGAGGCCCTTTAAATTCACTGACCAACATTTGCTTGAAGAGGAAAGAAACTTTCGTAAACAGGAGCATTGCATACATTCCTTTTTCTCATATCACCCAAGTTCCTTATTTACTTTGCCTTCGCTGGGTCGTTCCTCTGGATTGTTGTAGATATCTTATTGAAGCCAACGATGGATCATATATATTGGAATATTTTATATACAAAAGAATCTACTCAACATTTGAACAGATCTTATTCGCCCTTTGCTAAGAGGAATTATTTACAAAGCCATTTAGATAATATGTCAGCCGAAGCAAAGCTGTCAAATCTAAGAAATTTTCACTCTTACATGAACTACGTGTATACATATTATTGTGTTTTATTCAGTAAATGAAAGATCATAAAACATACAATATATATTGCACCGGAAATCATGTCACTTGCTGTTTTACTTCATAATTCAATCAAGTTTCTATTGGTATCTGTACTCGTCTTGTTACCGTTGAGCAAAATTCGTTGGCAATAATCATTAAAAAAAAAAATTTTAATATGGATTTCTGTTTGTTTTATTTGTAGCACATTAAGCATAGCAGTGCAGAGATTTTGTTGCAACAAGCCGCTTACAACATCTCGCCACATAGTGATTGCTTATAAAAATATAGACCGTCAGACGTGGATCAGCAACGTACATGAAATCGAGAACACGTACATTTCTTACAACATGAAACAGAGCATAGCTGTTCAGGTATTTTCGTACCTTAAGTTGAATTGTGTTGAGTTGGGCAACAAGTTAATTGGCGGAAAGGATAAAGGGAACTGTTCACTGCTGCCCGGTCTTCACCAGAGTTTTCGATAAAGTAATACTGGCGATCAGGGTATTTTAACCCTGGTAAAGCGGTAAACAGATTCAATTAGGAATGTTCGCCTTTTAACATTTATTCTACGGATTGATTTCTTTTCGCTTTAGTGATATACAGACTATTGTCATCATTTAGTGGATTTTTGCAAGGATCTTTCAGTTTCACTGGGTAGCTGTAAAGAACGTAAACTTGCTTTGTGTCGAAAAGGCAATTATAAGCGCATTGCCAACTTGTTGTCAGGTTAGAACTAAGTTGGGAGAGCTGAAAAGCTGAAGTTTTTAATAAAATTGCTGTTAACATTGAATCAGCGATCCTCGAATATGAAACATTTCCTATCCATAACATGTTACATTGACGGCATTTGGTTTCTAAGTAATCGCTCGTTTTCGATGCCAAATAAATGGAACATACCAAACCTCCAGCTGCACGAGCTCGTGACATTTTTGTTCAAAGAGAACGGAAATTAAAACCAGCTGCCGAAGTTTAAAAGTGCAATCCAGACGTCCTTGCATAGTTCAATAGAGTCTCATACGTTGATACTGTGTTGTAAACTGTTACCCTAAGCAATCGCACACCTCTTTTCTTCCTCACGAGTATGTTGCATCTTCGTTGCCTTTACCAGCAAGTCAACATCAATCACACTAATTTGGCAACAACCGTTCTTTGTTGGAAAATGATTTACGATCATTGACAGAAGGCATGATTACAAAGAACCGGTAATGCTCCATTACACACCTTCTTACTCGAGAAAAGTGGCAATAAAATTTCAGAGGTTACGTTATTTCTCAAAACTTAGGTTCCAGCAAAGCTCCATTATAGACGCTTTCAATTTTTTTCACTGATGAGGAGGAAAGCACTCTTGCATTACAGGGTTTCTGCCGTTGTTCCCGCCTTCTGCCTCGTACTCCTTAATATGGTCGGCGACTTATTAAGTTAAACCCTGCTCATTTACTATAACCAGAGGCTATTTATTTCCAGGCACCACCATTTAAGTAGTTTAAGTTTGAGAGAGCTTAATTTTTATTGAAAATAATAATAATAATAATAATAATAATGATAATAATAATATTGATAATAATAATAATAACAATCTTTAAAATTATTTGGTTTATCTTCCTCTGTATTTACAAACTTTTTGGTTGCAACTCTGTGAATCAAACAATGTACGGTAACTAGTTCTTTCTGTGGAAAGTCTTTCAACGTACGCCAAAACATTCCTCTAAGTAGCTGTATTTTTTTTTAGTAATTATCATGTCCCAAATTAGTCAAACTCGGAGATTACCCTATCCTATTACCATCTGAAATGATAACTTACAGTTAGCTGATTTTCACGTTGCTTTATTTTCTACGTTTTTTGGCAAAGATTATTGGTGTTCCGCTTGAACATTTCTAAAGATGACTAACACTATGGAAAGTTCACCGTCATCAGTATTGGTTTTAAGCAAGTTTGGATTTTCTCATGACATATAGTTCGTGTTTCCCAGCTAGACTAGCGTGTATGCTATAAATTCAACTCCACCGCTAAAGCTTGAACGTTTGTCAGTCTCACGTAAAGGAATGAGCCAACTGAAGTTGGTTTACATCCGTAAGGCCGTAAGACGCTAAGCAAAGTCAATAAACATCACATGTTGAGTTGCTAACTCGATTATCATTAGTTCCACAATCCACATCACATATTTATATTTGTAGAATAAACACGATATTAAATCCGCGAGTTCCTGAAACTGTTTATTTATCTGCGGCACATTAACCAGTCCTCGTAAATGTCACATTGTTTCCTGTGGTATGAAATATTTGTTAAAGTATCGTTAACACGTTATCGTTAATCCATCTGTTCCAGAAGGCTTCCTAAGGTATTTTTATGACGGCGGTACAATAGAATGATGTTCATATTAGTTTGATATCTCAAAGACCCACACAGGCGCAGTGCATCAAAACGTTCTTCAAGATGGGAATTTGTCCAAAAAAAAAGCACAAACAAAACACCTAAGTAACTTTTATCAAATCACTTCAAACGATCATTCGATCAAACTATGTTAATGCATGTTCTACACTGATAAACCGAGCACTTCAATTATATAATTCAGACCTTAGTTAAAACTAAATTTCCAAGGGAAAACCATTATTACTTTACACCGTTTTGATTTGTTTCTTGATTGACCGTTGGGTGGATTCAATCATTTATTCTTTCTTTCGTTGTTTCTTTGGCTCATTATTTATTCAGTCAATAAGTTAATTAATAATGAAAACACTTGTTAGATAGCCACAGCCTAAAACATCCTCCCTTTAATTAAAACACTTCACCCTCGACAAAACCAACTGCACCGTTATTTTGAGTATGAAGGGTTAACAATATTTAAGCAACAGAGTACTTTTTCCGTGTTTACATAGTCTCATCTAAACACTAGGGGGGTGCGGAGAATTCGAGACAGTTATGCAAACCTGAGACGTAGTCGAAGCTTTGCATAACTTTCGAGAATTCTCCCAACCCCCGAGTGTTTAGATGAGGCTATGTAAACACAGAAAAAGTACTCTATTGCTTTTACAAAATAATTCTCAAAATACGTGTGAATCTAAAACGTCACAACAGTGTTTACATACTCTCATCTAAACACACCTATCGACCAATGAGAGCGCATGTAGTATGGCAATTATTTTATAATATAGAATATTATTCACTTCAATTGCGGCTAATTTAATCGTCATTTTTGCAGTTTACACGTGCGCACTCATTCTTTTTGAATAATGATATCATTAATCTATAGCCAATGATGCACTTTTGTCAGCGATAATACATATACATACCCATTCGTGGGTGGCAATGAACTGAAGCTGTAAGCTACCGCACTTTAAGCAAAGTATCTAAACATAAAACTAAACCTAATTACCCCGAATTCCTTTGCATTCTACCGATTGGCACAACAGATACATGGACAAAGAGGAGTGTTTCCCTTCAGACAAGTTGAAAAAGTCGCAAGGGACATGAGAGGCATTTCCTCACCAAAAGCCCCTCTGAAAAAAAATTCAAGTCGTTTAAACATGTTTCATTTTTTCAAGCATCGGACCTAAGAAGAAAATAATTTTTCATGTTACTACTAAGATAGGCTGGCAATACCGTTAGGTATGAAATGTTCATTTAATCCTCAAGTGTTAAAGATAAGAGAGATAAAATATAAAAAGGAGCAAAGCTTACATTGAAAGAAGCTTATAAGAGGTGGTATTTTGGGGTAAATAACTCGCAAGAGAGGCATCCAGCTCATTCGGACATTATGCCGTAATTGTGTAAAAATGCTTCATTCTCATCTCGCTATATCAAACGAACCCAAACTGAAAGCTAAAACCTAAACTCCACACCATATTCCAAATGTAGTTGATTTTCAGAGAACCAGGCAGGCGTGCTGAATGAATTAAAGATTGTAGCTTGATTTACTGGACCATAAATGAAACTTACCTGTCACTTTGAATGACACTCAGAGCGCTTCTCCAATTATTCTCTATACCCCAATAAAAAGAATTAACTTCTCAGTTAATTTGATTGACCAACATCGGAGTTGGCATATCAGGGGTCTCGGTAAAGTAAGGTCATCCTTAAAATATGAAATGTGATTTCTAGTGCTGATCAGAGAAAATGCCGTTCATTAAAGTGATTCCTCAGAATGATGCATTGCGCATACCTACTGCGCACGATTTTCGCATCATTAGCGCGTGCATACGTGCGTGTGCACCTACAAAACATCAAATGATTGCCTTCAAGCTAAGCGCAACATAAATATATGCTGGTTTTCTTTTAAACAGGCATGGTGACCTATATTTTTTATTACATAATTTTGGTGTGCAAATTACTGTTTTTAACTTGGCAAATTAAAAAAATCGTTCGGAAGGAAATAAGATATGGCTAAAAGCGTGCATGAAACCGTTACTCGAGGATGCGAATTATGACCTTCAAAACAACGTCTCGAGGAATGTTTTGAATCAATGTCGTTTAGAATTGTGTAATTTTTTAAAATATATATGTTACATTGTTGCATACACTCGAGACTTTCTACCTGTCAAGTTCATTTTCAAGTATTTCATTAAAAAACTTTGCTTCCAGCTGTCGCAAAATGCCGTGGAAAGTGAATCGATGAAATAACGCACGTAAATAGGCATAAGTGCATTAAGACTGGTCCATCATATTTCTTTTGCGAACATGTTGACCTATCTTTTATGATTGTATTTTTTGAAACAGTGCTTAGTAGGGAACATTTAGGGAAAGTTCCAAAATAATCGTTCCACTAATTTTATTTCTGCGGAGGAATAACCTTAAATCCTCCCTTTAACTAGCCATTAAGTAGCCTATACTCGTCATGCATGCGCTGCGTATGCGGTGCATGTCTCTGTAACTGACTACCTGCCGTCGAGTCGGACGTTCCGTCACTGATGATCGAAAACGGGAGGGATCTGATGACGAAATGGTTGTGTGGGCCTCTTCCTTTAAACCCTGAAGACCACTACTTCTCCTATATGCACCAAAAAACACTGGTTAAAATATATTCCTTATCATTTCGCCAAAGCTGATGAAGCCAGTGGAAATTGATCTTGTTGTCTCTTACTTTTGTATTATAAGTTTAATATCATCATTTGTCCCATGGCATGGCATGCGCGCACACATAAAGCCTCGTATGTTTAATACATAGGAGCTAAATATTACATAATCTTCCCTTTTAAGTCTATCGTTGTTTCCTACCTTTCAATTTTTGAATTTAACTTTAAGGAAAAGAACAGAAAAAAAAATACTTTTTCCCTTTCTAGTATCGGTTTTTTTTATTTCTGTCAATTCAATGAATCATATCATGTGTCATTAACTACATGACAACTTTCAACGTAAATTCCAAAGTGAAAAAAATATCAAATCCGAATCTAATTAAATATAAATTCCTTTACTCTCATCGAATCTCCAGTTAAGACTGCATATATGGCACATAAAAAAGGAAAATAGTGGGAGTTAGTCGTGAGCGCCTTCTTTTCGTGAAGGGTCTCGTGTGAAATTCGGGTCACAAATGACAACAGATCGCATGAAGTCCAGTCTAGTCTTTACACAATAACCTCCCTGATTACTGTCATCACCATTCATATCCGTTAGCCGAATCGACTTTCAATGTCTCTGAAATGGCCCAAAGGCCATTTTGTACCCTACAAGGGCACATATGGCTATTGCCACGCGAGACAATTCGGTCTTTTAGATAATTCGACAACGAGAGCAACAGTCAGAAAAATAGACATAACTACTGGCTTTTTCCCAAAAATGGAAACAAGAGAGAAGCTAATTTCGCAGCAAGCCAGTGAGACCCAGGCAAAACGTACAAACTGAAGACTGAATCAAGTAAACGTGAACTATTGACGTGGCGCCGCATCTTAAAACATCACAATAGCTCAAAGAAAGATAAAACAAAATTCAAGGTTAGTAGAGTGGAATATTTACGTTTGCGTTGTTACGTTTTCCTACGTTACGTTCTATTAGCTGTTAGTTTTAACGCCTAACCCCAAGGCATTACTAAAATCCCCATGAAAAGCTCTTTGATATCTGGAAAGTATCGTTTGTGCCCTATTCAAGGTTTGTAACCTTGAAATAGTTTATAACTGGGGTAATACAATACGAGAAAGACGCTTATGTTATTTACAAAGCAGTCACGATTCAATCAAATCATCCACAATTAGACGATTACGTACCGTCACATTTTTCATTCAACTTGCTTTGAGAGACATAGTGGTTAACTCGCACATTTGTGCGGTTTCCTCGATATATTTTTACAGAAATTCGTATCCTTGTTTAGATACAATCGCTCATAAGACCCTTCTAAAAATTAACAACGACTGAAAAGGCCACGAAGGTGAAACAATGAAGCAGATATCATTATGGTGGTGCCTTATTCGCTTCTTTCATTTCATTCGCAGTTCACAAGTCTCATATGTTCATCGAAGGTACAATCCTGCTAGTGCAGTTGAAACGTTACGCTCTCTCTTTTTACTTATGACTCTGTACTATGTCAAAATATATTTTATTTTATGTTTTGCTCTCAATAAATTGCAAGTTCAACACTTAAACAGCGCAATCGAAAGGATACTCACTATTGTTATTCCCTTCATGAAGGACGTGTTACTGATTACATACTGAAAATGTACAAAGTGCTTCAATGAGTACTGTGTATCCACCTTGAAGGTAAAAGTCCAATATCTACCGAAACAAAGTAAACGACTTTTCAGTTACCTGTTGGGTCTTGGTAGGACAGGAAGGAAAAGCCAAAGGAGAATATTTTCCAACATAATATAATTTCAATCTCTGTTAGGCTATCTATGGTCACATTACTTAAGGAATTTTACCCACAATATAGTGATAATTAGGTAAAGCCCCTCAATATAAATGGATGATCTTCAGCGACCTTCATGATAATCTCATGCATATAGCTTTCCTTAGTTCAAAGATACAAACAAGTCAATGTATTAATCACCTTGGACTGTGGCACGACAAGTTGATATATTTTAATTTTTATAGGCGTTCATTCATATGTTGATATGAATAATACGTTAATTTATATTCACTCTTAAAAAACAATTAAATTTTAGGTGAAAAGAGCATGTCACCTTTTTGTTATTACAACCCTGGTCGAAATGGCTGAAACACTAATCTGAATAGACCTATTTAGCTTGGGTGGTTTGTTGCCTCATTTTAGACCATGTAATGATACTCTAGAATTCTTGCTTTTAAATTTTTCAGGTAGTTGCATGTATATGAATGAACACTTTTTAGATCGATAACAGTTCTCTAGAGAACATCACGTGGTCTGTAATGGGAAAACAAACCTCCCAAGCTAAAAAGTTCTAGTTTTTTTAATGCATGAGATCATTGAGCGTTGAGAGTGTTACTATGCAGTCTCTTTTACTGTCCCCCTCCTCCCCCATCTAAATCTTGAGCTCTCCAGATGCCAGATGAATTTGCCAAGGTCTGAAACCACCCTGAGTAGGCGAGGGGTGGGACAATGTTAGCTATCGTCTAAATAAAGCGTCAAAATTGCAGGTGTAGCCCTTTGGTCTCAAACACGTACATGTATGTCAAAGCTTGTTCTATTAGAACTACACCCTGTTTAACCATTCCCTCTGCGCGGTCGAGTCAAAAACCATATAGGATAGATAGACCGCCAAAGGGTTCGAAGAATGATCCAATGCGTTGCACCCCTTATTGGAATACCCTAGCCGGCATAGCTAGTTAGGTTTAAATATTAACTGAGGGACAGAATAAAATTCCTACTGTCTGGACAATAACTTTTATATATATTTCGCCCATGAGACGATTAAGAGAGAAATACCGGGGTGACTCTATTGAGTTTGGTATGCCACAGAAAACGTGAAACCGTTATGTTTATCTGCAATAACTACGAACAGGGTTATATCCCATGCTTCTCTGCTGATCATTATGATAGCACTCGTAAATAGCGGTTCGTAACATAAAGTAAGGTCAATTGACAAAGAAACAGTTATCCCTTTCTTTTACGCCGGAGACGGATTACGTGACAATTGACATACAAACATATCATATAAACTCGTTCATCTTTTTATCATTTTTAGCGTGTATTAAAATCAGAACGAGGACTCCCCACCATAAACAAGGATTCCGTAACTTAAGCATCCAACGCAAAGCCCCCTGAAAACAGCTCATGGCAAGCTGCAGCATGCAGGAAATAAGTAAAAAAACTCAAACAAAATTTCCAAATACCATTTAAAAAGGACAGGATAAGCCACGAATATTGGATTAATCATTAAAATATGATCGAGAACAAATCTTTTAATTTGGCATTAGGTGTTAAAGCTTATATGTGTAAACCTACCACCTTTGTCTACAATCTCTTAAGCTAATTTGCAATTCCCAGTCGCTTGAACCAACATTGAAAGAACACTACATTGAGACCTTCTATTTTGTAGCTAAGTTTTGTAAAGAAAATTGATCAAGTCTATTAAATTTTAAAATAAAGCTTACCTACAGCCTTTTTTTTAACTTTTTTTTTAATGAAATGCCTATCCAATGCATTAACTGACAGCTCTTAATGGTGCCAGAGTTCCGTCGGCTGCCACTTCGGAAGGCAAGTTTATCAACCGCTACAGGAAGTGGCAATTCAATCCCATAGGTTTATAATTAAGACACCGCGTAAAAAATCATAGGTCAAAAAACCGTCCCAGATTTATGATTCTTGCTTTTTTAACGCTCAAAGGCCGCGTCCCTCAACTATAATCTTTCAGTCGAGGCATACTGAAAATGTTTTAAAACTGTACAGTTCTGATCATTATTGATAACATTCTAAACGACATCCTGTCTACGAATGACTGACAGGGTTAATTATCATAAATTCCACGGCCTTTCTTCTGAAAGCCGCCATGTTACACGCCCAGAAGGGTTACATATGTCCCTGAGCAAAACCCATAATGGCGACAAGAGGTATTGCATATTCCCCTCCCAGCATCGCTGAATTTTCGCCAAGTGGAAGTTCATTTTCCATCAAGAATATTTTAAACTTGTCAGATGAAACAGTGGACAAGCAGCCATGGATTTCCAAAGATGACAGACCGGTTAACGTGCTTGACGGACGGAGTTCAACTCCAACATTTCTTGTCGCTCCACGTGCAGTGTTTCCTCCGGGGTATCATCGTCCACATTTGCTACCTTGTTTGCCTGGCTTATCACTTCCATCTCCCCAACCAGTTGTTCAGATAAATCCATTTATTTTTCCGACCCACGTAGGTTCCTTTGGTAAGTTTGGAAAACTAGCTAACAGATCAATATTTATTACACATTTTTGTCTACATTGAGAGTGGTATCACACTGCATTAACTCGATATTCAAGGAAAATCAAGGCCAGATAAAATTCATTGCATCGTTGATTTGGTTAAATATCTTAAGCATAGTCCTTCGTGGCCAGACTAGGTTGTTATAGTGCGATATCAAAGTACAATTTAAAAACCGTTTCATTCGGCATAAAGTCGAAATTTTCGTTTCGCTTTTTTTAAGTTCCATCAACCATTATGAAGACATCTCGCTCAAAAGTACATGAAAATCTTGTTAGAAACCTTTGACAGTAAATTAACTGAAGATGAGTTTTGTTATGCTGGGAATAAAAACTTTGCAACTGTTTTGACAAGCAAGAGAGCCGTTTCTTTGCCCTGGAATAGGCACGATTACATGTTTACTGAACTGTTGGAAGTACAAGATTCTTGTGGTAACATTTCATATAAAACTTGCCCCGGCTGCTTTGTTTAATCTGTTCTTTGCTATTTTGTTTAAATCTCAGTGTAGTTCTTTCTTCCATGATACACTTCCTTAAGACGTTTCAAGTTCTTGCTTGGAGTCTTTGATGTGGATAAAGCAAACTTTCCACTGATTGTTTTTATCAGAAATTTCGAACACAAAAAATCCAAGTTACTTACATTTTTATCCCTTATTTCTAAACTACCCTAACATCGTTTTAATAGAAGAAATATTCCTGAACTTCAGAGAATATAGCAAAATACTATCGATGCGTAGAATTGTTAACGTCTGAATCTCGATTAGTGCAATATGATATGAAATTGTATTGGCGTCTTCGTAAAGCGTCTCTTTTGACGTAATCGTAGGTAATGGTGTATCCTAGACTTTTACCGATGCATTTGCTGTTTAAAATCTCTTTTAATTTCATAAGGACTTAACACCTAATTTAATTCACATAACTAAAGAGACGGCTTCAAAATATTTTAGCAACTCTTTGTACTCACACCTCCTAATAAGCCATTGTTTTATACACACCAAGTGGTAACTTCCTTCGATTCAAATCAAATCAACATTTTAAAAAACAGTCCTGTTTTTAAAAACAGCACTTCTTACAAAAGAACCAGCTTAGACGATAACATTTTGGCCTCTTAGCAGTTATAGTGCCAAGCAGGCTTATGCACCATGCCTTTATGATATACCTTGCATAGTTTTCTTGGCTCGCCAGAGGTAGTACCTCTTCATCCAATTTCCTGCGCAGTTCGTGAACTGTTTACCTTTATAAATCAGAGTGGTTAAATTCTTTAGCAACGCTTTCTTTTCGAAATTTTAGGTATAAATTTTCAGAAGAAGCGAAGGCGTCCGATGAAGAAAAAGAAACTACGTCCCTTGTTTTCAGCTCATCAAATCCAAACTATGGAGAAGGAGTTTACAAAATGTCGGTATGTCACGGAGAGCAGACGAGCTGAGCTTGCGTCAGACCTGAATCTAACAGAAATGCAAGTGAAAACCTGGTTCCAAAATCGAAGGACAAAGTGGAAGAAAGAAACTCAAGATAAAGGAGAAGTTCAATCGTCGGAAATGCCAATCTTTTGCGGAGGAACTCGTGAGCAAGGTTTCCTTGGGACAAATACAGTGAGCTTTTATCATGCGAACTGTATCAAAGGTTTTGCTTTATTTTGAACTCCAGCCATTCAGTCAGGTTCGTAAAAGGATATTTTTATGAATATAGTAATTAAAAAAGAAAGAACAGAGCATAGCTTTTCAAAACATACACTTCAAGAGTGATATAAGCTTCTGTGTTGGTCTTCGCAAGGTTGTCATGCTAATTGTCGTGATAAATGGAACGTCTTCCCCGTGATTCCAACAGAACACAATAATAATAATAATATGAATATGAATAATATGAATAAGAACAAAGAAACACATCTTCGTAACGCTTTTGGTAGAGATGATAAATCACGCTTCATATTTAACCATGTCGTTTCAACATTCAATTGTGTTTGTATTCTTGTTAGATCATGAAATTCATGTACGTTAAAGCAGAAATGCTGATGTTGTATGTTCTCACGCTCGAGCTTAAACATTGAATTATACGTGATAGCTGACGCAGTTACATTTAATCATGTATTCGAGAATTAAATTCTATATTTCCGAGCATTATCCTTAAAAACATATTCAACAGTCAATTGGTTCTGATATCCTCAGTGTCTTTCTGGTGTTATTTGTTTCTACACACTTCGATGTACATATAACGCTCACAGATATAAATTGAAGATAATACACCTTGTATGTCTGCCTACCGACCGTACTTGTATATATCAAATATAATAAAGGGATGGTTCTTGTTTAAAACTTTAAGCTTGTTAAGGTGATTGTTAACGTAGTTTAAAAATGCAGTATGATAAACAATGAGTGTGAATGTATAGATCGTGTACAGCTTTCGAGAGATGCCAATTTGAATCTTTGTTAAGAAGTGGTCTTTACAATATTTACGGCACATTTGACAATAAGAGGAAGCTCACTGGTTACTTCATTTTACTAATATCACTAAATATGTTATTTAATCAAAACGACCAAAAGTGCTCAATGATCGTCTCAGCGACACAGGAACTGAATCTAGTTACATAAAGATGATTTCTAAGAGCTTCTATAGACTTAGTATAGCATATACATACAACTAAAAACGTTATTTAAATCACTATGTTCAGAGAGAGGTAGACCTAATATGCTGTATCCGGGTTGTTATCTGACTCTTCTATCCTAATGAAATCAGAATTTCTGTCCGCCAGACAGAATTCAAGTTGTTTCAATGTTTTGATCCTTCTCTTCCCCAGCATGACAGCAAGCAACGACCTCATTTATTTCTTCGTTGCATGACATACTTACTCAGAGTAATGTTAATGAACTTTAAGATCATCGTCCATTAAGTTATTTACTAGTGAAATAAATCTTACAAACCGACATTAAATCGCTGGGTAAAAACACGTGTTATGTACAAACAAAGTAAGTCGAAACAGATCTTGAAAACACAATCATTGAAGAAACAAATGGAAATATTCAAGCCATTTATTTCTGCTTGTCTTCCTATCAATAAAAAGAGAAGTGCCGGGATGGTATAGAGTGGTATCTGTCTCAATACAATGTCCTGATATTAAATTCTGTTGAATAAATTAATGAATGAATGAACGAAAGACTTTGTTCAAGTGTCAAACAGTATTTAGCTCAAGAAAAAACTAATTGGGGACACTATTGTGAGGACTGTTCTGTAATTATATAACATTTAGGATCATTATTTGACATTCAGGACCAAACCCCTTAGCAGTGAGCTTTTTGAAAATCTATGGAGTACCACGAGATTTTTACGGTATTATCACTTCGTTTTATATTATCAAGAAGTTACATTTCCTTGCTGTAGTATGCGGCAAGGGCTTATACATCAAAACCGAAATATCACGGGAAGATTACCAGATTATTTCATGTACGTGCATGAAGAATGAGGGGTAGTAGTACTCGTAGCTACCTAAGCCGCAAAAACCAAACTTTAAGCTCGGCAGTGTCAGGCCATTTCTTGAACAGAAGACTTTGCACGTATTAAAAATTAACTAGCAATGCAAACTATGTGTAAGTCTTCAAAATTCCCTCCACACGCTGTAACTGAGAAGCTGTAAAGATCTTGTCGAAGAGTCAAACTTAAGAGAAGGTTTCGTCCAGGAAAAACAATTTAGTTTCTGCTATTAATCTAGGGAATTTGGATATTGGCTCCCTTTTTGTTTTGGAGATGATGATTATCACAATTTTACTTATGCAGTAAGGAAACATTTCCTACTCCATTTCAAATTCACATTTAGTCAGCATCTATACAATTGATCCACAGAGTATTGCAGAAAGGACTAGAAAAGGTTGTCATCAATTCTATATTCATTGAGATTAAAAACAGTCTAAGCCGATTATACCTTGCTCTTTCAAAATCAGATCCTTGGAATGAAAGGTATGTGAAATGTAAAACAATCACAATTGACAGTTGTCACTGCTAATCAAGAATAACAGAGTCCGGTTTGTAGATAAATATACACCTATTTATCAACAACCACAGGAGGCGGAAATTAATCTCATCAAATATAGCCAAAGTGAACTGAATTCGCAACTATCCGCAATGCTACCGATTTTAATCATTACAGGTGCTAAGTTCTTACGCCCTTTTCCCTTAAATTGCATCAAATTATTTAAGTTAAGTATGGTATGTTATTTCAACGACTTAACAAAGGCGGCTTTCTTGTCAATCGCGGGCAATGATAACCATCATGAATTCCAGGGCTATTCTTTCGAAAGCCGCCATGTTATTACACAACACCAAAACAGGTAAGGATGTATATCCCTGATCGATCAACAACTGCCATTCCTTTAGAACAGTCCTTCTTGACCAGACTTAATTATCATCGTAGAATATCGAAACACGATGGACATCGTTTTCTTCGGCATAAAATCGAAATTTTCGCTTGTTTGTTTTTTGTGTAAGTTCCATTAATCCATTATGAAAAGATCTCGCTCTAAAGTACATGAAAATCTTGTTAGAACTTTTAACGGTAAATTAACTGATGATAAGTTTAGTTATGCAGGGAATAATAGCTTTGCAAACTTTTGACAAGCAAG
The DNA here is from genome assembly GCF_964199315.1 of Orbicella franksi. Taxonomy (NCBI): domain Eukaryota; kingdom Metazoa; phylum Cnidaria; class Anthozoa; order Scleractinia; family Merulinidae; genus Orbicella; species Orbicella franksi. Next base: position 20,457,717 of record NC_138149.1, on the reverse strand, counting down.
AGAGCCGTTTCTTTGCCCCGGAATAGACACGATTACATGTTTACCGGAGCTTTTGGAAGTACAAGAATTTTTTGGCAACGTTTCATCAAAACTTCCTCCGGCCGCTTGTTTTATCTGTTCTTTAACGATGAGCTATTTTGACTAAATCTCAGTGCAGTCGTTCTGTCTATGGTACAATTACTTAAAACGTTTCCAGTTTTAGCTTGGGGTCTTAGATATGGAGAAAGATGCAAATTTCCTAGTATTTTTGTCAAAATTTCGAAGGCAAAAATTCCAAGTTATTTTATCTTTATTTCTTAACTACTCTAACAACGTTCAAAAGAAATATCCCTCAACTTTAATTTGTAGAATTGTCTACGTCCAAATCTCGATAATCGCACTATGGTATGCATTGTCTTCGTAAAGCGTCTCTTTTAATATGATCGTAGGTAATAGTGTATCCTTTATTTCTAACGATGCATTTGCTGTTTAAAATCTCTTTTCATTTAAATAGGACTTAACACCTAACTTAATTCACATAACTAATAACTAAAGAGACAGCTTCAAAATATCTTACCAACTCTTTGAAATTAAGCCTTCAAATAAGCCGCTGTTTTTACACACCAAGTGGTAACTTCCGTCGATTCAAATCAAATCAACATTTTGGCCTCTTAAAATGCCAAGCAGGATTGCTTGCTTCTGGCTTGCCAGAGGTAGTAACTCTTCGTCCAATTTCCTGCGCAGTTCGTAAACCTATACAGGCAAAAACTAACGATAGATAAATCCGACGTTTCGGCGACATCTTGGCGCCATTGTCAAGGGAAACTAATTAAATATGCGATTTCAAGAGTAACTAAGAGTTCAGAGTTTCTAATTTGCATAAGTTAGACAAAGACTTAAGCGCGAACTGAATCTGATTGTACATTTAAACACGGTCGTAATTGTTTAATGAGTAACACCTCATTAATGAGACAATCAAACTTGTTGTGGCATTTTTTCAACACGCTAAAACAATTGCGAAGGTCATCCGGAATCCTGCCTGCGTGTCTATTATCATAGTGATTGCGTACTGACGAGGTCTTGCTTCTGTGTCCATCAACGCGTACGAACAGATGGCCACGGGTGTAACCGACATAACCAGCATCGCACTGGTCACACTTGAAGTTATACACAACGCATTGTTGATCAATGAGCTGAGGCTTAGGTTCGCTTGTCGGGAACTCCTGGGCAATCTTGCGGCTCGTAAACACCGGTTGAACACTGGTCTGCAGCTTCACACTGAGATCTTTCAACTGTGTCTTCACGATATTAGCAGACTCCTGGTCTTTAAAGGGTATGACAACCCGAGTAGTGTTTTCTGTCGTAGATCTGGACCGTAATGAGGGCTGGTCAGCGACCTTTAAATTTAGGAAGGTTTTGACAGTGGAGTCAACAAGGTGCTTGGGATATTTCAGTTTAGAGAAAACAGACTTCAGTCGTTCGCACTCCTCAGTGAAGTAGGACCATGACGAAGACAGGCGATGTGCGCGATCGAGCATAGTTGTCAATAGTCCGCGCTTGTACCTATTATCGACATGACTGTGGTAATGGAGAAGCAGACCACTGTTTGTTGGCTTCACAAACACTTTAGTTTCAATACGAGGCGCTCTGTTTAGGAGTTGAGTACCGAGAAAGGGAAGCATTCCATCATTTTCGACCTCCATAGTGAAGTTGATGGCGGGGTGAGCGTGGTTGAGGGTGTTAAGAAAGTCCCTAGCTGTAGACAAATCGGGCATCACAGTGAATGTGTCGTCAACATATCGACGATAGTAAGGTGGCAGCTTGCCCTCAACATCTAATTTCTCTTCAATAGACGACATGAATACGTTGGCTAGCAAGGGCCCAAGGGGGGACCCCATCGCTACTCCGTCGATCTGTTCATACAGGGATCCATTAAATTGGAAAAGCTGCCCCTTGGTGGCCACACCCAAAAGATCAATAAGGTCTTGCTTTGAAATGTTCAAATCATACTCGGAATTAAACCAGTTGTTTCTAAAGGCTCTGTCTGCGAGAATCGTAATGGTTTCATCCAAAGGTACATTCGTGAACAAGGAGGACACATCATAGGACACCAGCAAGTCACCAGGTGTTATGTTGAGGTCTCGCGGTAGTTCGTTCACAAAATCGAAAATGTCCGTGACTGTGTACTGATTTAACGACAACGGTTTGAGCTTGTTGTCCAACCATTTCGCCAGAGCATAATTATACGTATTAGTCGCTGATAGGATTGGTCGCATGATAGGATTGGTCGCATGGTCACACTCCCTCACGCTGTGGCCCAGTCTCTTCGTCCGACCGGTTCTAGACTGGCACACCTGTACGGGTTGCCGAAAACACACAAGGAGAAATTAGCCATGCGACCAATCCTATCATGCGACTAATACGTATAATTATGCTCTGGCGAAATGGTTGGACAACAAGCTCAAACCGTTGTCGTTAAATCAGTACACAGTCACGGACATTTTCGATTTTGTGAACGAACTACCGCGAGACCTCAACATAACACCTGGTGACTTGCTGGTGTCCTATGATGTGTCCTCCTTGTTCACGAATGTACCTTTGGATGAAACCATTACGATTCTCGCAGACAGAGCCTTTAGAAACAACTGGTTTAATTCCGAGTATGATTTGAACATTTCAAAGCAAGACCTTATTGATCTTTTGGGTGTGGCCACCAAGGGGCAGCTTTTCCAATTTAATGGATCCCTGTATGAACAGATCGACGGAGTAGCGATGGGGTCCCCCCTTGGGCCCTTGCTAGCCAACGTATTCATGTCGTCTATTGAAGAGAAATTAGATGTTGAGGGCAAGCTGCCACCTTACTATCGTCGATATGTTGACGACACATTCACTGTGATGCCCGATTTGTCTACAGCTAGGGACTTTCTTAACACCCTCAACCACGCTCACCCCGCCATCAACTTCACTATGGAGGTCGAAAATGATGGAATGCTTCCCTTTCTCGGTACTCAACTCCTAAACAGAGCGCCTCGTATTGAAACTAAAGTGTTTGTGAAGCCAACAAACAGTGGTCTGCTTCTCCATTACCACAGTCATGTCGATAATAGGTACAAGCGCGGACTATTGACAACTATGCTCGATCGCGCACATCGCCTGTCTTCGTCATGGTCCTACTTCACTGAGGAGTGCAAACGACTGAAGTCTGTTTTCTCTAAACTGAAATATCCCAAGCACCTTGTTGACTCCACTGTCAAAACCTTCCTAAATTTAAAGGTCGCTGACCAGCCCTCATTACGGTCCAGATCTACGACAGAAAACACTACTCGGGTTGTCATACCCTTTAAAGACCAGGAGTCTGCTAATATCGTGAAGACACAGTTGAAAGATCTCAGTGTGAAGCTGCAGACCAGTGTTCAACCGGTGTTTACGAGCCGCAAGATTGCCCAGGAGTTCCCGACAAGCGAACCTAAGCCTCAGCTCATTGATCAACAATGCGTTGTGTATAACTTCAAGTGTGACCAGTGCGATGCTGGTTATGTCGGTTACACCCGTGGCCATCTGTTCGTACGCGTTGATGGACACAGAAGCAAGACCTCGTCAGTACGCAATCACTATGATAATAGACACGCAGGCAGGATTCCGGATGACCTTCGCAATTGTTTTAGCGTGTTGAAAAAATGCCACAACAAGTTTGATTGTCTCATTAATGAGGTGTTACTCATTAAACAATTACGACCGTGTTTAAATGTACAATCAGATTCAGTTCGCGCTTAAGTCTTTGTCTAACTTATGCAAATTAGAAACTCTGAACTCTTAGTTACTCTTGAAATCGCATATTTAATTAGTTTCCCTTGACAATGGCGCCAAGATGTCGCCGAAACGTCGGATTTATCTATCGTTAGTTTTTGCCTGTATAAGTTCGTAAACCGTTTCCCTTTATAAATCAGAGTGGTTAAATTCTCTAGCAACGCTTTCTTTTCGAAATTTTAGGCATAAATTTTCAGAAGAAGCGAAGGCGTCCGATGAAGAAAAAGAAACTACGTCCCTTGTTTTCAGCTCATCAAATCCAAACTATGGAGAAGGAGTTTACAAAATGTCGGTATGTCACGGAGAGCAGACGAGCTGAGCTTGCGTCAGACCTGAATCTTACAGAAATGCAAGTGAAAACCTGGTTCCAAAATCGAAAATAAAGTGGAAGAAAGAAACTCAAGATAAAGGAGAAGTTCAATCGTTGGAAATGCCAATCTTTCGCAGAGGAACTCGTGAGCAAGGTTTTCTTGGGACAAATACAGTGGCTTTTTATCATGCGAACTATATCAGAGGTTTTGCTCCATTTTGAACTCCAGCCATTCAGTAGGATTCGTAAAGATATATTTTTATGAATGTTGTTTTTGAAATGGACATCTTTCGCCAATTTATAGTAATTGAAAACGAACGAAGCACAGATTTTGAAAACATAGACTTCAAAAGTGATAAGCTTCTTTGTTACTATTTGCAACGTTGTCATATTAAAGTTAATTTTCGTGATAAACAGAATGTCTTCCCCGTGAAGCCAACAAAACACAATAATAATAATAATAATAATAATAATAATAATAATATAAACGAAGAAACGCATCACCATAATGCTTTTGGTAGGGATGATAAGTTTTAGAAATCACGATTCGCATTTAACCATGTCGTGTCAACATTCAATTGTGTTGTATTCTTGTTAGATCAGGAATTCCATGTACATCACAGCAGAAATGCTGAAGTTGTTTATTCTCACGCTCAAGCTTAAACATTGACTTATGTCTGATAGCTGACGCAGTTACATTTAATCATGTATTCGAGAATTAAGTTCCATATATATGTCCGAGTATTACCCTTAAAAACGCATTTAACAGTCAATTCGTTCTGATATCCTCAGTGTCTTTCTGGTGTTATTTGTTTCTACACACTTCGATGTACATGTAACACTCACGGATATAAATTGAAGATAATTTATCTTGTATGTCTGCCTACCGACCGTACTGTATATATCAAATGATAAAGGGATGGTTCTTGTTTGAAACTTTGAGCTTGTAAAATGATTGTAAACGTAGTTTAAAAATGCAGTATGATAAACAATGAGTGTATAGAACTTGTACAGCTTTCGGGAGACACCAATTTGAATCTTTGTTAAGAAGTAGTCTTTAATGTGTACGGCACATTTGACAATAAGAGGAAGCTCACTGGTTACTTCATTTTACTAACATCACTAAATATGTTATTTAATCAAAAGGACCAAAGAACCCAGTGATCGTCTCAGCGACACAGGAACTGAATCTAGTTACATAAAGATGATTTCTAAGAGCTTCTATAGACTTCGTATAGCATATACATACAAATTCTTTCTCAGAGTAGTCTGAAAGGAGTTTAAATCCATCGTCCATAAAGTGATTTACCTAGTGGAATAAATCTTCCAAACCGACATTAAATCGCTGGGTAAAAACACGTGTTATGTGCAAACAAAGTAAGTCGAAACAGATCTTGAAAGCAAAATCATTGAAGAAACAAATGGAAATATTCAAGCCATTTATTTCTACTTGTCTTCTAATCTAATCTTTTTATTGGCAATAAAAAGAAAAGTGCCGGGATGGTATAGTCTGGTATCTGTCTCAATGCAATGTCCTGATATTAAATTCTGTTGAATAAATTAATGAATGAAAGACTTTATTCAAGTGTGTCAACGTATTCAGTTCCAGAAAAAACTAATTGGGGACACTATTGTGACGACTGTTTTGTAATTATATAACATTTAGGATCATTATATAACATTCAGGACCAAACCCCTTTGTGAGTGAGCAGTGAGCTTTTTGAAAGTCTATTGGAACACCCCGAGATTTTTACCGTATTATCATTTCGTTTATTATCAAGAAGTTATATTCCCTTGCTGTAGTATGCGGCAAGGGCTTATACATCAAAACCGAAATATCATGCATAAGCGTGGAGAATGAGGGGTAGTAATACTCATAGCTGCCTAAGCCGCAAAAACCAAACGTTAAGCTCAGCAGTGTTGGCCAGTTCTTGAACAGAAGACTTTGTACTTGTTAAAAGTTAACTTGCAATACAAACTATGTGGAAATCTTCAAAACTCCCTCCACAGGCTGTAACTGACGAGCTGTAAAGATCTTGTAGAAGAGTCAAACTCAAGGAAAGGTTTCGTCTCGAAAAAAATCCAGGGAATTTGGATATTGGCTCCCTTTTTGTCTTGGAGATGATGATTATCACAGTTTCACTTACATGTATGCCCTGAGGAAAAATTTCCTAGTTCATGTTAGATTTACATACAGTCAGCATCTGTACAATTGATCCAGGACTAGAAACGGTTGTCATCAATTCTATATTCATTGAGAAAACAGTCATAGCCGATTATACCTTGCTCTTTTAAAATAAGTTCCTTGGAATGAAAGGTATGTGCAATGTAAAACAGTCACAATTGACAGTTGTCACTGCTAATCGAGAATGACAGAGTCCGGTTTGTTTTTATTTTAGATCTACACCTGTTTATCAACAAACACAGAAGGCGGAAATCTCATTAAATACAGCCGAAGTGAATTGAATTCAGAGACTGTTGGAACCATCCTTAATTCTTCCGATTTTAACCATTACAGGAGCTAAGTTCTTACGCCCTTTCCCCTTAAATTGCATTAAATATTTAATTTAAGTATAGTGCTGTTATTTCAACGACTTAACAATGGCTGCTTTCTTGTCAATCACGGGCAATGATAACCATCATGAATTCCAGAGCAACTCTTTCGAAAGCCGCCATGTTATTACACAACACCAAAACAGGTTACTTTCGTAGAATATCGAAGCACGATGGACATCGTTTTATTCGGCATAAAATCGAGATTTTTGCTTTTATTTATTTTTTTTTTTTGGAAGTCCCATGAATCCATTTTGAAAAGATCTCGCTCTAAAGTACATGAAAATCTTGTTAGAAATCTTTGACAGTAAATTAACTGATGATGAGTTTAGTTACGCCGGGAATAGCTTTGCAAACTTTTGACATGCAAGAGAGCTGTTTCTTTACCCTCGGGTAGGCACGATTACATGTTTACTGAGCTGTTGGAAGTACAAGATTTTTTTGGCAACATTTCATCAAAACTTTCTCTGGCTGATTGTTTAATCTGTTCTTTAATAATGGGCTATTTTGATTAAATCTCAGTGCAGTCGTTCTTTCTATGGTACAATTACTTAAAACGTTTCCAGTTTTAACTTGGGGTCTTAGAAGTCGGGAGAGAAGCAAATTTTCCATTGATTATTTTTGTCAAATTTTGACAAAAACTCCAAGTTATTTAGAATGTTATCCCTTATTTCGAAACAACTTAAACTTCGTTTATAAAAAATTTCCCGGAAATTTAAATATTATCGGAAAATACTATTGATGTGTAGGATTGTTTACGTCCGAATCTCGATAAGCGCAATATGGTAGGTAATGTATTGTCTTCGTAAAGCGTCTCCTTTGCCGATGTAATCGCAGGAAATAGTGTATTCTAGATTTCCACCGATGCATTTGCTGTTTAAAATTTCTTTCTGTTTGTAAGGACTTAACACCTAATTTAATTCCTTTAACTAGCAAGAGAACTTTGAAAAATTTTCGCAACGTTTAGTACACACCAAATGAAAACTTCCTACGATTCAAATCGACTCAACATTTTCAGAAACAATTATGTTTTTAAAAACAGCACTTTCAAGAAAAGAACTAGTTTAAATGATATCATTTTGGCAAGCAGGGCTTTATGATATACCTTGAATGGGTATACCTTGATATACCTTGGCTTGCCAGAAGTAGTACCTCTTCACCCGGCGCAGCTTGTAAAATGTTTACTTTTGTAAATCAGGGCCGGGTTGTTCGAAAGCCGGTTGACTCTAACCCAGGATTAATTTTTCTTGGATATGATTGCTTTTCACTGCTTATGTTTTGTGTAGTTTGACATTATTCAAATTCAACACTAAAGGACAAACAATACAAACAAGAAAACTCACCGAAGAGTTACAAAACTCAAATCAAAATTCTCGCTAATCCTGGGTTAGCTTAATCGGGCTTTGATCAACCCGGTCCAGAGTGGTTAATTTCTTTAGTAAGGCTTTCTTTTTCGGACTTTCAGGTATAGATTGTCAGAAGAAGCGACGGCGCCCGATGAAAAATCAAAGTGCTCTGTGAACAAACTTATGAAGAGTTAAATAAAATAAGTTATAGGATTATGTGTGTAATAACGGAGCTCCGGCGGCCCGAAGGGTCGCCAAGCGGAGCCCCATACTCATATAGGAAAGAAAAGGAAACCCATGAGTTGATTTTCTCATGGTTATCATGGCTAGCGGTATTGCTCGAGGGCGCGTACGCACGACGGCGACGACGACGAAGTTGAGCAACATGGCGGCCATACTCCAAATAATAGGTTGACAGAGACATGCAGCCTTGGTTTACCATGCACTTCTTTGATATTAGACATCCATGTTACGATCAATTGACACCTGTCAAAACAAGGTATCCACTGACCAGTATCACGTGACCATATCGTGGGCTCAAGTTTACAAGTCACCGAGGTCACGTATTTTTTTGAAGTTGTCCTCTGACCAAGTGCTGGTTTTCGATTGGATCGCGGGCTCACGTCAGGTTAACTTGTTGAAAACAGGGCAGGAGTAAAAGTTACCCAAATTATAACTTTTTCTTCTATACAATTGTTTTTTGCTGCTTTGTTTTGTGTATATGGTGACCATATCGTGGGCTCAAGTTTACAAGTCACCGAGGTCACGTATTTTTTTGAAGTTGTCCTCTGACCAAGTGCTGGTTTTCGATTGGATCGCGGGCTCACGTCAGGTTAACTTGTTGAAAACAGGGCAGGAGTAAAAGTTACCCAAATTATAACTTTTTCTTCTATACAATTGTTTTTTGCTGCTTTGTTTTGTGTATATGGTGACCATATCGTGGGCTCAAGTTTACAAGTCACCGAGGTCACGTATTTTTTTGAAGTTGTCCTCTGACCAAGTGCTGGTTTTCGATTGGATCGCGGGCTCACGTCAGGTTAACTTGTTGAAAACAGAGCAGGAGTAAAAGTTACCCAAATTATAACTTTTTCTTCTATACAATTGTTTTTTGCTGCTTTGTTTTGTGTATATGGTGATTATGAAAATTCAAAACAGAAGGCCAAACAATATAAAGAAAACCTCGCCGCAAAGTTACCAAACTCAAATCAAAATTCTACCTTTTCCCGGGTTAGCTCAATCGGGCTCTGGACAACTCGGCCCAGGAGCTATGCTTTTAGGCTGGCCTAATTCTATATATTATGTGTTTAGGCTTGATGGATCACCTAGGAAGTTTTCTTAATTTGTTTTTTGAAATCATTAGAAATCTCCCCAACTATAATGTCAACAGCTTTGATCTGAGCTTTATTTTTTTTAGAGAGGGTATAAAGAGCATTCAGTTGTGAGCATCTACTGATGCATTTGTTGTAAATAAATGTGTAACGTTCATTTGATAATTATCTACCTCTGGTCAGCCTCCTAGCACTCTTTGTGTGACAAGCCAAAAGAGCGTATGTCTAGGAGGCCACGTCTGGCCCAAATTAGTTATGGGACTATCTGTGTAATGTGAATTTAAGGAACTTTTATTTGCAATTTCCTTTTTTTTAGTAATAGTAAATGTTTTGCCTGAAACGAGCTATTAATTATTTTGATTAGCCTTGATAGGCGGTGACGAAGATGAAGTTCCCTTTTGTACTGGATATTAGTCTTAGCGTATATGTATAGGTTAGTTTGAAAATGAATTACAGAATTTTTAGGGAAATAAATATAGACTTATGATCACTGTAGTATGACTCTAGGTTACCTCAAAATTGCACAAGTTGTGGTACATTGGTATAAATCTGATTTACTTGTGTACGGTAGTCAGTGGTATAATGGTTAATTAATTGTGTGTATCCTCCGTTGGCCTGTTTTGTCTTGCATTATATTAATATTGAAATCTCCAATTAGTAATGTGGGTATTGTAGTATCTGTTACTACTTAGTTATGAAGATGAGTCAGGGCTTTGATCAACTGTGAAACTGAAACATTAGTTTTCGAACTGTGGATACCTAGCACATGGATACTTGGAATTGGAATACCTAGAACTTTTATAGTAATTTCTACATTATTAATATTGAACCTGTATCGAATTTTAGTACAGTTTAAATCATTTTTAATGTATACGGCAGTGCCATCCCAAGTTCTGATATTAGAGTTTTGAAAGTCATTTCTGTAAAGACTAAATCCACTTTGGATATATGTATCTTCTTTATCTGACATACAAAGCCTTGTTTCCACAAAAATATTAACATCAGTTTTTTGAATGTTGTAATCACTTCGTACATCTTCAGTGAGTAAGTGGAGAGATCTGACATTTTCAAACTTGTTTGGCTAGATAGAGATTATTTAACTCATGAAAATTTTGCCATCATAACACAAATAGTGATGTCATTATTCTTTTGCTATGCCGCTGGAGAACCATATTCATTTATTTCTCTGACAGTACGGATATTGTCTGTTTGTAGTGCTTAACTAAACAACTTTAAACATACGTCTCAGATCTGTTTTCAGCACGTAAAACGAACTGACAATGTTGACTGATATATGCCAACCTTTTCGCGACTTGTATTGACTCCTTTTTGTAGTATTCTTGCGATTCCCAACATCTAAGTCACAGTTGCATTAAGGTGGCTGAACACAGTTTTTGATACCTGTGTTTCATTCACCTGTTTCTCTAAAACCCTTGATCCCTCGGTCATCAAAAATGGCAGCAAGCTAGTTAACAACACAAACTTTGGTTTTTTGATGGTTAAGCTGACGTTAATGCCCGTTGCCATGGCAACATGAATAAATATAGACAGGCCTTTAAAATCGTTTTTTTTATTTGCAGAAAATCTAGTCATTAGATTTTCTTTATAATTTGCATGCAACAAGCTTGTAACGATTCTGACAAGTTAACACCATTTTGCTAATAATTCAGAACAGAGAGATCTTTAATTATCCCTTGTTGAAGGTTCACTGGAATATCTAGAATTTCCCTTGTCAAAGTTCAATTATTTTCAATACTCCAGTTACTTATTTCCTAAAGTATTTTCCTGCCAAATTTCGTGAAATTCTAATGAGTAGTTCCCGAGAAATTTTTTGACTTACTACGCATGCACTCCATTTGACTGGGTTCTTTCGGTAACAAAGAAAAAGCTGAGAATTGCTGGGTTCTTTGCATCGTTACCTTTTCTAACATATCTTTGTAATAAAAGACAACAGCAATCAATACGCTGTGTTCAATTATAGAGAAAAATAGCACAGATACTGCGGGTGTTGAGTAAGCAAAATGATCGCTCTATTGACGGCACGTTTGTTTTTTGCAATCCTTGTGCGCGCGCTGAATTGCATCATCAAAAGCGCGCGCGAAACTGTGTTCGGCCACCTTAAGCACCTTCAAATTATTGAAAACAATTTTACAACACAAAATTTATGAGCCACACTAATTCTCCAAACTATACTTGCAAACTCGTTCATTCTCTGACGCATTTTCGAGAACTACACTAAACTTCTTCGAGCTAAACTTGTGTGACAGTTGTGTGCCTTTATGACACCAACTAATACAAGCCTCTGAGTGTTTTGATATGAACGCAATACGGAAACAAAAAACATGCTCAAAATTTTTGTCAAAACTATAGCAGCATTATTACTTTTTCTCCGACGCGTTACTTCTAACCAGAGAACAATTAACATGACTTTTGTGTGACGTGACACCTACTGAGCATGGACCCAAAACGCAGGCAAACAAATAAACTCGAAAGATTAGCCTGAAGGCAAAATCTTAGAGTTCACCATCGATTTGGGTTCTTGAAAATCTTCTCGCCCGCCCAAAACTATAGTTACAGACTTGTTTATGCTTGGACGCGTTTGCATGACTGTTGTGTGACTTTGTGATATGACACCTACTCAGCATAAACCCAATAAACTCAGAATGAATCCAACACGTAAACAAAAGAATAAGCTCAAATTTTGGACTGTAGGCAAAATTTTCAAGTTCGCATTCGATTTGCGTTTATGAAAATCTTCTCGCTCGTCCAAAGAGAAATTTGCTTTGGTTCAGCTGGCTCAACCCATACCACTCGATTATACCGTCCATATTAGCGGACACTTACGGATTGCCTTCTGCTGATCTTTAACTTCGCCTCGAAACTATTCAATATCAATTTCCATCAATTTCACCTCTTTCTCACTATTCAACACAGTGTTTGGCTTATATTGAGCTCAAGCTTTGTTCTGTTTGTTATTTCTAATTTACTGTCAATGAACTCTGACCGAAGAGTAAACAAAAAAAGTTTCCAGTTTTAGTGTAACACGCGTACTTACTGTACGTGATATCTAAAATGATCCGTGCGCCCGCGCTATTTACTCATGCACTGATTTCTAAGGTTTTGTTCACTGGTCAGCAGAAATTACACAAGAGCTTAACGGATGAGTGACCGAGTACTCATTTGCATATTATTTGCATAATCTGCACGCCACCAATAACTTGTAACTTGCTATCGCAATTCACAAGTTAAAAAAGGAATGACCGAGGACAGTGGGATGTTCATCTGTAATTTTGCATCCAACGGCTCTGCCGACGATTTTCTACGAAGCAGGTCTTGAAACAGCAGGTCGCAACAGAAGATCTGACAGGTATTCTCCGCCTTAGCTTTGATGGACGGGCTTTCCATTGTCGAAAGACAGCAGTTAACCTGTCTTCGTCAAAGTTTCTCAACTGCCTTGCTCTCAATAATAAATGAGTTGCAACTGACTTGGAATTAAAAAAGTTGCAAATGACTCCGAACCTATCATAGACTAAACAACGACTATTAAAATGTGAAGTAAATTTTACGAGAACGGAAACCAGTTTTCACAGCATGAAGGTAGCCGTTCTTAGTTGGATTATGCTGTGTTTTATGGTACAGCAAGAGTCAGGTAGGCAACTCGGGCTGATAAAATGCCCCAAGACATTTCGTAACGAAGAGGCCTAGTTAACATTTTATTTTTTGGATCTTTTGTATTATATTATCTCTCCTTCGTTACTAGCCGGATTGGCGCACAAACACTCAGTCGAATTAAATGTTCTAGCCTATTCTGTGCCCTTAGGATCGTTGCAGAACAACATCATTAACATTGGCTACATTGCTTGATTTATTTTTATTTATATTTGGCCATGGTATCAGGACCTGATTTCTTAAACATTGTGTCCACCACAATGTAAGATTATGTCACCTTTTATAATTTTCCTTTTTATTTATGCTTGACATTCATGAAATAGGGACTTATCCGTTTGATATGAACTTTTCGTTTTCCTTGAAAAATTGGTTACTAAATTTAATTCTGTTGGAACTATATCAGAAATCAGAACACGGCCAAAAAAATATTTGAATTCATGCCAATGAAAGTTTTGCTTTGACGCGTTTTTGCTCCATGCTTACAGTCCCTTATTCTCCTTGCATCTGAGTACTCGACGATATAAGATAATTAACAATTATTCCGTGAGCCCACGTTGGATAACAGGTGTTTAATAAGAAACGAGCTCGTATCCAACAAAGGCTAATGGCATAATCGTTTTATTTGAAATAGTCTTCAATGGACTGCGTGATGTGGATATTTCACTGTAATCGATGAGTTATGTCAGGAAAGCGAGCGAGACAGAGTTTTATTCTAAAATATTTTTTGCATGATCACCTCCAAAGCCGTCAACATCTTGTAAAAATGTACCAAACGAGAAAAGGTTTGCGGGAAGAAGTGGCGTTCCAGAAAATTATGCGCCTTGCTCAAGTCAGATAAAGCTAGAGTTTATTTGTTTACGCGGCATCACACTCTAGGTAGTTGAGTTAATTATGACATTTTGTAGTTTCTAGGATGACATTTCCTATAACTTCTTGTATTTTCGCCGCAACGGAAAGCTTACCCTTACCAATGTGCTGCTTTCCAGCCTTTTTCTCTGAGAGAGCTTTTCTTTACCGGCGAAAAGTGTAACTTTAAACGACACATGCAGCACTCGTTTTTCATACATGATCAAACACTGGTATAATGGCTTGTAATTCTAAGCAAGGCATATTTTTAAGGATATCTTTAATGAGAATTACAAATTAAAACATTTCTACGTTAATGTTGAAATTCATTTTGATTTTATCGTCATTATTTTCATTGCCATTGTCATTGTCATTGTCATTGTCATTATCATTATTATTATCATCATTAAAACAGAGATTCAGTGGACCAAGCAGAAAGTTGAAAATATATTTTCCAAAGTTTAGAATTTAATTATAGCATTTCCACTGAGACGTTTTTTTCTCTTGACAAATGGTTGGCGTTATATAGAGAAGCGCTTTTTCATTTTTAATGTCTATTTTTCTTTTTACTTGTTAAAGCGTTTCTCAAAACAAACTATACGAAATTCCATCTCAAGACAATTTAACATGCTAGAATGCTACAATGCTAGAATTCATAGGCGGTGATTCTTTGTAGGCTTGCCAGGCCTCCTCGTTTGTGTTTAAAAATGTTTTTTTCCATGGAAGTAGAAATGGTATGGAGATGCTAAGAAAATTCATGCAATCTTAGAATTTATCAATTCACAGTCGTATAAAGGTGTCAGTAATAAAAAATAAATTTAAAAAAGTTCACCTTACTCAAGTCTTATTGTTTTGGAACAGGCGTAGCATTTTGCGTTATAGAACTATTCAGTAGATGATATGACAGACATTAATGAAACTCTAATTAACCCCATTTTTAGAATGCAAAAGAATCCAGAGAAGGCGGCCTGTAGAAGTACTAAGTCCATGGAAAAATAACAAACCGATTCACAAAGTTAAAGGCGAGGAGAAACGAAGTGCAATAACGCGATCAAAACTGTTTAAAACACACACGGAACAAATGCTTCACAGGTATGCACGTTCCGCTTAGTCGATACATTTAGGTAGAGTGCATGTCATGTGTAAGTTTTGTTTTGTGTATATAATTACTATTAATGGTTAACTTAGGGTCTGAGAATTTAAGAGGAAGTCCTCTTCAGGGGGTGTTAGCGCTGATTTGTATTTGTTGTTGTTGTTGTTGTTGTTGTTGTTGTAACATTTTTGAGAAAAAAAACCTGATTTGCATAACATTACAACCTTTTAAAGCACGGCGGTAAAAGAAGTTTCCTCACCTTGTCCCGTTTTTTGCTGGACTCTAAATATACCATGTATAGATATGTTAATCTATAGACAGTATCATAAACCTCAACCACTAACAAAGGAGAAGAACATGAAGAAGAAAACTGGCGATCGTCATCTTTTACGTTCATAAAATATCCTTTAACTATAATCTACCAACTATAACGACGGAGGTTTTGTAAAAATGCTAAATATCTATGAGTCTATATAGAGAAGTATAACACCGAGAGTAAAAAGAAGTAATGGTTGACTAAATGAAGTCTCTCTAATTAACGATGACTGGACAACTTAGCACTGAAAATCAGGAGCAACCTTAAAAACTAGTTCTACGTCGTTAAAGTAGTTTCAATTCTGGGACACTCTTCAATCACAGGCGTCTACAATTTACTGCATAACAGCTTTGTTTTCCCCCGGAAAGGTCCTTTTCGTTATTATTATCAAAGTATCTAATTGTTAATCTTTGCAGGAAACACGGACACAACACACCCTTGAAAGAGAAAAGATCATATAACTATTCCGAAGACTTCGGTTGCTGTGGGACTGCCACAGCAATCGGCACGAGGAAGGATGTGTTGGTAAGAAATCCTAAGAATGTCCACTTTGCCAAGAAGATCATAGTTGGTAACCGATTTCGACAACTTTTAAAAGCATTGTATCGAGATCATTCAAAAGATGCTCAGGCCATCAAACGAAAAATAAACGATGGGCATTTTCAGCTGTCGGGATCAAAAGGAGAAGAGGAGGACGCCAAAGTCAACATATATAACATAGAGGACAGATCTGATGCGTCCAAAAACAAAACGATAATTGAACTTCGCGCTGCAATTCTCAAGCTTTTGGATAAGGTCGTAAAAAAGGCTAAGTCTGCACACATTGCTAACAAAAAAGATCATAGACAAAATTTTCCAAGTCAAGTGTCCGAAAAAAGACATTCTAGCAAAACTGCCAAGACAGAAATTCAAGAAAGTTACAAGGATACAACTCATACACCTTTAAACGATGACGAGGAACTTTCTGCAAAGCGTGCGAACTATTTGGATCTCCTTAACTTCATTGCACGAATGAAAAGCGAGGAAATCGGACCGGATTTGGCTTCTCGCCACAGGTTGACAATGCCTACTAGTTTAAACGGTGTGGGCTTTAATGGATTGAACGGCATGGTGAATACGCGAGATATGATGAAACAGAATTCCTTCCCTTCAATGTCGCCAACGTCCGAATATGCTCAAAATGGCCTCTTGCCAGGAAATGGTCTGCAAATGCAAGAAATGAACCTAGCAGAGCAGAGAAAACTAATTGAAGACCAGATGGAGAATCACATCGCTCAACTCCAGATGAAAGCTAAACTACAGGAAGACCAGCAAGATGCAGCTCCAATGCAAAGTCTTCGAAACTTTCAAATGTCGAATTTCATGGGAGCTCTTCAAACTCCCATGACTACCCAGTCAGACGGGCCAACTCCATTTGGATTTAGAGTACAACCTATGTTTCACCAACCGTCTTTCCTTCCCCGTGTAAATCCATATTTACCTTTTGCAAGACCCCTCTCAAGGCTTAGGACAGGGCTACCCTTCTTTCGGCCAGTGACTCCAAGAGTTAGATATCCGCTGGGCAATGAGGACGAAGATGACGATGACGAAGATGCCGACGATGACAGTGACTATGATCGTGATCGAGATGAACCTCCGCCACCTCATCTGGACCGTGGCTATGAAGACGTTGACAAAGATGATGTCGATGAGGAGCAAAGTGACGCTGAAAATGACGAAAGATAACATCGCTAGTTGCTCTGTTGTACAGTTATAATGTTAACGTAGTGCCTAATACCGCTATGACTCAATTGATATGCGCGGGTATTCACTTGTAAATTTGAGGCTTATCTTCTCCTGGAAAACATGCATGAGAAGTCTCTCGTTCATATGGCTCATGTTTATCCTTCTTGCTGACAAATTTGTCAATTTGACATTTTTCACTATGGTTTAATAGTTTACAGCATCCATTTGAAAAATGTAAATATCTCGAACATACAGGGCGTGGGTTGTTCACTGATCGTGTGAAGGGGTTCACTCTGGCATTTAGAAGTGTTCAGTAGCACCCAGTTCCAGGCGAATATTTTGATTTTGCAATAGCTTGCAATTGTCCACAATTTTTTTGCGCCCATGGCAACAGTGTTCTGAAATGCAAGTTTTCGTTCAGTTTTGTTTGGGCTTTCACAAACTGAGGTGCACAGTTAATCATCTAACGCGGAATTGAAAGGAATTATTCTTTGTCTTATTTGTCCACGAGAATTGGATAGGAGATTGGGTTCTAGTTTGCACTTCTAGTTTGCACTTCTTTAGAAAATCCGGCTTATATTTGTCTTTCCGGCAGATCTCTTGGGGAAATTCGTTTTTTTTTTCCTCTCCATTCTTTTAGTTACCAAGGCAAGGCTGAAGCCGTTTTTCATTCTAAGAGTGATGATGAGGATAATTTGACCTATTATATGATGGTAGATAGCCTATAATCATTTCATATCCAACGAGCGCGAATGGAATAACTGTTTTATTAAACCAAAATATAGAAAACTAAACTAAAATGAAAATAAAAATGCCCCCCAAAAGTCATTCGTACGTGTACCACATTTGTAGAGCATGGTATAATGGCTCGTAACCCACGATGGCTAAGATGGCTAAGTCAACGAAAACTCTCGAATTGCATTATCTAATGATCGAGGCTTTTTTTAATTAACAATTACTCTTTGAAATGGAGGTGGAAAGCGGAAGAATATTGACCGACAGCCACTTCGCTGCTCGGTAAATATTCTGCCGATATTCACCGAGATTAAAAAGTATATACACGAAGAGATCTCAAAAACAGACGAAAAGGAGATCATTACATTCGATTTAATTGACCTCTCAATTCATGCGTGGGAAACGTGCAAACGGCACGAAGCATGCGCGAAACTGTTTACAGAATTTCCAAATATGGCAAATCTAGTTAACCTTCAATAAAATCCTCGTCACTGTCCAGCAAAGTGGTTTTTCACGCCGTGCAAATCAGCAATCTTAATCGAAAGTATCAATATCTCTCGTATCTGAGCAACATAATTAATCTCTGAGTGCATCTACCCAACAATTATTTGTTCCTCACTTTAGAATAAATATAAGGAAGTTTTGCCCTACCGTGGTAAATACTATTGGAATGAGCTCCCTATTTCTGTTGGTAGTATTTCATCCAAACCTCTCTTTAAAAAGGCGCTTCATAAATATTATTTTGCTCAGTATTAAATTTAATTGATTGCAGTCATGGTGTGTGTGTTGTGTGCTTGTGCGTGTGTGTATGTGTTTGTGTTTAAAAAATGGTAATATAAAGTACTTTAAGGGCCTTAATCAGTCTTACTATATTGTGCCTTCCTACTTTTCTTGCTTTCTTTAATATCTTTAAATATCTTTAAAGAAAGATATCTTGTAATATAATAATGACTTTGCAATATAAAAAATATCTTCGAATGGAGGAAATATTAAAACAAAACAAATTCACCTTTTAATCAAAGTTTTCTTTCACTTGAAATGAAAGTTGAAAGAGCAGTTGGCGAAGGATCAACCTAAAATTATACTGTTTGTGCAGGGCTTTGGTGAAAACTGAATGTTTTCTAACAAACGACGTGGAGAAGAATAGCACTTGATGCTTTTGCCGATGAACTCTGCGATATTCATTAATGCTATTCTGGGTGAAGAGCGACTTGGCGTTCGGGTTTGCTTAGATTGATTAAATCTGCTGAAATCTGTGACTGCCAAGGACATGTCCTGAAACTGTTCGAAAGTAAAATGTCAGGAAGTCTTTTCTGAAGTTTTTCTGTCAATTTTGTAATCTGCATATTGTAAGACTTTGGTTCCTAGTGATTCCTTTACAAGAATTGGCTCCTTTATTCTTTAGAAATATCCCACATATTTATATCAACGAACTCCCGTTGGATATGACATGGTAGATCGCCAAAACCAAGCGCGAGTGGAATAATTATTAAAAACGACCATAAAATATCGATAACTGAACTAGTATTTTGTAACAAGAAACCATACGATGATTAAGAGGGACTTCCAGTTCGCTTAGGTGGAAACAACGCTTGAACGTGAAATTGGACGAGCTGAACGCTTGATTAAGTACCGGTATGCGGTTAGCCCCACATCCCTCCCGTGGCTCTGTATTTGGTTATTTGATACCAGCACAAAACAACTAACCAGAATGACTGATTCCAGGGCTAATTTGGTCCCTCTTGTTGTAGCACGACGAAATTTTTTATTTTCGTACAAAAACTCGCAAATAATATCATGTACGAAAGTTCAATAAAGTACGTGCTGCGGACCTATTTGTAAAGCGAAGTTTAAGTGCAAGTGCATTTTTGCACCTCATTATTACTTTTAGTTATAGTGCTCAAGGACGCATTTTTCTGGGCTCATAGGAACGTCACGGAATCCAAGATCGATATATGAACTCTTGGGAAAAAAACCAAGCTATAGCCATCTTGACTGGTAAAGGTAGCTCAAGGTTGTCTACCACTGAGGCAAAATGGTTTTGAATTATCGCAATGCAACCCAAACTCCCTCTAGTCGGTTGTTGGAGTATCATTTGGAAGTATGTCCGAAATTTTATTTGAAATGTATGTCCATGTCACCAAATAACAGCAGACGCCGGTTTAACCTTGCAGAATGAAATGTCGATCCTCTAGGTTTAATTATTAATAGAAGTCGTTTTCTACTTTCCAGTCCTCTGAGTGGTTATACCTATCAGTGATTTTTAATCAATTTAGTGAAACATAGTGTTGAATATAAAAATCCGTTAATATATTGAGGTCAAGGAAATGTGATGGCAAACATTTTTAAAATTTCGCTACTCCTAATAGTCTTTGCATTTGAAGATGCGAATGGAAGACCGCCAAGGAAAGGGATAAAAGAAGGTAAGTTTATTTATAGTCAACCATCCGTATCTAAAAAGCGGTACTTATTGAACACTACACAAATCTACTTTGTTTGCCAAAGTGAAGTATATTTGTCTCAAGGTGACAAATACTGACTGTATGCTTCAGCAGAAGAAAGATTTCATTGGGAGCATACCATATTATACGCTTAAAAAAATTATTGAGAGGTATAATAAACTTAAATGGAAACAAAATCGCTGTTGTTTGGCGACTTCTCGTAGTGTGACAACCCGCATTGTACTGTTATGTCAATTCAAAGGAGACTAGCGTTTCCTTAACACAGCCATTAAGTAACAGCAAGACGGGTCCTGCCCAACAGAAACTATTGTTATAAGAACGTTCGTGTTTCGTTATAAAAAGCTTAACCTGTCATTGTTATGGTTTAACGATACAGGTTAATTGTGACAACGAACCAACCATACATGGTTTATCACCCTGTTGACTCACTACAGTTATCCAATACTTGAACCCTTTAAACGTATGAATTTCAATTTAGGATTGAGGATAGACTTAATTTGATCAATTTTAAGACAAGTCATAATTGGTTTAACGTGACTTTCCCTAAGATCCTAAAAGTTCAATTGGCTTTTAAAACAGTATATTATGGCAAAAAGTCGAATTTTATTTTATTTTTTCCAAAACGAGCAAAAATGTCGAAAGATGATAGCCCTAATAACACGAAAACGAGTTTAAATGGTTCACTCTTAGCATGGGACTAATTGAATCGGACGGTCATATTTACAGACTAGAAGGCGGAAAGTCGAAGGGGAGGCGCTAAATTTGATGCCATTTGTCATTTGTTTTGTATAACGATCAGCTTTAAGCACGCCCATATTGCAGCTTTTATGATTGAAATTCTTTTTCAGTTAATTGAAATTGATAACTTAGTTGCCTTACCAAACTTTCAGGAGACTGAACTGTTGTTTGTTTTACACTCACTGGTGACTCGAAGGCTGTTCTGCTAGGGTTTTAAATAAGTTCGCAGCCCCGGCTTGAAAGAGTGTTTTTCAAGATCTTTTACTCCTGCTCTTGCTCTTTTGCTCTAGGAGCCAAACTTGGCCTTATTACCGTTCCAGTTATGACGGATGATCGCGACGTGCCCCACGAGACCACTGCACGGGAGGATGAAAAGTCATACTTGACTGGCCCCGCCTACAGAATCCTGAACAGAGACAACAGCTATGACTCAAAGGATCCTTTTATCTTCTTTCCATTAATCGCTGTAGAACACCCTCGAGGCTGATACTGACGGTCTACCACACTAGAGAACCTGAAACACAGAGATATGGACTCCCTGTTGTTGTTTCAATGAAACGTCTCGAAGATATATTTTATAGAGTCGATGCAAAAATACAGAACCGAAAATTATGCAAATCAGCAAAAATATAAGGTAATTTTTGCGATAAACTAAGTTTGAATGTCTGCAATAAAGTATAGCATTTGCTTTTCCATTCAACTTTAACTGAAACTGTACTTGAAAACTGTTGCAAATTCCAGCGTTAAGAGTTTATAATTCAGAATAGGGCATACCAATGACGTTCGCTTCCAGCTGGCTAAAGTTAAAGTTGGCATTAGGCCATAATTGCCACATGCCACCCACGTTTATGTCGGAGTGGAAACTAGAGGTGTTTCTACTTCCCCTAGATGTGATGGTAGTCCATCACAGGGTACGCTTTAAATTCGCCAGTACACATTTATACAACTCCAGGAGTGGAGAGAGGAAGAGCGAGAGTGAAGTGTTTTGCTAATGAACCCAACACAAGGACCCTCACCGGGGCTCGAACCTGGACCACTGAATTCTAAGCCCTAACCATCGCGCCCCCGCCAATCCAGAATAACCCAATGGGAATTGTGGGTACGATAATTGTCTCTTCTGATCTTTGAAAAGTATAACACAAAGCTGACATAGTAAGAATTTTTTTGCGAACGCCACCATTGCCTGTTTTTGTTTTGTTTTGTTTTGTTTTGTTTTCCAAAACAAATTGGCTTTCCTTTTCTAAAGGTGCCGAGGAATAATACTATGCACTCGCATAGAGTACTTAGCGACAGTGATTTATTTATAGCTTACACGCTCTCTAAACCACGGCAAAGTTATTTCACAAGTGAAAGTGCCTCATGATATTCACCTGGTGAGGTTTCTTGTTATTCGTCTGTTTTGTTTATGTTGGATTATCCTGTTATACTATTCCAGTTATAGATCTACAGATCCACAACCTTAGGGATAAAAGATCCACTCCCTACAATTTATCCGTCGGGAAATCAGTACTGCAAACTGAAATCAAAATGAGTCTCATTTAGGATTTAGATCCGCTGACGATGCGTTTCAGCAATCTTTTGTTTTCAAAAGTTAGGATTAATTCCATTTCGTAAACTCCCTTTAAAGGAAATGTATTAACCACAAGAGTTTACACTTATTTCGCCGGTGGCAAACACAAACTAAGCTCGTTCCCTGTTTGAAGAACTGCAGAGATCAGTCGGGTTAAGTGTTTATTTCACTCTTCGATTACCATGCAATTTTTTGTTATGGAAAGAAATACTAAATTTTGCTGTTTGATTTAGGTAGCTATGGTGAATTTAGCTTTTGTAAGTGGGCTTTTCAGCTTTATTGTTTTCCTTGACCATGAAGCGTTTTCCAGACCGGCAACAGGTATGTTTTTCTGTAGTGTTTTCAGAGAAATTTTTAACTCGCCGGTAACTCAAACTGCGATTTAGCGCCGTATTACTAACTTTTCCTCATGGCTGAGTGTGGAGATCAGGTCAACAGCCCTCTGGTGGGGTAGAGTTCATAGAACTTCACTGCCGTAACAAAAACTAGTACACTGGCTGACGTTTTGCTGATTGTACTTCTCTCGATCGATTAAGACGTTTGAGTATTTCTTAACTTTCGGTAAATTTCAGTCATCTATTCTACGAGGTTACAGATAATTGTGCTTATCGTGTGATGTGTAGCACACCATCACAAGGTCACCGAGGTTATTATGTGAGGTGTACAGCGCGGACGTACAGCTATGGTGTATTTATGTCGAGTATCCCATTTGGACGAACACAAACTACAGAAACATGTGACAAGAGTTATAAGTGGCGAGAAATATAAAGAAATTCTACAGATGCAACCAAAAAAGTATTAAAGCAATACTTGAAGGAGCGGGCGACCTGAAAATACAGCTGACAAAAAGCGGAAGTTTTTAGACCAAGGGCCAAAGATTCGCATGGACTAAATTGATTGTTCTCAATTAACGTAAGTTACGATAGTGTAGATTTTATATCTAATATGTGCAATAATTGGCTTTTGTGATACCAGATAACAATCTTAGGTCATGGCAATTATTCTAATCTTAAAACCATAATCAAATTTTGAACTTATTCGTTCATTGTAATTAATTAATCTGTCAGGGAACAAAAATCTTGGTGCCAAGTATCCACTGAAACCTTACGTCAGCAGCAGACGACAAGAAGTGGTTGCGGTTCCACCAGTCGCGACCTCAATCCTGGAGGGACCTTACCTCCCACCAGCGAATGCTGAAAACGAATTATTCATTGGACCTCATGGTCTGCCAAGACCTCTACAGCATGGATATCCCATGTTTCTGGGCCCTCACATCTTTCATCCTCTTCCCGGTCTTTTCCATCCGGGGATCCATGGCTATTACCCACACCAAGGTTTATACCATCGTACAATACCATGGGATCTTCGTCATGGTTATCATGCTCACTGGCCCCATATGCAGGTGTCTGGCCCTGTTTTCCTGTCGGACCCGAACGACGGGATGTATCAGGAGCCCGTCACAGGAACCCTTATCCCACGACCAATAATACCTCCACAGTACCCGGCGTTTATGAACCATGCTACGGGTGTACATAATTATCATAACGCGGCGCCGATGTTTCTAGATGGACATGGGACGGGCGTTTATCGTAAGAATAAATTGGCCATTTACAAGTTGTCTTTTGCCTCTGTGTCAAAACGATTCCTAATCCGAAACCATTCATATGAAAATGTGTTTCCCCTAAAGGTTCATTTTCATTCAAATCAAACTCAGTTTTGCACGAGGACTCGTTCTGAACTCATAGAGGCACAAGGTAACTCGGAAATGGCCTATTACATTACATACATCAATCGTTAACTCTTTAAGTGAAACATTTTTTTTCTAATAAGTTCCTTATTAAAATATTATATTCCAAATAACGCGTGTTAATTACCTAGTAAGCAATTCAAACGTTTCTGCAGAAAAAGAGGATTTAAGGTAATAATATGATCAGATAACTACATAACCTTTGCAAGGAGAAGTGGACTGGTGTTGTGTACGAAAAAATCGACTGAAATACGCAGTGGGACAGTTGCTCGTTTATTATATCATCTTCCTCTCTAGAATCTACTTTGATTGTTTTCCGTCGAATAGAATGTATACACAACAAATTCTAACTGATACGGTCTAATCTCCTTACAGCCGTTGATACTACCATGGTCGAAGATCAGATTTTGGACAACGCAGCAAACTTACACAGTTCTCCAATGCAGGATGTCGCAGAAAGGATGGAAAAGATAAGGAAAGAAGAAGAACTTGAGAGAAAGAAACTTATAAAAGCTATGAAATCTAAATCTGTGCCAAAGAAAGTTACAAAGCAGTAGCTACCAATCAATTTCAAAGTCACTTTTTCAGGACGGAATCGTCCAGTCTTCGTTTTTGATCTAACAACAGCTGCATTTGTGCTGACTCAGTGCTAAATTATTTAGAATATCGCTACACCCTTGGAACGGACACACCCATTCCTGGTATTCCCTTATTTTTCGTCAGTCGCTGGGTGGATTAAGTATTTGCAAAAAAAAACACAAAACAACGACCATGGTCAGACCTCTCGATCTGGAACTGGAATCTAACGTACCAATCATACAATACCATCTTTTAAGCTCTTCAAATTGTTTTACAGATTTAACATATCATAAAAAAATCGCTGAAGTAAACTTTGCAGTGTACATGTATAGCATGAAAGTAATTACTGGTACGCATGAAACACTTACGATCATCAGAGTTTTGGGGCTAAATTATATATCGCGTATACATGTACCTATTCTCGTCAAATGAGGCCAGTTGATGCCGAAGATTGTTCAGTCTGTACTCATGTAATTTAGAATGTCTCTCAGTTTATTCTGTTACTGACGTAACT
>NC_138149.1:20312400-20427400 GCF_964199315.1 Orbicella franksi | reverse complement strand
ATAGCCACGTTTCAAGAATTGTTCGCCTCCTAGAACAGTATTCTCGAACTAGAGAGACGATAAGATAGATATTCACGTCTTATTCCAATAATAGCGATTGTTCAGCAATCACGTTTGGTTCCAACACAACTGTCTAACCACTTTCTATTGTCCCTTTTTCCTTTTTTCCCACATCCGATCTAGTCTTCAGAATAGCTTCATTTTCATCAAACATTGCTAGGAGAGAGGGGGGTCAATTGTACTTGCTTCTATTCATCTTTTGTTCTAAAACGTTAAGGACGTAGTTGAAATCGTGGGTTTTAGCGCGCAAAAAGGGGAGGTGTCCCAACAACTTATGGCCAGGATTGTAGGTTTACACTAGAGGAAATTGTTCCGGATTCGTGATGAATCCGGAACGTTTTAGTGCTGGATTGATTTTGCCGTTTACACAAAAGTGGACGAAACCGAAATAAAAACTCCCCGGTTTGGTCGTGTCTCCGGAGATTTTGAATCCGGAATTTAAAGTGGGAACTTTGAATCCGAAAACTTTTGAATCCGGAGAGTTTTGTCGTGTGAACGATTTTCTCTCGAATCCAGATATTTTTCCGCCTGTGATCTTTTGAGTTTGCGGTGGAACGAAAATGGCGGATTACATGATCCAGTCGTAGTCGAGTCGTAGGCACATTGATGGCCATTTGATGGCGGTCGCTGGGTGATTACCTCGTGCTGTTTCAGGTGTAGGTAATCACTTTTATAATAGGTAATGCCATACTCCTCAGAAACCCAATTTATACTTTACTGCGCAGATGACGACGATGGCACGATCGAAAACCTCGACGGTTTTCGACCCTAAACCCTAAATAAATACCTGGAGGGACCTGACATGATGGACAACAGTACCGTGGTCAGCGAGTTGAAAGAAAACTTCAGACTGTCTCAATCTACCCCTAGCCTTATTTTCGGAGGCATTTTGTTTCTCGTTGTCGAGGCAACAAACTGCTTGTTAACCATTCCATCATGAATGTTCCCGGAGTTATCGTCGTGTGTAAACGGTTAAGAATCCGAATATCCTTTCACTGTAAACCCCTACTAATCCGAATACTCTAAAATTGATGAATTCGGGAACTCCTTTAGTGTAAACCTAGTCCTAGATCGACCACTGTAATGTTTATTTGTCTACCAGTGTTTTGATCTGCAAATTTCAGTTAATTGATCAAACAACCAAAGTAGAAAAGATGGATTTTTTTCCCAGTATGATTGAAACTTAAACGCAATTTCTTCCTCGGCTAATTCAATTCAAGAAATTCCGGGTTTTCTAGCTGAGTTTGAGCATATTGTGTAGGTACAAATTTTCTACACAGCTAGAAGAGCTGAGATGCCGTCACGCAGTTAGTAGTCTATAGAAATTATGGTATTTCCACTTGACTTTATTTGTCAGTCAATGATTCAATTGCCATAAACCATAGAGGATTGGTTAAGTGTATCTCTAAAACTGCCACTGTGTTGTAAGTTATCAGTGAAATCAATAAAATAAACAAGTGTTAAAATCATTTCCCGGAGTACTGTAGTAACGTTCTTTATCATGGATGTCGTGGGTGTCGCAATGCAAATGAAAAAACATATATATTTATACTAACTTAAACGAAAAAAAACAACAACAACAAAAAAACATTTTCCATTATTTTATCCACACAACGTTTCAAAAATTGCTTTCATCGGATTGCTGGAAACGAATATTTTACTCGAGAGTGGCTATCCGCGTCACGCAATTACTTACATTCCAACGGCGGATTTTGGGCAAAATCTATGAGAAACACAGGCCAAGGCGGGCGACTTGAAACCATTTGCCCAGAGATATTTTTTGATATCCTAACAGGTGGCTGTTTATTTAACTCGTAGAAAGTGTTTTTATGGTATCTAAAGTTATAGCCCATAGAAAAATATGGCGATGTTTCCACGCAATAATTCTCTTGCGACAAACTGTACAATTTTGCGTGTCAGTTTGATCTCTTTTCGGGCTCAAAACTAACTTTGATTTATTTTATTTTTCGCTCAGTCATACCACGAAGACCTGAACTGAATATAAAATCCATTGAAAGATTCTCAAGTAGCTGTTCTGCGGAGCGCGAAGCAATCAAATATTCGGAAAATTCAGCAAAACCGGAAGTAGATTTTGAGCCCAATCGGGTCGAAATCGTTTTTGGCGTATTTCTACCAAAGAAGGCTGTATTAGCAGAAACTAGCTATGGTCCGTTTCTATTCTTACTAGGACCTATCTATGGACAAAATACAAGCGAAATCAATTTTTCGACTTGTGCCATTGATAGGCGATTTAGGTCCATTTTTATAGGCATTCACTCTTAATTTACTCGTCAATGTTAACATCGAGGCACCCCTAAATAGGCGCCAATCGATTTAGGTCCATTTTTATAGGCATTCACTCTTAATTTACTCGTCAATCTTAACATCGAGGCACCCCTAAATAGACGCTAAATCATGGTAGACCCGAGGACACTTTAACCGGAACTAAAACCACGATTTTTTTAACCCTCAAGAGGTAAAACGAACATCTTTGTCACGTCCAGATAAATTCTTTAGAGGAAGTCTTACAATTCATGATTAAGATTATGACCTTGACAAGCCTGGTTAATCTTCCTAATCGTAGGGATTTTGACTCAAACTCAGGTTAACTTGAATCATTTAGTCAAAAAGTGTTTCCCTTTTGATGGCAAAGTTATTTTTACTTTCTTTTTCTTGATTGGTAATGGATTGAAAACAAACTGTGTCTAAATGTTTGAATTACGTACTGAACAAAACTTCCTCCAATTTTATCGGTTTTGATCATGAATTGTTTTGGGACGTGACGTACGTGGCGCAGAGGTTGGCAAGCTACACAAACTGTTCTCGCTTTCTCAGTCTTGGTTTAGGTTAAGCAATACTTTTGTAATATTTTTTGGGGGAAGATCCAGCAATAATGTATAGACTTTGCTCTTTTCTTCAGCTATCCTTGATATCGTTAAACGTACATAGGATATCAGTTCAGTTGATAACAGGCCAGTAGATGGACCTTCTGATTGGTTGATTCCAAATCTGCTATGGATTTCAGCCGGATTAAAACAAACGGAGTTCCTCCTAGATTGTCGAGATCTCAAGTTTTGCATGATAATTCTAATCTTGAACTAAGTGAAAAATGAGCTACAATCGCCAAAAGTATCGTACGAGTACGTTCCTCTGTTTAAGGCACAAATCATATCAAGAGTTCCTATTGACTGAAAACCCAAATAACAAAGTCACTGACGTTAAAGTCACGGAATGTTTGGTTGTATCTGTCACCTGTAACGTTTATTGTTAATTTGGGAGCGACCATAACTGTTTTGAATTTCAAAGAAAAACAATTGA
Organism: Orbicella franksi; assembly: GCF_964199315.1. NCBI lineage: Eukaryota > Metazoa > Cnidaria > Anthozoa > Scleractinia > Merulinidae > Orbicella > Orbicella franksi. Next base: position 20,424,022 of record NC_138149.1, on the reverse strand, counting down.
AACAAAAAAACTACAGGACATATTGAATTTCCGTAAGTAATGAAACCTTGTAAGGGTCTCATTTTCTTTACATCTTGTTAATGACATACTGAAATCAACTACATCACAGGAAACCAGCTTGTGCTTACAACATGAAGGAGAAATTTTTAAAGTACGTAGCCTTACTCACTCTGTTTTCAACAATAGTTGAACCAAAGCGAACAATAGGTAAGTATTATTTTCCTAAATTAATCACGTTTTTATATTTCTCAATCGGGCTTTAACAAGAATTTTCGATAACTTCCGTTTCTTCAATGATCGTTGCCTGACACGCTTCACACATTGTCCAAAACCAGCTCAAGAAAAAGCGTCAGTATTAACCTATTTATACGATAACCGTTGCCGTTTCATATAATTTGAAAAATTAAAATTCATAAAGGGGAGAGCTCTTCACATAATTCAAACTAAAAGTATCATTACACCTCACGAGGAAACTTAGATGTTAGTGAAAAGCTTGACAACATCAGTGAATTTATTTTTCGGCTAAGCGATATAGAGTTATCAGGTTGGTATATCGTGCCGGTGTGCGTGCATGCAAATCATTGTCTGAAAATAACATTTTCTGATATTGACAACCGGTCGGTAAGTATTTATAGGTTTAGCTTCACGAGTATCAACATCCTAAAACCTCTTCTCCTTCAGAAAAGCATGGTCACCAGTCCAAGAGGAATGCAATTATTCACAAGCCGATTAAACCTAATCTGATTTCCAGACACAAGAAACATGATATCTTCACACTAGCAGCCCCACCGAGCATCAGTTCGTTGCTTCCCTCGGCGAGTCATGTGGCCTTGATGCCTAATGGCGTGCCAACTGCAGCTGGGAAATACATCCATCACTTAATGCATCATCATCCGCTCAACATCCCGGTTTATCATGGTTATAGTCCAAAAGGCGTCTACCCAGTTCATTTACCACAACATTATGGACCACTTGGTCCATTCGGGCACCACGTGTTCTACCGACACGATCTGTGGAGACGCGGTGACAGGCTCGGTTTAGGATATGGTGCACCCTATCCCTACGCACATGGTTTTGTTCGTAGTCCATGGTACACCTCTTTAAGACACGGCTTGGGTTATGGTTACCATCACCAGTTTAGACATGGACTTTGGCGTGGTCTGCATGTTGGACATGTTCCAGGTAATTACGTATTTCGTCGTGCATATCGACATGGTTCAGGTTATGGTTATGGACACGGATATCCAGGATATGGTCATTTTACTGGTGAGTTCATTATCATATATCAATGGGGACAGGAGCCGATTAACAATGACTTTTCCGTGTACTATTTTCAGGTCTCGCACATCTTTGTGTATCATACCATAAGTTGCCTTAACAAAATTTCTTGACCGCGACTTCCGTCTAAATCTGAATATTCAGTTTCACATCAGTCTGAGGGTAACACGATGATATAAGCTTCCATGGCAACAAATACACCTATTTTGTTTTAACGGTGATGTATTAAAACTGATGACAGCAATCTCGGGTCTTTTTTGTTGATTTTCTTAAGGAAACTGGTTTCATCCGTTGAGGGGCTGGTACCCATATTCCTTTGATCACAGCGTGGATTTACGAGGCGCCAGTGGCCCGGACATCATGTTTGTCGAAAAAAGTTCCATACGTAAGTACGCTTTTAGTTATTTGTTATTTAGATAATTCAGAGAAAAGGTTCAACAAACCTCAGCCAGCAACCACGATGTTCGAGTTATTTTGAAAAAATATTAATTCAACAGGTTTTAAACATCCTTCAGCCTTGGCGCTGACGAACTCTAAGCTTAGCTAGTAAGAAAAATATGCCAAATGTAATTATAACGCCATTAAGAGTTCGATTTGAAATTTCATAGGAAGAGAAAAAATGGTGAGAAGAGCATACGATGGTCATTTTATGGGGTTTCACAAGAGAGAAATGGTGAAACAAAATGTTTAATATTATATGTTGTAAAATACACCAGACCAGCATTAACGTTAGTAGCTGTGGTATATTTACGCAGGTGTGGCGCCAAAGAGCAGTTTTAAATATGCTTCTGTTACAAGCTCACGCACATTTCAATTATTTTTCCGCAGCTGCTTCCAAAGGTTCTTGGCTTGGAAGTAAGACTAACCCTCGTCGCTTACTCAAGACCAGACATAAGTCGACACTGACGAAACGAGTGCGTGCACACTTTCCAGTCAGGCCCTCCTACCGTCGTTTCCCATTAAGGCGAAATGTCATTCCGGTAGCCTTCCGCATTCAACGTTTAAAGATAAGCCTGCCTTTGTTGAAGAGAATGCTAAAGCGTTCGAAGATTTACAAAAAGATTATTAAGTCTCAAATAAATAAAGCAACAGGCTATGTTCGGCGATCTGAACAAGCAAATGAAAGCAAGAAGACAAAGTAGAGATCATACATGACCATAAAAAAATAGGTCACAGATGTCATGTTTGAACGGATTTGTCTTTTACAAGTCCTCAATCTGACAAGAATAAAGAGTTTATAACCGATTCACGTATGGTTAACAGGTTCGTTTAGTTCTGTCCAAGAATTCCTGTCTTTTGTCAGTCTATCGTATTAATTAAAAGGAGCTACTAACATAAGAAGTTCAAGAGAAGTACTTTTTATTTGCATCCGTGGCATTATATTACCCGCAACTGTATATTCTTGAACTGATCCTACCCGCACTGTTTGGGGCCTGGACACAGACAAGAAAAGACAAGATAGCTCCCATGTACATTTACAAGATACTGCCACGTTCCCCCATTTTACGGGGGTAAACTTATCTAGTAATAATGTCCAATTTAGGATGAGGGTGTACAAGAGGTGGGTAGAGTCTGCATACTAGCCAAGGGGCCCATCAAGCCAGCGCTTTTCTCCGGTTTCTGTAGACTAGGAATATTTCTGCTTCCCTTGGATGGGATGGTAGTCCATCGCAGGGTTACCCCCAGCATTAGATTCGTCGGTACCCATTTATACACCTGAGTGGAGAGAGACTCTGTACATGTGAGAGTAAAGTGTCTTACCCAAGAACACAGGACAATGTCCCATTCCAGGGCTCGAACCCGGACCACTCGACCCGGAGTCGAGCGGACTTACCATGAGGCCACCGTGCCTGCCACAGAGGGCGTATTTCAGCGAAATTAGGGGACTTTAAGATCCAGGACGCGACGGCTCTAAGACGCCACCGGATGTAAAATATCCAGGCAGGGTGCATAGTGCGCATGCCCAAGGCGTTTTGTCAGTGGCGCCAAGTCGCGTCGAGAACGTCATTTGGCAAAGTTTGGCGTTGTGTACAGAACGTGAGTGTAAAATCGTTTTTTTTTGTCCGTGAAAATAATGCTTTGTCTCCCTTAAACCTCTCAGGCTCTCAGTAGAGTTACGTAAAATCTTGGTCCTAGATTGCAGTCAATTTGGAAAGCAAAGATGCGACAGTTAAGACATTTTTCATCATATATTCACAGGTGATCAGCTGGTTGACGTCTTTGATCGAAGTATGTCATCCAAGCCAAAACCTCCCTGGTAAATGTCAACTTTATTTATGTCTATTGGAGTCGGTTGAACAAATCCTCGTATTTTTTACATGTGTTATGTTTGAGAAACATGTGTTTTGTGTTATGTTTCGCGGACACTAAACGTAATTTCATTCAGTCGAAGTATTGAATGTAAGCTTACACTCTTGTTATTTTATTTTTAGCTCGGTGATGTTTTGGTCAAACGAGCATGACGTGTTGTTGTGCCGAGAAGTGGTAAATTTAAACCCTTTTACGTCCAAAAAAGGATCCACTCAAAGAAGCGGGATGTGGGAGAAAATAGCTCAAGTTTTGAACGAATGTACCCTACTGAGATTCAGCGTTGACAAGCGGTCGGTTCGCGACCATATGGGGATTCTCGTGAACAAGCATAAAAGGAAGGTCAGAGCCAAGGAGAAGGCATCTGGTATAGCGCCCGACGAGCCAAGCGAACTGGAAAACCTTTTAGACACTATTATCGCTTTAGAAGAAAGTGCAGATGCTGAATCGCAGGAATTAAGAGCAGAGAAAAATGAAAAATGTGAAAACGACCGAGCAAAGGCAGAAGATGCGAGATTAAAGGCCATGGAAAAGCTGTCTGAGACTAGGAAAAGATTAAGTGAGAGCGAAGAGGAAAAACCCAAACGACAGCGAAGAAGTGGAAGCGATGCGATGGAATTTTTAGCAGATAGGGCTAGGATAAATTACGAACTGAAACAACAAGAGTTTAAAATGTTGAAAGAACAGCAAGCGTTGGAGAGAGAAAATATGGAAGCAATGGCCAAACAGCAGCTACAAACACAACAGCAACAAACCGAAATGTTTTAAGTTATGCAACAGCAACAACAGCAAAGCCAACAACAGCTGCTTAACACCCAAATAATGATGATGCAACAACAACAAGAACAGTCAAGGGCAATGATGGCTTTATTGGAGAAATTAACCAATAAGTGATCTATGGATTTGTGTCAGAAGTCAGGTTTGCAGCATATTTTGCAATACTGCATATCGTTCCCATAAAATAACTACGTACAATAATTGTACTTTACTGTTATGTATCGGTCAAATCCAAGCTTAAATATCCCCCTTGCATAGAAGGGCAAAATTAATAAGTTATATGGTCACTCAATTAAAATTCTAGGTGTGGGAGAATTTGATCACCTGAAACGGACCTAGGTTAGGGCATTTGAATGGCTTTTAGTCCTAGGGAGGGGGAAATAATAACTGTATAGTTCAAATGCCCGGGGAGGATGATTAAGGTTACAGTATACCTTCGGGTCGGCAATTTTCTTCAAATTTGGATTTTTGGGTCAAAATAGTGGTCAAAGAATAATCTCTAATTTCTGAAAAAAAAAATTTGAAAAAGGCTAAATATTGGCGGAGAAATGGCGGTTTTACGTTTTCACCGGAAGTAAAAGTTTACCTCTTGATTGACAGCCCTATGGCGCGTATGCAATCAACCGAGACGATTTTTGCGGGAATTACCTATATGGATGTCACGAATTGACTACTCAGTTGATCAACATTGTTGTTCTGACTACCCAGCATTTTTGGTATTAGGCGTGTCTCTATTAAGTTATAAGTAAACATAGGCCACGTTTAAACCATGGACCAGTTCGAAAAAGCGAAAACAGCGAAGAACGAATGAAAATACATCAATGAGTGAAGAAGCAAAAGTTCGCCGCGCGGATGAAGCTATAGTTATCGTATAAGGCGGGCAAATATTCGTGGTAAGAGAAAAGAAAGGTTCTGTAAAAATTTCGGAACTTGACAGCAATAACAGGGATCCTGACAGAGACTCTTCTGATGAGTCCGATATCGACGAATCGTCGGACTCATTGAGACCATTTGAAATATTATCCATGCAGTTGCCCACACACAGTTGCTCTCCGCGCTTTCTTTTGTTTGTTTCCTTCGCTCAGCCACTCTAGCGTTCGTATCCTTTTTAGTCTTCCCATTTTGCCAGACCAGCTTCAAGAAAAACCGAGCTACAGAAAAATTATCTCTCTGCTTTCGGTTCCTTGAGCGCATTGCGAAACACAAGAGTTTTTTAGAGATTCGCGCGTAAATTTCACCAGGAGGTTAACGGTAGTAAACTTTCCCTTCACTGATTGTTTCAGTTATCTGAGAACCCAGTTGAAGGCGTTTGTGGGCGGAGTTTGTTTGCGAAGCAGAAAATTTTTCTTAGCGCTGTTTTCTCGAATAAATTTTTTCGCTTGAAGCAGACACTTTAAAGAGTTATAACTCAAAGGAAATTTGTTCAATTGCTCTTAAATTTGGACAGTGGCTAGTTTAACATATAAACTACAAAGGCGTGTCTGGGAATTGTTAATTTCGAAATACTTTATCTTCGAGAGCGATTTTTGTACGATCACTCCACATTTTTTTAATCCTATTTCGAAAATGTTCTGTAACTTTTCACTGCAATTGAATATGCCAAAACGCAGACACGTTTTTTAAGCGCTTTGGGCCCTGAAACCGAGGAAAAAATTAAATTGGCGAAAAACAAAATTCGCTTTGACTTGTAACTTTCGAAAGGTGATTCGGGCGCTCGCATTTGGTGAAAAATTCGACAATTCATTTTCTTTCAAAATTGTTGGTATAGTTTGATAGCCAGCTCTATAAGCTTTAATTTGATATGGGGGCTTAGGTATCTACAGCTTAAACTGCACGCGCTACATCGCTTGCGCGCGAGACACCCCTGAAGGTATACTGTAACCTTAAGCTTCAATTTGACTGGTACATCAAGTGGCATAAGCCAACATCTAAAACTACACAGTATGAACATTTTGGAGTAGCTTGTAGATAAAAATATTTTAAAAAATACACTCCTTAATTTGCAGGCCCTTGAGATACACATGACATAAAACCACGTGTTGCATTATATTTTGTTTGAGGAGACTTGTATGTTAGCAACTGTTGCTGAATTGTTAAGTTGAAACTCGGTTGTCACCAGCAGCCAGGAAAAGTTGACTGATGTTGTATATGTACACATTTGTTGCCAGTTTTTCAAGTGACAAAGAACGTTTTGTTTCATTACTTGAGGGACTTTCCTTGTACCTCTGTTCTCTGTGAAAGTTAGAGGCCTACCTTCCAGGCCATCCGTTGTGTTTTTACATTTCAAACCAATCCACAAAAAGTTAATTAAATATGATTTTAAAGGTACTGATTCGTGTGCACCTATATGAGCCAAACTATATTTGCTGCATAGATATCTTAGTTAAACCCTTCATATCTATCCCTTTCACTGATTGTTCTTGGTAAAGAAAACATACAGGAAACTTTACTAACCATAGCTAAGTAGAACTACAACATGTTTCAATCCAAGAGTCTGGAACTCACAGGGGAAAGGTTAATTACAAAAGGAAATTTTTACCCACAACCCTCTTGTAGAAGCATTTTTGTCACAGGAATTATATATACAAAAACTTATATTATTCTCACGAACAGTCCACTGTGACAAAGCCCTGTTAATTAAAATAGTCATTTAATGAAGGTGGATCTAGTCCAAAAAATCAGCTGTTGTGTTTGAATAAACACAAGTTAAAGCATTTCTTAAAATAGAACATACTATGCACATTTTTCCGACTCGACTGAGTCCAATCTTCAAATTCTTTTTAAAATCTAAAAATTTGAAGTAGTTTACAATATCTCCGAATAACCATTCAACTGATGATCGAACAACACTCATGGACTCATTAAACATCTCCATATCTCGTGTTAGAATGCCAACTCTGAAAGGTGCCTGCAAGTGAACCCTGAGTGGGTATGCTGGATCCCCATATAAACACCTTACTCTACCAACAGGGTCAAATGCAAAGTTTTGTAAATCATCGTACAGTTGGGAGACTGCCAGCATTCTTGCATCGTGCATTCTGCCTTCTAAAAGAAGGAAAGAAGACAGGTTCACTCTTAAAACAAACTAAGGATATATATTTCATCGTTAATGTTCGCTGAAATCAAGTCATGCAGGCTTCACATATAACTAGCAGGTAGGGTATATGGCACGAAAACAAGAAATTGAATAGGCTATTATTGATTGTTAAAAAGAATTTCACCAAAGAATAAGGCAAAAGTAAGAGGCAAGTGACATGAAAGAAAAATTCCATAAATATGGCATTGAAAGGAAAACAGCTTGCTTTGTGAATAGAAAAAAATCTGGGGCTTACCTACAGGACCATAGATATTAGCAATCAGTCCATTGGGAAGCGTGATGGCCTGGAACTTGAGCGCATGTACGCGCTTGTGGCCATTATAAACAACTCGCTGGTTTAACATCGGCCGACTAATGGGCCGCACAGTTCCGTTTAGAAAGCCGAAACAGTTATCAAGGGCTGCTCCTTTAGAGTGGACCGCATCTGCATACGTAGCGATTAAAGGTGGGTTTAAAATACCATGGTTCCACTGTGTAACCTTGTGCCCGTGAGTGTTATATATCCAGTCTGTAACCTCGTTGCTGACCATACTGAGCTCTGGCACCGATCGCCCAAAGATTGGTACCATGTCGGAATAGCGGCATGGATATGCGAACCTCTTAAGCACGATACAGAGGCCTTCGGTTCCATCACAGATTGTTCCATTAGAGCACTTGAAGATGGGTGGAACTCTTAAGGTTTCAACAAGTAACGCGATATCCCTTTTGTCGACTCGAAAATCAGCTTTGCATTCGGCAGAATTTTTGTTTTCGACAGAAAATTTCTCGTATACCGAGTGCTGAAATGGAAGATTTTGTGGAGCATACGCCTCGTAAAGCACAGAAAATACTTCGTCGCCTATAATTTCTTCCACCAAGCAAGGTAGCAGTAATTCTTGAATTTTTTTGAAGGAAGCCATTTTTTGTTTCTTCGTCAAAACCTTTGTACAGATTAATGCACTGATACATCGCGTCGCAAATCTTAACTTAAATTTCCCGCGCTTACAACGCCGTCCTCGTTCCAGGTTTTTTCCCGGTCACCGCGTCCTAAGAGCCGTCGCGTCCTGGATCTTAAAGTCCCTATTGGAGGACTGTGCACGTTGCCCGGTAGTCCTATTTGACCCAAAGGAAAAGCAAGTAAAAGTGATTTTGGCTGCTGCGAGCTGAAAACAGCCACTAGATGAATATTTGTTTCTAGTTCGATCTGTGATAAATGACAGTACTCTTGAGAATCGAAAACTTCCAGGTAACAATGGTAACCCGAATTTGCAGGCCAAGTTTTACGGTCACTAACAAAGTACAGAGTGAAGACATTTCTGTTTTCTGCTCGGTCCTTCTTTTATCTTTTTGTTATTGTTGCTGTTGCTGCTGCTGCTGCTGCTGCTGTTGTTGTTGTTGTTGTCCATCACTCCTTTCGAGATGACAGAGACCAAGAGGCGATATGGATAAGACTTAGTTTGATTCAAAAAAGCATCAAAAAGATGCTTGGAAATGCCAAAGATATCACATAACATGGGTAGAGGCCTTGGCGACGAGCTGAACCAAATGAAAGGATCCTTTACAACCACCAGCCTAAGATGAAGGGAGGGCTAGCGGATCGAGTTTCCGATCGGTAACAAATTGCAGACTCATTCTTGGCTTTCTCAAACAAAATTCATTAACCAGCAGGAAGACTTCATACTCTCAGAATATTCCTAAGGGAGGGTTTCACGGCTCGGCACATGTTCAAGCTACAACCTAAGCCGTTCAGTTTCATTGTTTGTAAAACAATCAGAAGCGTACAGATAACTCTTACGGGAAATTTGCCTTTGAAAACTGAATCTAGCGATCAGTCGCGCAGACGTGAGATTTCTCATAAGAATCCTTTCGTATGTTTTGACTCCATGCATAAAGTACATTTTCGTGTCGTATCAACCACATGTAATTCAGCAATCACAGATTTTAATTTTGTGAAAGCATATGGCTACACGAAGGCTAGCAGAAAGACAAATGCCCAAATTTGACGAAGTTACACAGAAAATGTCGAATTTTGTATTGAACATTGAATTTGTCATTTGGCTCCTCGATTTTCAGTATTCTGGACCGAACGCACGAGTTATCTATTCGCATCTGACTGGTTTATAAACAATGGAATTGGGTGAGCTACATTATAGCTCGCACGTCCGCTGAACAGTGAAGCTATCCCTTTAAAGGCGACACTCAATTCATGTGTGCAAGTGGCATAATCATCAAATCCCATAAGAATATGAAACTTCAAGTTATATATATGTGAAATAGTTATGTAAAGAAATCGCCAAGAAATCGTTAGACTGTTAAACCAGTCCCAGGGCAGGCCGGATTAGGGTTAGGGTTAGGGTTAGGGTTAGGCCGGGTTCCAGGGCAGGCCGGGTTCCCGTGTTTGTTATCTCGAGTTCACCTTAAGGCTTATAACATCTTTCTGTTATCAGACGACGGCTGTTTCTTTTGAGTTATAGTTATCTTTATTAAATCAATTTTAAAATCACTGGTTATCCTTGCAATCTGATTGGCTCTCTCTCTGCGATTTATTCACGAATCGCACTATTTTTTGCTCTAAATCGCATCTTTTTCTCAGCCAATGAGAATGGGACGGTAAAACAAAACAACCAATCAGATTTCAAGATTAGTTTAAAGTAATCAATAAAATTTCAGGAAAATGAAAGGCAAAAAGCCATTGTGTGGAGAATTTTGCAACTACTAATGCCAAAACTTTGTTATTGTAGTTTTTTTTTCCAAAAAAAATTGACGAATTTAATTAATTACAGTTTCTGAATGACGATTATGAGCTCCATCAGGCTGGAGGCCTACTTTAATGGAAGTCTCCAACTTTCAGCATCCATTTTGAGGAATATTTTCGCGAGTTTTCGTCAACATCGGCTCAAGATCCGTATGATACCGAGTCCAGTAAAACATAAACAAACGAAAACCACACCACAACAAATTCAGAACCATCTCAAGAAGGTAGATGTTTCCAGGTTTCCGGTAGTTTCAAACGAAGCAACAAAAGAGCTCAACTCTGTCGCTGTGAATAAAAATAGTCAAAATATGCCCCACTGCACAAAACAGTGAATGAACGAACGTCTTAGGAAGCCGGTGCCAGTCCCGCCATCTTGGAAATATCTTGAAACAAATGGCGCTGCAAGAACTTGACAAGGTCCTGAGTATTGAGTCCTACGCCGAGGTCACAAAAAGAAACGGAGATGATAACGAGCTGGACTCTCTTAAAATCATGCCATTAAACAGTATTTAAAACAAAAAAACTTACTATCCACTGGGCATCGTGCACTCGAGGTAGTTTCACAACTCAAAAGAAATCGATCGCAGAATTACACAGGATATGCACCTTCAAATTCCTTCTCCAAAGACAATGAAAAGTCTCAGCCTAAACCGCAGAAGAAAGGAACGCCTTCCATCATTGATTCAGGCGACGAGAATTGAACTCTTTTACCTGAAGTAGACTATTTTCGTTCTGACTTCAGAACTGCTTGTTTCTTTGTCATGCTCGAATGAGTTTTCATCACATGACATCGTTTTGCATACTAAATGAGACGTAAAGTCGTTTCCAGTTCCGCTGTTTTTAAACAAACCGGCTACTGAAACAATACACCAAAAATCTAAAATTTAAGGCGATAAAATTGTGCGATTTCAAAATGGATCTAATAAAGTGGCAATATAACTTCGTGTCGTGCAATTTTGGTCTGAAATCATACTTGTGATTTCAAATCGAACTCGCGCGCTGCGCGCTCGTTCGATTTTGAAATCACGCGTATGATTTCAGACCAAACTGCACTCTACTCAGTTCAATTACCATTATTAATTTCACTAGCAACTCAAAACTAATCAATGGATTCGCAAGATGGTACCCGTCACACATGTTTGGCAATTAAAAACAAACAGGTTGCTTAAAGCATAATTAATCCTTTCTTTGTTTGACCCGGTCCTTATCAACGTGTTGATGAAATAGATCCTTCTCTTGACTTTATGTGATCAATCATTGTCAGCTCTGTTACTTCCTCAGACACGCCCAAGGTACGTTATTACGTTTCAGTAATTTGTGTTCATAGTTTCGGTACTAATGCGTAAAGATAAACATTTAATTTGAAGGCTCATACATTTGTTTTACATACGCCTTAAGATAAATACGCGGCTAATCAGATTAAACCTATCCATATTCTTTGAAATAGTCTACTGACTTTAAGTGATTGTGTGCAGTTACAGGATAAGAATTTACAACATCAGTTCATTATAAAGTTATTCATCTAATCGACTATTTGTCCACTGAGTTGCTCATTCCAGCAAAATGGTATTCCGCCGGTAATGCATTACTGAGAAAAGGCATGTTATCCTTCTTCAGTTTGCCCGCTTGTAGTCTTTGCAGTCTCGATCAATAACACTTCATGCTACACGTATTTTTTCAGATGGTGTCTTTTAAAACGCTTGGAGTACATGTACATCGCAATTTTATCTCACTTAACTTTACAAAAAAGCTTTACGAAAAGACTGTCTACAAACTATTTTGTGCTGTTATTTATATATTTTTCAGTTTGACAACTGAATTAATCTCATCCAGGGACCTGTCTTTGCCTTGGCAGTAACAATCATTCGTTTTATTATTGTTATCCCTTTGAACAAGGAGAGATGGTTGTCAATCACAATTTATTGATCACCAGAATTTCCAAAGTGCTATGAGTGGATGTAAATGCACGGTACCTTTTATGAGACCTCGCAATTCAGAACCGGTTTCTTGATTTCTCAGTATTTAGATTACGTTATAACTACGCTATTTTCTTTTGCAGGCAAAAGTTACCGCCATGGAGAACGCAAAATTGATTTTCTTGATGCTATTTACGTGTCTCATTACAAGTAGTGGAAGTCTACTCAGAAAGGGTAAGGCCTCTCAAACAACGTCATGCAGTATCACCTGTCTCTTTTCTGGTTGGTGGCAGGCCTAGCTGAAAGGCAATAGAATGACGCTTGTTATGTAAACGTTTAGAATTAATTTTGCTTCAAGTCCTGATTAAAGCATAAACACATATGACCAAAAAAACTTACAAATGATTTGATGAAAGACATGCGCGCAACACAAACACGGTTTTAAAGGTTCGATTTGGTAGGCTTGGTACAAATCTTTTTATTTCGAAACAAGACTTGGAGAGAAGCAATTCAAATCAAATACATGGAAATAAACAAAGGAATGAAACTCATCTTCACATGACACCAGAATTCATTTTGATTCGCCGCGTGTTAAAGGACGTCAAGATTCGCTCGGGGAAAAGTTATATTTTTCTCTCTTAATGAATTGCTGCATTACCTAACGTTCTGCTGGGTAATTTATATTCATGTGTCTCAAGACAGGATAACATACTACTTTAATTGGCCTCTTTATTTGTCTACACATGAAATTTTCGAGAAAAATCAACCGAAAATACCATGATGCGTTTTAACAAAAGTCTGAGTTCCAGCGATTTAGACTTTGACATATTTTGCTTTATTCCACTCAGGCACTAAAAAGTATGGTGACACAGATGAAAAAGTCAAGAAACAACAAGTTCTTGTCCCACTGAGAAACTTTGCGATCACCGCCTACGATCAGAACAATTTGATATCACCAATGCTTCACTTAGATGGGACAAACGAAGTCAGTCCCTTAAGACCCCCGACGACTGTGTTCGTAAACAGTGACAACCAAGCCGACCAGTCGTACACTCCAATGGAAGTACAACAAAGCGAAGACAACGATGATCCGTACCAAGAAGCACCTATTGAAGACAACAACTACAACACAGCCTACTCTTCTTTGTTCGGTAATGAGATGGAAAACTATAATGGTGATAACAACGATAACACTAACACGGCTTTTGCCGACGATAGCAGACAGGTTCCGTACGATGACCAGTCAAACGAGGGATATTTAAGTCAAGCCAACGAAGAAGAAGCAAATGCACCGGTCAGAACCATGACGAATTACAACAAGCACGATAGTAATCACATATCTGATGCCATCGTAAACGGCGGTCGTGTTCCCACTCTTTCTAGTCTTATTGCCTCCAGAATAAAAGCGATAAATAGATTAACCTCGCTTAGTCAACAACATTCCACATTAACTTTGCCAAACTATGCGTCGTTGGTCAAACAACTTTTAAAAGCCCAAGCTCAGGCAGTTAAAGCGTCTTCCCGACAACATTCAGATCATCCGTTGTCTAAAGCACCCAAAATAGACAATGGTTTCCAAAACCATAATCAAACACAAGTCAACGCCGTTGACGAGACAAACGCTAAATTGGAAGATGCTGAAAAACAAGAACTTGAATACAAGAAGAATGTGAAAAATGCAGAATTGGCGGCAAATCTAGCGGAGGCTACAAAGACGCTAACAAAACTTGTGAACAAGCTGACAGCGCAAGATGCCTTCATAAGTAAAAAGGGCGAGGAGGGACTGGCAGCAAAGAAAAATAACAGTGGAGGTTTGTGATGGGACACATCAGTATTCTAAGTAGTCAGTTTTGACTTATAGTACTTAGAGAAAACGCACAACAACATATAATGTATGAACTTAATCCTACTTCCACTGACAATTACATGGGAAGCAAAGATGGTTACTTTCCAGAACTGAAGGAATTTAAGAACAGTGTATGTTATGCTAAACTTAAGGAATATACTGGGTTTGGGGGTCTGTTATTTTATTATATTTTATTTATCCAACCCGGGCAACCGCACAAACAAGATAAGTTCAGTAATTTCTGTGTGTTTGTTTTTGTTGTTTTTTTTTTTATTGTTATTATTTGTCGATCCTTAGCTAGCAGAAGTAACATATTCAGATATCGCTTGAAGTACAAACGTTTAGGATAGAACTGTTGCCTACGGGACGATAGGGTGGTCGGTAGGTTTAAGAATTCATTCAACTGGGCGGTTGGAGCGACTCCGCTTCTAACTGGCTGTATAGAATAAGTTTCTTACCAATACATTACATTTTCGTTAAAAAACAGATTTCTTGTTCGGAGAAGTAACTTGTCAGTAATTAGGATACCGCGTTAGACAAACACAAATTTGAGCGAGAGGGATTTCCTTGAATGACTTTACTCTTTAATACTGTGATGCATCATCGGATGACGGTGTAATCCGAGTACCAATCCACTTTAGTTCTCAGATGTACTTTTGTCAGCTATAAATTTCTAAACGATTATTTCATGAACGGCGACCTCGCGCTATGGAATTGAAAGCTAAACTGTACCGATTCAATACGGCACTCCTGCGTCTTAACAACTGAGGTGTAGTAGCGTGGCACGAAAACATGATGAAATTATTTAGATTTTTACAATTACGCATCGAGACGCTTTACAAAATTGCGAATTGCTCAGCTATATTGCAAATCAATCTAAAAACAAAAAAAGGAACAATTGTAAAGTCAATGATGCAGGGATGATATCTGTTAAATTTCAGATCTATAGCTTTAAATACTCAAGCTAGAAAAAAAGGTTTCCTAAATTACAGGGTTTGCGTGGGAACGCCACGGAGAATGTATAGGAACGCTCATTGCGAATTACTCAGCTATAAAAAATTAAATCCAAAAACAAAATGAACAGTTTTAGGATCAATGATACAGAGATGATGTCTGCATAATTTCAGATCTATAGCTCAAATACTCAAACTAGAAAAAAATATCTCTTAAATTACAGAGCTTGTGTGGGAGCGCAATTACAGAGAATGGACGGGTACGTTCACATAATTGCGAATTTGTCGGCTATAAAAAATTAAATCCAAAAACAAAATGACCAGTTTAAAGCCTATAATGTAGAGAGGATTTAGGTAAAATATCAGATCTGTAGCTTTAATACTCAAGCTAGAAAAAAAAATTGTCAAATTACAGAGCATGTATGGGCACGTTCACATAACTGCAAATTTCTCGGCTATAAATGATTTAATCCGAAAACAAAAATACTAGCTTTAAGGACGGTGCCTACTTTTGTTAGTACGTACATGTTCTACGCATCACGCAAGGCATGGTTTTAGCGCCGCGCGCGTGCTGGGTTGACATGACGCAATCAACTACGCTACCAAGTACAAGACTAAAATGAAAGCAAAATGTTTCTACTGTGACCAAATCAAGCGGAATGAACCTGTACTTAAACAGCAGCATATCGCTAACCACAAACAGTTAATGTCTACCAGCTGAAAAACTAGCTGTAATCTGTCGAAAATTATGCTGAAATCCAACTGTAAATATGTACCTGCAGATTGCGTAGTGCGCGCGCAAAACAAGTGCGAGATACGCAAATGTTTTACCTATTGGGGAGGTGACAGGAAAAAATGTAACGGGCACTGTAAAAAGTTTCAAAAAAAGATCAATAACTTTAAAAAACGCGTGATTGCTCCTACATTTTATGTTATGAAATGGAAGGGACAAGCCTTTTCAACACGTGATTAGTTTCTGGTTGCGAGCAAAAGGTATTTAGACTGTATTTTAACTGAATCAAAAGAAGGCTGTCAGAGACTCTAAAAGCGCTGTTGCCAAGATTTTGTAATCAAAACCATACCAAAAATGGTTTTTATGTTGCCATTTACCATGTGGTTTCAGTTCAGATCTTTATAAATGTGTTTGCTTTTTTGTATGTAAAGGCGAATTCTAAGGAAATCTGTAAAAAAAATATCCTCTCCTTCTATTTTCAGAAAAATGCTGATGTCAGCATTTTTGTTGAGATTCAAGGCTAATTATTTCGGAAAAATGCGTGGCTACCCCCTTTTGTCTTTGTGGATTCCAATAGTCCTTACAAAGATCTACTTTTTCCGCGTGGTCCTAACCTGGCGCAAAAACCTTTGTATTTAATAGGCACCGTCCTTAATACCAGTCATATAACAATACTTTCCACCAAATATCAGAAGAAAAGGCCTAATATTGGAGCTATATGAATTACTTAAATATTTAATTTTATTTATTTTATATTTTGTTGGTGTAATTTGTGTAATTAATATTATTTTTTTCATATGATTATTAAATGACAACGACATTATTGGGTGGAACTATGATAAGAGCTTAAAGGAGCTACGTCGCGGTTTGCGCATCTTGAAAAGTTAAGTCGAAATGTTTCAAGTTCGTCGTTTGTAATCCGTGTTAATCTTCTCTGTCCTTAACCATCCTTGTTCCTTTATAGTTTATTATTATCTCTTTGGTGTTTTTCTATCTTAGTAAAATATCATGTTCAGGCTTCCTTCAATTTAAAGGTAATTTTGTACATGGTCAGAATAGCTCAAAATAACGTGACTGAGCTCCTTTAAAGTTACCAAGAATTGAAATTTACTCCTGAATGTAGAGGCGCCATTAGACTAGCGTACCCTGCATGAGTGTAATTTAGGAAAACCATCCAAGCTCGAATTTCAACCTCATCTGGAGCCCAGCGCAATAACCACTAGGCCATCCACCTCATCCTAAACGTACTCTACTTGGGTTGTGTTTTCACTAGGATAATTTTCGCTAGATAAAGTCGGAAAAGTCCGGAAATGCAGTGAAAACAGTTCGTCTTGAATTTAGCGAGTTAAAAATGCAAGCTGTTTTCATCAGAAAAAACGAGCAATTTTCTCGCCAATATGACCGGAAATTCACGCCAAGTTACACTACCTCCCGAGATGATATAACTTGTCCTGGCGAGTGCCGCAGCCAATCACATTCTGCATAGTGACAGACGCCTGCCAAAGAATCTGGCAATAGTATTTACCAGACGCTCATATCGCTGTTCAGTATGTGAAACTGAACTTTTAAAACAGTAGACGATTTCAACAGTCCTTCTCATTTATTTCGCTTTACCATTCCAACGGTCCCATTAGCTTCTCCAGGTCCTCGGCCAGGACCCTACCTATGACACGGCGTCGCCTTGCAGAACGAGTTCCTGCATTACAACATTTCGTCGCATCTTCCTCATTTCTGGGGACATTAACTGCATTGTCTGGAAGAAATGCCTTCTCCCTCGCATAAATATAGCTAGAAAAGCGCTTCCTCTCTCAGCCATTTTTGAAAGTTGCGCGCTTTCGTAATTTGAATCTTCTGAGTTAAATTTCCAGTGAAAGCAGATGTCACGTTTAACTAGTAAATGTTGGCCTGTACTGAAACAAACACCTAGAAAGAATGTTCAGCTAGTTAATCGGCCTAGTGAAAACGCAGCCTTGATAATGTAACTTTACCTAACCAGGTTCGAACAATATTAAAGTGAACAGCAAACAATATTTAAGTGAACAGCAAATAACAGACGCAAACTTTGGTGAGAGGAACCCTTTAACCTTCATATCATATTGTGGGATTCAGTTACTTACGTTATGTATCAGGGCGTGGATCGGAATCATCAGAAGATATGGTTTATTGATACTTATTGCGACAACAAAAAATACTGGAAAGCATTGTTGAGCATCGAACCTCTAAACACATACTTGCTCCTAGACACCTCAGAAATCTTCTAAACAAATTTACCAAATCCCCAATCCACAGCTGCAATTAAAAGATAAAAATATATTCTGGAAGAAATATTTGGCATTGACGTCATATACTGACATGCACAAACAATCTTTTCTCGTAACAGTTTCTATAAAGAAAGATGACCGTCTGTTTGTTGGTTTGTCTGATTTTTCAACAGACACCTCTGTGGACGGAGGATGGTCAGAATGGTCCAAGTGGTCCCCATGTACTACCACGTGTGGTGGGGGATTCACCTATTCTAAGCGGTCTTGCACCAGTCCTCCTTCTTCACATGAAGGGAAAAACTGCGATGGAAGAAGTCTTAAGGTGCGACTGTGTCACCTTAACAGATGTAAAACCACTGATACCAAGAAAATAAACCTAGAGCGGTCGTTGAATGAAATGGCAGCCACAAGAAGCCATATTTACAGGCCATGACCAAACACTGGAGTAATTTCGCAGGACTTTAACCACTCCTATTCTCGGTAAATTCAATCTTCCAGTAGTTCTTTTCTATTTTTTGACTTACTTAAGTAACTGGCCTTGATTTCAGTTGAATAGGGTCTTATTACCTGATAATCTCCCTTCAGAATTCTTAGTTCGTTGTTTTAACAATCTTAAAAGTGTCAGTGATTTTATTTATTATTATTATTACTAACTTGCGAAAATCCCCACTTGTTCCTAAAAATGTTAGAATCCGTCGTCGAAACAAGGAGAGCGAAATTTAACAAAAATCATCATTTGGACAGGTAATCACATGATTTCGAGAAATTTTTTGAAAAAATAAGCACAAGTAAATTTTTCAGAGGCTAACAAACTTGCACGAACCCATAAGGCGATTGCAAACATTAGTAAATATTTTTGCACCTTCTGCTAGACCTGCATAAAAAGTAGTCTTTCTTGACCACTGAATTTGAAGAATATGAGAACAAAGCGAAGGGAAAAGTCCTTAAGGTTTTGCCTGTGTCCTGTGGGCTTACGGTGATTCCTCATGAAATAAAAGTTGCCGAACAATTTTTTGTGAAACTTTCACTGAATGTTGCCTTCCAAGCATTGTTTCGAAATATACAATAAAAAGGATAGGTCACCTTTCTCGCTAAAGAGATATGATGAGCTAATCTTACCCCATTTATTCCTAACCAAACGCGTTATTTCATCACTTCACGCTACATTTTGCGGTAGCTAAAAGAAAGGTTATCAAAGTTATACTTGAAAAAATCTTGATAGGTAGAAAGTCTCGGGTGCATGAAACAATTTAATATATAATTTATGGCAAAATCACTCAATTCTAAACGTCATTGACTCAAAACGTTCCTCGAATCCTTGTTTTCGAGGTCATAATTCGCGTCCTCACGCAACGGTTTTGTGCACTTTTTTAGCTATATCTTTTTTTCCTTCCGAACAATTTTTTTCTTACTTTGTCAACTTAAAGGGGATAATTTTTACATCAAAATCACGCCATAAGAAATATGGGTCGCCTTGCTCGTTTAAGAGAAAACGAGCATTTTTTTCGCTGTTGAGCTTAGCTTGAGGGAGATCCTGTATGTTGTGTACGTGCACGCGCTAATGACGCGAAATCGTGCACAGTAGGGATGCGCAATGCAATGGTTACAGTATACCTTCAGGTCGGCAATTTTCTTCAAATTTGGATTTTTGGGTCAAAATAGTGGTCGAAGAATAATCTCTAACTTCTGAAAAAAAATTTTGAAAAAGGCTAAATATTGGCGGAGAAATGGCGGTTTTACGTTTTCACCGGAAGTAAAAGTTTACCTCTTGATTGACAGCCCTATGGCGCGTATGCAATCAACCGAGACGATTTTCGCGGGAATTACCTGTATGGATGTCACGAATTGACTACTCAGTTGATCAACATTGTTGTTCTGACTACCCAGCATTTTTGGTATTAGGCGTGTCTCTATTAAGTTATAAGTAAACATAGGCCACGTTTAAACCATGGACCAGTTCGAAAAAGCGAAAACAGCGAAGAACGAATGAAAATACATCAATGAGTGAAGAAGCGAAAGTTCGCCGCGCGGATGAAGCTATAGTTATCGTATAAGGCGGGCAAATATTTGTGGTAAGAGAAAAGAAAGGTTCTGTAAAAATTTCGGAACTTGACAGCAATAACAGGGATCCTGACAGAGACTCTTCTGATGAGTCCGATATCGATGAATCGTCGGACTCATTGAGACCATTTGAAACATTATTCATGCACAGTTGCCCACACACAGTTGCTCTCCGCGCTTTCTTTTGTTTGTTTCCTTCGCTCAGCCACTCTAGCGTTCGTATCCTTTTTAGTCTTCCCCATTTTGCCAGACCAGCTTCAAGAAAAACCGAGCTACAGAAAAATCCTCTCTCTGCTTTCGGTTTCTTGAGCGCATTGCGAAACACAAGAGTTTTTTAGAGATTCGCGCGTAAATTTCACCAGGAGGTTAACGGTAGTAAACTTTCCCTGCACTGATTGGCTTAGTTACCTGAGAACCCAGTTGAAGGCGTTTGTGGGCGGAGTTTGTTTGCGAAGCAGAAAATTTTTCTTAGCGCTGTTTTCTCGAATAAATTTTTTCACTTGAAGCAGACACTTTAAAGAGTTATAACTCAAAGGGAATTTGTTCAATTGCTCTTAAATTTGGACAGTGGCTAGTTTAACATATAAACTACAAATGCATGTCTGGGAATTGTTAATTTCGAAATACTTTATCTTCGAGAGCGATTTTTGTACGATCACTCCACATTTTTTTAATTCTATTTCGAAAATGTTCTGTAACTTTTTACTGCAATTGAATATGCCAAAACGCAGACACGTTTTTTAAGCGCTTTGAGCCCTGAAACCGAGGAAAAAATTAAATTGGCGTAAAACGAAATTCGCTTTGACTTGTAGCTTTCGAAAGGTGATTCGGGCGCTCGCATTTAGTGGTCGTGAAAATTTCGACAATTCATTTTCTTTCAAAATTGTTGGTATAGTTTGATAGCCAGCTCCATAAGCTTTAATTTGATATAGGGGTTTAGGTATCTACAGCTTAAACTGCACGCGCTACATCGCCTGCGCGCGAGACACCCCTGAAGGTATACTGTAACCTTAACTGTTTTTATGGGCTCGTCAAAATCCGTGCCTTATAAACTCTTCAACGTTCAACTCACAATGCTTAAACCAAAATGTTGACTGGGAATACCGAGCTTGAGGATAAACACAACGGTATTTCTCAGCACATGACTGAAAACATTCAGTTAAAAGTTACCGGTTCTTTGGCAGTCTGGTTGGTCCTTCGCGTTTCGCTGCAGAGTACTGAAGTCTTTTAACACTTATTCTTCGACGAAGGTTTATAATGCCGTAAATGTCGACCCCTGCATTGCATTGTGCTTTATCCTTACAACTTTTAATTTTATTCCTTGCCTCCCACACCTCGAGATTACTAGTCTTCTTATTGTGCTTCGTACTTTGCTTTGTTTTCAAGCTTTTGCATTAAAACGTTGTTGTATAGTTTGAATCTAGCGTCCTTTTCGTCCGCCATTTTGTCAGTCAGAGATCTTATTGTGTAACACGCAGCGTATGTGTTAGTTTAATTTCACCTTTTTGCAATGAATTTCACATTTCTCTACTCAATTTCAGTTTTGTGCACGCCCTCAGCCAATGAAAGCGTAAAAACTGTTGCTTACATATTATTAGTACCTGAACTTACAGAAGAATGACCAGAGATAATATTTTCTACTAATATAACCTCCATAAATAACGACTTTAAAGAGGGTAACCCTGGACTATTACTAAAAAATATTCCATTTCCCCTTTTACCCAGGACACCGAGGGATTCCTTCCAGGCATCCTTCCTGTCTTTATGCATTGAAGTCAAAACATGTAGATCACGTAGCCGAGTTATCCTAGTCGAGCCTCGATAACTTACTCTATATGGAGTATGACGTCACTGCATGTAGCGACACAAATATTGGCCTCGTACAAACGAGGGCCAGCCAATTAGAATAACCAGTTCCTTGCAGGTGGTTACTCAGCAACTGACTCTCAATGAACGAAGTTCTTATAAAGCATGAAATAAAACTGAGAATGACGTCGTTTTGTTAACAGTGTAGTTTATATATAGTCTAACTATTTTTAAGAGATTCTGATGAATAATTAAATGTAAGCCATTGTTTCACTATTCTTTAAAGTCTTAATACCTTTGACGGTCCTGTATGGGAAACATTTTTGACATTTTAATTCGTATCATGCCTTTTTTCTCTCTCTCTTTTTAATAAGAGCTAAAAAAAGAAACAATGAGAAATTGACGAATTAAACGTTAATATAACAATTGTTTTCATTCATACGCAGTTTTCACTTCTCAAGATTTTGTTAATTGTTCAATATAATATTCGCTGAAATTCCTCTCGTGTAATGGGTCGCTGATATATTTTTATATGTCGTTATATGCTAAATGGAGTGATTTTTCCTTAAAAAGTCCATAGAGTTCCTCATATAAAAATCGCGTTTATTTTTGTTAATTTCATCTCTCGTAAACTACTAGGAAAACGAGGGATAACGATACAAATGATACATCACTTCAAGTAATTGACTTTTTCCCAGTATATTAGAAAAACTCAAAAGGAAAATAACTTTTTTCTATCTACTTTTTAAGGCGTAAGATTTATTTGAATCATTGATCGAGAACAATGATTTTGTGCGAAAACAATTTAACAACCTGTTTTTGGCAATTAGAAATTTATTGTATCTGTTTCTCCCATGCATAACATTGCTAATCTATTGTTCAAACTCATCTGCTTGGCTAAAAGTTTTGAAATGAATTTCATTTTTCTTTTCTGTTTGGCGAACATTATTTACTATAATAAAAACAAAAAGAACTATCAAACTTAACTCTCCAAAAACGAGAAAAGCTGTCCTGGTACCAAATTCGTGAACCATAACTCCTCCCAGAAGACCGCCGCTGGCGTAACCTAAACCAGTGTAAAAGCCGTTAACGAGCCCTTGGAGTGTCGTTGCCACACCGGGCTCTGCACCAACATGGGACACAAACGAAGACCAAACAGCGGCTGTTGTTATTCCTTGAATAAGTTCTATAGGTAAAAAAAGCCAAGGTCTGCTACAATATGAGTAGTAAAAGAATCGCAGAGCGTAGCACAGAAGTCCCAAGTACATCACCCTGAAGTGCCCGATGTTCCGAAGAAGACGCTCTGATAAAAGATACACTACCACTTCTGCTGTGCTGTTTGCCAGAATTATCAACCCAAACAACATCTGTTGCCCGCCTAATTCACGAAGATGCCAGAAGAGAAATGTTTGTATAAAACCAAAAGCTGTGCCACAAAAAAATACAATGAATAGAAAAAAGGCATAGTCGAAGTTTTTAAGCACTTTTAGTCCACCTATTGCAGTTTCTTTACATTGTGAGTGATCGACAGGTTTAAAGTTAAACCGACTTGCTACAATCAATGCAGCCACCATGAAGAAAGCAAACACATAGAAGCAAGGAATATAGTTGATGTCCATTTCCTGGCTACAAGGATTAAGGGTTTTCGGTCCACTTATAGACGTGCCAACGATAAATGCGGTCATTCCATAACCGACTGATCCCCAAAAAGCTTGCTTTCCATATTCATGGCTGTCCTCCGCAAGAATCTGCAGCGTGGCTGTATCCGCCAAGCATTGTGTTGGTGACGCAAAAATCTGTCCAAATACTATAACGCAAACCATAAAAATGAACAGCCGAGAAGAATCGGAGATTTTCTCAGGGGAGGGATAGTATTTTAGGTCTGGAAACGTATCTTCTTTGAGTTTTGTCGATTTCTCAGGCTCATATCCACTCGAGAAAAAGCTTAAGGCCCATGGAAGAAATCTACTGGATCCAAAAATAGACTCGTAGGATCGCGTTGAAGTGTGGTGATGATCGACGGAATTCTTAAGTCGATGCGATCGTGGTGTTAAGCTTGTGAAGTTAGTGTTACCCGTAGAGGCATTTTGGAACAATGACAAAGACAAAGAGTTCATCTCATAGCAGGCTTTCGGTCTTTCTCCTATCGGTATTATAGCCAGAGAAAATGTTGACAATAGCCAAGCTGACAATCCTAATAATAAAACAAATTTACTTTTATTGAAGCGATCCGCCAGAGCTCCCCAAACAGGTGTGAAAACAAATTGTACAAGAGATCGAACAGCCACAAGGATGCCCAGCTGTCTTGGTGATAAAAACAACTGTTTAAAGTACAATGATAGATAGGGCCACAGCGATCCAAAAGCCGAGAAGTAGAACAGGTAAAATAGTTTGGACACCAGTCGGTTTCGGTTAATTTTACAATCGAAACGATGTTTTGAATTCTCATCTCCTTCTTCATCATTGTTGCCACAGAGCCTTTCTTGGGACGCCTTGGTATAGCTTGGACATTCTTCCATTGACTCAGTAGGATATTCTTGGGTTTTTCCAGTGGACACGCACCCCAAAACGCATTGACAACCTTCATTGATGCTTAAACCTGGATGTCGAGTTACCTACAATGGGTGACATCATCAAACAAAACAGGACGACTGTTTAGTTCAGCCAGGTTAAATTTTTATGTCCTAAGAAAAATTTACCCCGCGAGACTGGTACTTCCATTGTTCTGCTTTCCTTATAAGGATTTTGTTGTGATAATCGTTTTCTCGCTAATAAAAACTTGATAGCCGGCCTGGAGTTTGAAGCAAATCTTTCTATCAGTATAATGGGTTAAAGAATCTAAAAATTAATACGACAAAAGAAAACGACATACTTTGTCCCTTGGGCTATTGACGTATCCACCTGGTTCTGGCATAGCAATTTTGTGGTCGTAATGTGAAGCTTACAAAGTGTTACATAGACCTGCATGATGACTTTTTTTATTTATTCCAGGTATATTGAGAATCCTGTTTTATCCCTTTTTAAGCAGCAAAATGCTTTCAATGGCTGCTTGATATTTCAAAACCAACCAAGAGCCAAGTGCTTTTTTAATGCCCATCACGAACTCCTTCCAATATGAACAAAAAGACCATGCTCGTTTCTACAGCTTTCAGCAAATTCTGGACATATTTCATAATTTTAGTGTGCTTCTGCGAAACGTATTTCGCTGAACGGAAAATTTTGTATGTGGCAACAAGTCTGTGGTCACGATCGCGCGTTTCCACAATGTACAACAAATTCCTTTTTCTAGCCCAACAAAAAAAAAGCCTTACACTCAGGGGATATTTTGAGAACCTTATATGACGTACCTCGGAGGACATGTCGTGACATTCACATGGCGTAAAATCCCGGCAGAAAATTTAGGATGCTTAAACGACGTACCTTATTTCCCATGAAACATGTAACGTCGCCGTACACGGCTTAGGAGAAATAAGCTGACAACTCACAAGAGGTGCAACCTGAAGGACATTTCGAGGCGACTTACATGGTTACAGGGGCATTTGGTACGACGGGAAATTCCATGATGCGCACTTCGAGAGAGATTTGATATAACAATTACGTGACTTATACATACCATACGAAATGGAGGGCATGTTGTGGCAGAGTACCTGAATTAACATGGATCACGTAGACGTCGTATACAAACTGACTGTCCGGAAATTGTGAAATGGAAATACACTTTACGGATAACGTTCATGTCCGGATGACAGGGTTTCAATTCTGGACACTCTCTCCAGGCCCTTTCGACTCAAAATCAAGGATTTGGCGTAGTAATTATTAATAATAAACGAATATTTATACAGGATAATCTTTCAGTACAAATCAACACTGGTAAACTACTTATTCCGAACTAGAACCTAAGTATACCTTATTTGTATTTAGTATTAGTGTTATGAAAAATGAAGATATTGATGAAGATATTGTTTTAAGCCATGCATATTGCATGGGATAGACCCTTAGTCGATATATAGAGGGTAAAGGCTAATCCGAATAATTGCATACCACATATGACGAGAGATGTTAAACAATGGTTTAAACGTTAGCAGAGAGAACTATGCCTTTTCTCCGAAATTTGTTCTAACTTTAAACATGAAAATTTACGTTTTTGCGTTATTCCAAAAGTTTATTCACGTCTCATACCAGAAAATCATACAATGTGCATACTCACGTTTCTTTATTCCTTTGATAGCAAATATTCTCATGCAGAAAAACGATCCTTAATTTTCTTGGGAGCATGTGAGTGTAGACCGGTGCGGAAGTTGACATGTCAGTGCCGTATGCCAACAAAAATCGCATAAATCAACATAGATCGACTCTGCAACATGAAAATATAAATTAGTACGTATTCCCATGAACAATCTGTAAGTTATCTCATAGCAAAACTGAACTCTCCCTATATCAACGTTGTGCTGGATTTTAAAGTAAGCACTCTATTTTTATCTCTCGAATGCGTGAAACCTGGATCTCAACGGAAGTTGGGAAAAGCTTGGTTGGTTATTCTTAAAATGATATGCTTACAATGCGAGTAAGACAAACTTTAAACAAGAACACAAGACAGAGAGCTCCTAAACGTTGAATTGACTCCATTAAGAATTCGTTTTGTCCCTGCATATGTCCAAACGTAAGGGAAATTTTCACGCTACCAAAGCACGCAAGTTAACAACAAAGTATGCACTCATTTTTGAGGGTCCACAATAGGGTTCTCAGTTCCCGCTTTCCCGCCCAATTTTTCCTGTTAATCCCACCATCCCGCCCATTCTACCCTGGAAATCCCGATCCCACCCACTTTTAAAAGACGTTTCGCGTTAGTTATTAATTTGTTAAATTAATAATTAACACAGAAACTTTTTAAAAGTAGATATCGCACAAAAGATCACAAAAGGATTCAATGGGTAGCAGATAAGTAAGCACAAATGATTATAACGTTTCTTTCTGTAAATAGTGTCTGTTTTGCCTTCTTTTGTCCACGTGCACCTATTAGTGAAAAAAAAAAACAGATTGTTCATTCCCTTATTCAAGACATGACCCGTAAACACACCTGGCAGTTTCTTTCAAAGCTTTCAGTGTTTTCACTTTCCTTGAAATCTAGGCTCAGAACTTTTCTTTGCGAATGAAGGCACTCCCGCTCGCACATCCTTCTCGAAACATATGGCTATGCAATTTATAATGTCACATACTTCGTTCGGTAAATCACTATCACCGCCATCCGGTGTACCCCTCGGGGGTACTCCCTTATATGGGCTATATAGGTATGTGCGGCCCAAAGGGTATGGTTTTTCAGCCGTTTTGGTCATCCATAAATAGGGTATCGATTTTGGCATTTTGGTCTCAAATAGGGTATGGTTTCTGTACTCTCTTGAATTGGGTATGTTGTTTGGAAGAAGCTACTTTTTCATCATTATCGATAAGCCCATAAACAAAACAACTGTGTCAGCCGCCAGTTATAAGTGAGGTATCGAATTTTCGGTCTGATCATAAATATGGCTGGGGAAAATCGCAGATTTGGTCATAAATAGGGTAAGGGGGTTTGGAAGCGGGCCTCACACCCCACCAAATGTTTCTGAGAGTACCCCACCCCCCCCCACCCCCCGGGGGGCCATCCTGGTCAAAACAAGCAAAGCGCTCTGTAAAAGGTCGAAACTGGCCAAAAAAAAACTGGAAAAGGATCGGGGGCTCAAGATTACAGACGTAAGCGTCGAAAATGTCGGAAATAGACAGATGTCATTGATGTCATCAGAGGCCAACACAAATGATCACAATAGGACTCAAAGACCTCACACAGTTTTATGATACTAATGTAGTCAAGCGATAATGGATACGTTTGACAGAACCTGACAGGGTGCAGAGCCGTTGCTATTCATTGCTTGAAACCTGACCCAGCTATACGTACAAAAGGTTCGTTTTCTGCCCTGGTTTCTGGCTGCTTGCGGTATTTATCAGGTCACCTAAGAATTGAAATCCCGTATCCCGCTCTGTTCCCCTTGCGAATCTCACATCCCAACCCCATAAAAACACGAAATCCCGCTCCCACTCGTGTTTGTAATTCCCGCTTCCCGCCCCTGTTTTCAGCTCAAATCCGAAATATCACGGCGAAAAAAAAGCCAAATCCCGCATCCCGCCAAACCTAGAGGGGACCCTCATTTTTTGTTTGTTTTAATAGTTGTAACTTCCTTAATAACGCTCTTTTGGCTTATTTCATTTTTATAAAACACAGTTTATGATAACTGAAAATGCCTGAGATTACTCGAAATCTGATAAGGACATGGCCGCGGGTGATAACGGGTAGTTAACGACTTTAGGTGTGCAACAAGTCAGAAATTGCGCTGATAAGTTAACTGCAACGTGCTAAGAACTAGTACATGAAGAAATGAAGAAATGAATATCCGATAAACCCTAAACGGAAGCTTAGAATGGACTGAATACTCCACAAGCATCACATGTGATTTCTTCAAGACAAGTGAAGCTGAAGAGAAGTTCAAGACAAGCGACTTTCAACAGGAAAAGCTTCTGCAGTGCGTAATCAAGCTTGCTGTTTATTCAATATTCCCCTTGCAAACAAAAGACTATCGATCAAAATTCAACCAAAATCGAAACAAACTATGAGCTTCGTTGACAATGCCAACCTTGGTAGACAAGAGCAACGCAGAGACAAATACGGAGATCAAGTTTCCGATATTAATGAGCAAAAATGCTGCCCAGAAATCGAAAGAAAACTTATTCCAGCAAAACTATTTTACTTCTTATATTTTTCGTCTTTGGGTGCTCTGTTGCCCTACCTTGCATTGTACTACAAACAAATGAAACTGACACCTTCTCAAGTGGGCATACTGATGGGATTGAAGCCCTTTGTCGAGTTTGTTTGTACTCCATTTTGGGGAGCCTTTGTGGATCGAGTTAAAAAAGGGAAATCAGTTCTTCTTTTGTCGCTTCTTGTTACCGCATTGTCTCAGTTCTCGCTCTCTTTAGTAGCACCAGCTGAGCGACTATGCACATTGAATTTCATATCGCGTTCCGTCGAGGGCGGAGACAATTCATCCAGAATTTCTCTTCAAGATGGAAATTATTCTACTTACTGGAAGGATTTCGTTTTTGTCTCCTCCATGGTGAATGACAAGCCTTGGCCGTTGGTCTATGCCAGTAAAGAAGAGAATATACCACGGATTGCCAGTACAAGAGAACTATTCATAATATTATTTATCATCATTTTGGTCAGCAACGTTATCTCGTCTCCCTCTTTGGCGCTCGCAGACACAGTTACAGTGCAAACTTTAAGACCTGATGTGCATCTGTACGGGCATCAGCGGCTATGGGGATCCGTTGGATGGGGAATAGCCTCATTCCTAGTCGGTGCGCTGGTCACATTAAGTCACCACTGTCCTAATCCTTTTACCAAACCATCCGAAGTAAATTACACGCCTTGTTTTTATACATTCGGAGCTTTGATGCTTCTGGCACTTCTTACATCCACAAGATTTAAGTTTGCCTACGAATCAGAGAACGCTAAAGTGGCTAAAGATGTTGGAATAATTGATAGTTTCAAACAAAGTATCAACGTGAAGTACATCGTGTTCTTATCTACAGCGCTTTATTTTGGAATTATGAACGCCTTCATGAAAACGTTTCTATTTTGGCATTTAAAAGATTTGGGCGGAACACAGTTACTTTTTAGCATCATTGCAGCTGTAAACTGCATTGCTGAAGTCTCTGTGTATCTTATATCGGACAGAATCATCTC
This sequence comes from Orbicella franksi, assembly GCF_964199315.1. Taxonomy (NCBI): domain Eukaryota; kingdom Metazoa; phylum Cnidaria; class Anthozoa; order Scleractinia; family Merulinidae; genus Orbicella; species Orbicella franksi. The sequence goes on along the minus strand of NC_138149.1, from coordinate 20,394,479 downwards.
ACGCATAGGACACACCCGAGTCATATACCTTGCGGCAGTAGGATTCACTATGCGGTGTCTCTGGTATTCGTTTTTATCAAACCCATGGTTAGTTCTTCCATTGGAATTCATGCCTGGAATAACAAACGCCTTAGCATGGGTGGCTATGCTTTCATACGTAAATGAGATGTCGACCAGTGGCAATGCCACAACACATCAAGGCATTCTTTATGGGTTTTACAGAGGTCTTGGTTATGGATGCGGTGAAGTGCTTGGGGGTGTAATGATCAACTTTTTAGGGTCAGGAAATGCTTTTAAAGTGTTTGCATTGGGTGCAGTTTGTGTTTTTTTAGGTAATGTTTTCGTTGAAAACTCCAATCGACTAAACCGAATTTTTAAACGGTATTCAGGTGATTAACAAAAACAAAAGAAATAGCGTTTTTTTCATTACGTAAGCAGGCCTTACAACTATGATCATAAGAAAATCAAAATCAGAGCGCACCTAAGGTAGCTTATCTCCTATAAACTAATAATAAGTTTAGTTCATATCAACTGTGTGCGAATAAACTGGCAAAAAAAAAAGATTTAAATGACTGACTCCAAGTAAAGCCCACACTCGCTATTCCTTAAACTGGCTGTAATTACAAACCTCTATATCACTTGTATTAAACTGTGAAATATACTTGTTTCGTAAAAGAAACGAATGCTAAATATCATACATGCCTTTAGCTGTAAAATAATAAACAATTTAGCTAAAATTAAACAAACCATCAAAGTTCCATCGTTTAAAATTTACCAAGTGGCTCGTAGAATACCTGTTAAAACTAAAAAAAAGCATTATCGAGTGTGTATGATGCAAACGCAAAACTTCGCTGACACGGAAAATGAAAATAGCGAAATAAGTGCTTTTAACTCGACTCCAACTTAAAAATGATCCACACTCAAAATTTTAATAGTGGTGTGAACCTTTCCGTTGAGGAGCTTATTTGGTTCCTAGGGTTTATTATAAGGAAACGACTGAAACAATACACTATATTCTTTGCCAAAATTTAAAGTTTGTCAGATTAACACTGCAAAATTATAGCGCTCCCTCTTGAATTTCGTGATCGCTTTCTTCGTATTGGCATGCCAAGAGGAGTACTCGATCCAGCGCCGTTACGTTTTTGCCTGCTTTGCCTTTGCGCGCTGGTAAGAGCTAGCAGAGCGTTAGAACGTTTTTCCGCGAGTTGCTTGTGCACGGACGGATTAACAACCTTTCTCAGTTATTAAAGTACTTAGAATTATTCTTTGATACTGACATAATGATAAAAGCAGACGCATCTCCGCCAATCACGTGTAAACTAGAACGTCTTCTTGATTTGGGTTGAGTCACTTTCCCGTGCATCTTACAACATCAGGTTGGTTAACTGTGTGATTTTGCTCGAAGTTAACATCATCTAAAAAATAGGTCCGCAATGCGTACTTGTGGTCTTATGCTTAGTTTTATTCCGTTCAGTTGGAGTGTTGCATTTAAATGTCAGTATCTGGAAGCTGAACTGCTACAAGTGAGAAGGTAGAAAAGTCGTTATAAATTTTAAGGCGGAGATTTATGGCAGAACACTGTTTACTTACTTAATTTATCCTCTAATAATAATAATTTATTTAGCTCTTTGTCCCTGTGGGACATAACACCACAACAATCTCTCAATTTAGCCCTATTTTGTGCAGCACGTTGTGCCTTGTCCTATGTTAACTCTCTGAGCTCGGCACTGTTTTACACATGCCAGTTGAACTTGTACATGTAGTGTCAAGATGTTTTGCTTTTTAAATACATAACAACATCCATAAACCCCAGGGTTGTCAGTTGGTTTTTGAGTAGCAGGCTCATTCCAAAAAGTAGGCAGTTTAGGTTTGCGTGACACAGCATGAATTGAACAGCAATCATTAATTTACAGATAATCTTCAAGTTTATTTAGGTGGAACACTTGAGCTGTGTTGATCGTTACGACTGTAATGAGTTCTAACAAAAATCTGATGTGTTATGTACACAATACTTTACAGATAAATAACCATAATGAACTTAATTTCTTTCAAATGAGACCAAATCCACATTTCTTTTAAGTTTCCTTTCCTTTAAAATTACCCTATCGAGTCGAGGGCGATTCTGATATTGTTGTTTCTGTCCTCAGCACAAACATGTTCGTTCCTTCATTGCGCTAAAAAACGTTGAATCAAAGGATAGAAAGTACTCACACGAGTGCAGGCTTCCAACTAATCAAAATGGCGAATAGCTAAGGTTTTTGAAACAAGCCATGCGCTTTGTAGTCAGATGACTTTTACGAGCACGAGTACGCGCCAGGCGATCTCCTGACTTCAGTGCAGGGTGAGAATGAAAACCCGTCCAGCATCCGAAAGGTCCATGAATAGATGACATGGTCAGTAAAACAAGTCATTTGGTGAGCATATTGAGTGATTTCCAGCAGAAAACACCAACCATTTGAATTTGTAGTATTCGCTATAAGAATCATTTATGCCCCTGTAATCATCAATCAATCAGTTTCAACCAGACTGTGATGAATTAATAGCTGTATTCCCTTATGACATGTCAAAATTACAGAGTGGCGAAGTGGTAAGGTTTCATTCTGGGGATGGTTTGCCTTTATAAAGGAAAATGAAAATGTTCAAGCAATAAACGTAAAAGTAATTATAAAAATAAAAATGAGACGGTATGGAAACTTGAAATATTTCTTCGCGGAAGAAAAGCACTTCTCAAGTGAAACTCTCGCAGGTAACTTTTGGCGAAGTTTCGGTTAAAAATCGATGACACAGCTATCGATGGATCGAATTATACAACCACCTTTGTTGCATACCAATCAACTACAACTAATTTTCGACGGAAAGCCCTTCAAAATTTTCACAAAACAGATTAACGGCTGCAATTACACAAAAGCAACGCTACACCAGAAGCAATGGCCGACGAAACAACTCGAAAACAATGACTCGCAATTACTAGTACCCAGTCTACCGGTCGAACTATTTATACTCCTGGAGGTCTGCCTCTAGCTTAGTGGTCTTGCATAAGACCACAAAAAACAGATGTGATAAATTTGGTTTTGACGGATGTAACGAAATTACTAGGGAACTAGACGAAACGAAAGTTTGGGAACAAGTTAATATAGCAAAACATGTCAACTACACGGTATTTCACGCCACCAAAACAAGCGTGAAACTACTTGCCGTTTGCTCACAGGTTTGAACCACCTTCATAATTTTTACTTTTGACTCAGTCTTCCAAGAGGTTTAATTCCAGCATGTAAATTAGAACAAAGGAAGGATAGCGCTATCCCCCGCTATCACTGTCCAATGCAAGGCATACATGTAGTTTATTTCTCAACAGTTATTTTATCTGGTGGATAGCATTTTACAACCTCTGGACAACTGGCATCTGATAACACAAGGGGCCTTGGTATACATTAACGTCTTGTTGTCTAACTATTTCTCGCCGTCACGTTACTAAGCACATCGGAAAGGTTTGCGAAAAGGCCACTAAATGAGACCACTTATCTTTGGTTAATTACTGGAGAGTTTTATCTGACTGTAAACCAATAAGCAATGATCCGTGCCACTATTTTGCTCCTAATGAATGCTTCCATTACAGATTATAGTTCAATCAAAATACCAAATGAAAACTTTGAAGTACGTCAAAGTTTGATTCTTGTTTTGTTATGTATTTTTCTTCCGTACTCAATGGTACTCCAATTAATTTAAAAACATACTCGTTGTAGAACTATAATCTACATTTTCGAGCAAGAAAATAACCACCTGTTAAATGTTCGGGTGGCTTTGGTCTAACAGGAATAATGTTAAACGAATATGAGTGAATTCAAAGAATAATGTACATGGGTAAAGTCCAAAACCTGAACCGGCAAAAACTGGCAAATAGATCTTAAAATGACGTGATAATTTCCACTTGTTACTTCAGTTTTGCACTCTTCTTATTTTCCATTGAAAGAACCAAAGTTTGCGTTACATGTTTAAATAATATTATCCAAGAATGCCAGATTATTTAAATCTAGGCGGACTGTCTATTTTCTGTCTAAAAACCACTTCAAAGAATCAATCTAAGATAATAAAAGAGTGGTTAATCATTTTCATATTTCAAAAGTGACCGCGTGGGTGATTTCTCACTATGGGTGTTAAGTTCACACTCTTCTAAAGAACGTCAGGGCGTAAAATGAAAAATAGAAACATTTATGTGAAACCGCTAAGCTTTCAATACTTAAAATCGATATTGGATGAGAGAAAGACATTTAAAATGGTGCGGTTACACAATGGCCTAATTTTTTCGCTTGTTAGCTTTAAAAACTATGTTAAGTGGCAAACATCTTTCGATTTTCTTGTTTTCGTTTGAATCAAGGCGGACGGATATTGGCTGATGTAAGAGAAGTTTGTGTTGCTAAACAACACAGCACCTGTTAGGGTGGTGAACATAAAAAATTCACATGTTGTCACTGGACAGCCATAAACGGACGAATTGACTCAAGAAAGACAAATTTGAAAATGTTACGTGCCCATACAAGAATTCAACTTTTTGGCCTCCTGTGCAGGAAAACTCCATCCATTTATTACTGATTCGAACATAGCATTTTATTGCCCATCAATTAACGAATAATACGTCGATGCGAAACACTTAGTAAGAATGTCCAGTGAAGACAAGGAAGCCATAATTGATCATGAAAACACGGATGAAGATGAGCGGTGTTGCCCGAACGTTAATCGCAAACTCCTAATCCCAAAGGCCTTCTACTTCTTCTTCTTTTCCGCCTGGGGATCGTTGCTTCCGTATTTGGCTTTATATTTTAAACAGCTGATGCTTTCACCAAGCGAAGTAGGAATTCTCATGGGTTTAAAGCCGTTTGTGAACTTTCTTGTTATTCCGATATGGGGCGCCATAGTGGACAAGTGCCAGAAGAGCAAGGTAGTCATGGTTATTTCTATCATTGCCTTGATTACATCCACTTTCACCCTTAGCTTAGTCCCAGGACCCAAAGAAAACAAAGTAGTGGTCAAACGATTTTGTAATATGTCAACTCCAAAATACTCTAGCTTAATTGACATACACAGACCGGTGATTGACAGTCCGAACTATGAGTTTCCCGAACCAGGAATCGACAAGATGGTGGAGCTAGATAAGCATCAAGAATCTTACATGCCTTACTTTTACAAAGGCCCAAAGCCTTGGTCGCTAGAACTTTTCATTAATCTAGACGAAAAGACCACTGTCAGGATAGAGTTGGACACAACCCAGTGTTTTATGGCCTTATTTTTAATAACTTTCTTCGGTACTTTGATCTCCGCGCCGACGTTAGCTTTGGTGGACACAGCCACGCTACAACTTCTGGGTTCGGAGACCCACAAGTACGGCATGCAGAGACTCACGGGGTCGATCGGCTGGGGGGTCGGTGCTTTCGTTGTCGGTGCTTCCCTGAAAACGACTCATCAATGCGGCAAAGACAAAGACTACGAGATTGTCGACTACATTCCTTGCTTTTACACTTTCGCTGGATTAATGTTTCTGGGCTTGTTAACAGCCACGCAATTTAGATTTGAAGAGAAGACAAAGAAGTCACGTGGTGCAAGCCTCAGTGTAGGGCTGCAAGCCTTGAAAAGTCCAACATATCTCATGTTTCTATTCACCGCCTTGTACTTAGGATTTCTCATGGCATTCATAAAGACATTTCTGTTTTGGCATCTCAAAGACCTGGGCGGCAGCCAACTTCTTTTTAGTATCATTTCCGCCGTTAACTGTTTTGCCGAAGTCAGCATGTACTTTCTTTCGGCCAAGCTAATAAAACGAATCGGTCATGCAAGAGTGTTATATCTAGGGTTAATTTGTTATTCAATAAGACTGTTCTACTACTCAGCTATTCCCATTCCATGGATGGTTCTTGCCGTGGAGTTACTTCCTGGAATTACAACAGCGGCAGTATGGGCTGCTTGCCTATCTTACGTCAGCATAAACTCAGGCCCAGGCGCCGCAACAACAATGCAGTGCATTTTGCACGGAGTGCACTGGGGCCTCGGTTACGGTGCCGGCGAGGTGATCGGGGGCATTATGGTGCATCATTACGGTGCGCCAACAACATTTATTATTTTCGGTGTCTTGTGCCTAGTTATTTTAGGCGTGTACATTTTGATTAATTACTTCTGCAGGTCCAGAGACGGTAAAGAAGGTTGCAGCGCAGACTCTGAATACTCAGATATAAGTGACGATGAAGGAAAAAGATAATTTCTTAGGATAAATTAAAGGGAGCTGAAGGGAAAGCCTCTTCTGAAATGACAGCTTTAATTTTAACAATGCCTTCATTCCAAGACTAGAGTGAAAAATAGTCATTGGGCGTTTTCACAAACAGAGACACGATTGGTTCATTGTTTTAGCTACCTATAAGGAACTTTTCAAAACTTTGCTACCAAATATCATATGCATATTACCTGTTGTTAGAAGAAAACTGGATAAGCTTCTCTCCGATTTTCTGGGTTAATGAAGAAAAAAATATATACAATAGTTATTTCTTTTACAATGTAGCTGCCATTTCGAGAGGGGTTTTTCTTATGATAGCCGCTGGTGGCTGTTAGATTGCTTTTTCGTACTGGAAGAGTGTTTCCACTATGACTATAAACATTATATGTTTCCACACTGTGTCGATTGATGCTAGGCTTTTTGTAAAAACTTCTAATTTTTGTTCAAGAATCGTTCAGATGGCTTCACTTTGAAATAGAAAAATATCATAATACTGAACGATTCTGAGTATGAAGTTTGAACATGGTTGTGCGAGCTCCTTTTGTTCTATTAAATCTAACTTCTGCATTGTTATGCGAGCTTTGATGTGTTCATTGTCCTAGACTTTAAATAGCTTGTTATCATGACAAAAATCTAGTGCATGTAAGGATCAGTAACAAGACAATGGTTCTTCAGGACATTCCCGGTATTCTTGACGTATACAAAAAACATATAGCAGGAAAACAAAATCTCCCTGTTATAAAGACTGGCTTACATGAGCGACACAATGGCGAGCACTAACACAGAGTGGTCTTCATGTACGATATATACGCAGGTGCAGTGACTTTAATTTGGATCAACACTGTGATCGCGTCTATATCCTACGTGTGAACCACTACCCTTCACATGCCGCCGAAAAACATGACACGGGACTGCCTGCGCATGCCGTATCCTAATTTCCACGTAATGTGACAAAGTACTGCATGAGCGAAAAGAAGATATATTTCCTTTCCTTTACATTGCTGGAGTTTGGTGTATGGTATTAATGTAAGTGGAGTTACCCCTAGTGTACAACCAAGATCGAAGGGCGTCGGAAAAATTACTGGAGCCACTTTTATTTCAGACTCAAGTTATAAAAGCGAATTTATCCCAAGGAGGGTTATGTAATGTATTTCATGTAAATACGTAGAATATCAAAATTAGGACTTTAATAAATTAAAGCGAGGAAAGCGAATGTTTTATTCTCACACAGATCACTCGGTTAAAGCCGAAAACGACATAAATATGTTCACCGAAAATTTGTAACTCTACGCCGCTTTGAATGTTTGAATCATGTCTTTCTTTTTGGTCTGCTATGAATATTGGAAGGGGCTTTTTTGTAGCCATAAAAAAGAAATGATTCGGTAGAAAGGTCAAGTCAAAGTAAAATGTTGTTAGTACTGAAAGGGGGCGACAATTCTTTAATTGTAGCTCTCCTGGGAACATCTAGCCATTGCCAGGTGACCGTAAATCACTAATAGGAGCGCGCGTTAGATTCGACTAAGCTCCACTTACATAAGCAAAATTAGTCATCAAATGAAATTTTTATGGAACATAAGAGCGATTTTCGCTTGCCAGAGAAGATTTCGTATGAGATGTTTAAATAAAAAAAGATTACGATAATGGGAAATTAACCTTAAATCCTGTACGTAATATGGTACATATCGACACATTCCCGGTATGCTCTGAGATCACGGTACAATTTAAAATCTAGCAAAACTCTCCCTTAAACGCCTTTTTTCCTTTAACACACCTCAGGCAATTTGTAAGAGCAATTAAGCAGTTTTATCAACTTCTGTTGCGTAACTGAAGCTTATTATAAATCGTTTGCTGTGGTAAGGACACCGCCACACCTTCTTGACTCATGGTTCAGTTGTTAAAATCATAAAGCTAAAAATGAACAGAGCGATTTAATCCCTGCAATTTCAAATCCTGAAAACTGAAAGAATAGTTGACTGAAAGAAATATCAGGCTGATTAACCTAAAGATGTATACCGCAAAAAAAAGAGGTTCTGTCCTCTCGTTGCTTTTACTGGCACCCGCATTAACCAGCAAACCACCCGCAAGCAGTCATCATTTATCTGATACGCACTTGAACTTGCACGTAGGTTTGATAACTTATTCATCGCGTTTGACAATAAACAGTTCATAATCCTTGTTCACAGCTAGACTAAATTACTCCGTTCTACATATCACAGTAATCTCAAGGTTCGCATCCTAAAAGAAAAGTATGACTGAAAAGGCTCCCGAGGAAACCAAGGAAATCAACGATGACACTCAACCCGACCAACAGAGCAAAGAAGGTTGTTGTGCTATCAACAAGGTTTATTTGGTATCCAAAGGGTTCTACTTTTTCTTCTTCTCTGCCCAAGGGTCGCTGTTGCCATATCTGGCTCTCTTCTTTAAACAACTCGAGTTGCCCGCTAGTCAAATCGGTGCCATTACGGGAATGAAGCCTTACATCGCTTTCTTCTTCATTCCATTTTGGGGGTGCGTTGCTGATCGATTCAAGAAAGGAAAGCTGTTGTTTGTTGTAGCTATGATTGCTGTTATTTTAGGGATGGTCGCCTATGCTCTCGTTCCAATCAATATTTGCGAGACTGAATCGACTGCAAGTGTCAGTCGCCGAGCCATACCAAGGGGATTTGATGGTAACTCATATTCCAAACACGTCAGAAGCGCCATCCAACATGCGTCATTTCCGTTCCATCGAGCCGACGAAAGACCAACACGGAACATGAAAACAACGCCAGAAGACGACGCTCAATTACATAAAAAGTCAAAACTGAAAAGAGGAAAACTAATAAATGAGTGGAGACACTCCCATATATCTAAATTGATTAGAAAAGTTTCCTCGATGGAAGAAACAATGAAGTTGGATGGTTTCAACAAGAATTTGAAACTGGTAAGATTTAACGTGAAAACCGACCGAAGAGCTCGACAAGGCTCAAACAACACGACGTCCTTGGACGGCGTTTCGGAAATGGCAGATGAATCTCTCGAAGAAACTCCATGGTCTCAATCAGATATGATCGCCCTACAGGGTCAGAAATCTAAAAAGACCCCTTCAAGAAAAAACACTTTTATCTTTCTTTACTTGCTTCTTGCAACAATCTTCACAACCATACTGTCGTGTCCAAGTCTTACACTCGCAGACACTGCTACTGTAAACCTGCTGAAGCAGAATGATGAGACGCATAAGTATGGTAAGCAGCGAATGTGGGGATCTGTTGGCTACGGATCTATGGCGTTTCTTGTCGGCTCTGCCGTCAGCCGCACCCACCTTTGTCCTCCCGGAAGCGCCAGGCGGAAGGACGTGAACTACTATCCATGCTTCGCAATGTATGTGGTTTATAACATCATTGCTTTAGTTATAGGATCCAGATTTGAGTTTAACAATAATGGTAAAACGGACACGCAAGAAACCAACGATGACGGTCATCAAAGTAAAGAAGAAGCTGAAGGCAGAACCAAAGGTATAATCGCTGGACTAATCCTCCTCACACGACCAAGACATGCCATGTTTTTAGTAACCGCGTTCTATGTCGGCATCACAATGGGTTTTATCCGGGTGTTTCTCTTTTGGCACTTGAAAGACTTAGGTGGCACTCAGATTCTTTTCAGCATCATGACAGCAATTAACTGTGTTGCTGAAGTGACGCTGTATTTCCTTTCTACCAAATTGATTTCCTATCTCGGCACCATAAGAGTGCTCTACCTTGGCTTGACATGTTACTCCATACGATTATTCTACTATGCATCTGTCTCCAACCCTTGGACTGTTCTCCCTGTGGAACTGTTGTCTGGTATCACTACAGCTGCTGTTTGGGCCGCCATGATGTCTTACGTGGGAACTCATTCTGTTAAGGGTGCTTCTGTAACACTGCAAGGTGAGTATTGTTCAATGTTCTCATAAGATGGCTATTTCCTGAACAATACAAATTAAGTGCAAAGCCTGTTGAGTATGACCAATAGTTATTTTTTCATTCTTCATTATCATTCGCACTTCTCGAGGGTGTGGGTACTTCTGGGTTTTCTTAGACTTTATTTACATACTCCTTCACATCTCTTAAGAACCATTTTTGTACGCTTCCTTTCATTTAAAAGACAAGCCTAGAGAGTTGTGGCTCGAACCCGTGAAGACTGGAATTTGACGCTAAAAACCGGTTGCTCCCCTTTTCTTTGGCAACGAATAAAACGATGGTTTTAATAGCTGAGGACAATAACAACTTTTAATTTACTTATGGATCTTCCCTAGGTATTTTACATGGCGTCCACTGGGGTCTTGGTCACGGATCAGGGGAGCTCATTGGTGGTTTTCTGATAAGTACCTTTGGTGCTCCCACCACATTTTCCATATTTGGAGCAATTTGCCTCGTGCTGATGGGCACTTATATTCTAGTAAACATCCTAACAAATGGCTCTGATGAAAAAGAAGGTTCAGCAGAGTAAAATGGATAACATTGGAACTAAGGGGACATGAATGAATAGGGTTCAAATGATAATGACTAATAACAAGCATGTGTTTTATAACCCAAAATAAAACAAGCGCAAATAAGCAGAGACATCGTTTAAAAAATAGCGGCCACAAATAACAATTGAGTAGAATATTTCAGTTATTACAGAAACTGATTGCAATACTTTGAGTTTGTGATCACTGTAATTTGTGTTTCTCATCCCACGCTGATTCTGACTGTTAAATCAAACAATTTCAAGACCGGCTACGTTAAAGACTTTTCGATAAGCGAAACTGAAAAACGTTTCCTCTCTCGAGGTACTCTAGTGATTCACTGATAAGACTTGGGAATTGCTTAACAAGTGAAAACCAAAGGGATCATGGGCTCAGCTCAACAATTAATGATTGCCTTCACGAAAGCCTTGCTAGGTCACTTTAGCTGAAAAGAAGACGGCTGAGCTATTGGAATGAAGGAAGGGAAAATCTCCAGAAGAGCATTTACAAATGGTGACTCTGTACAGCGTCTGTGGTATTCTGTTGATTACAAACGATATAAATAGAAACTAAACGTCAAACAAGTTGGCCAGTTGTCAGGTTAAGTCTTTCAAGAAGGTTACATTTCACCGGTGATTTACTGTTTAATGGCAAAGTTTTGATAACTCTTGCTAAAAGAAAAAGTAAAGCTTCTTTGCTCTGCAGAAGCAGCTTACCTCCATTCTAAAATCCATGGCATTAAAACTCAGGATCACATTTATTTCACACACAACAGCAGTCACTGAACTGATGCAAGCAATAAAAGCAAAGGATATGCAGCTGAACAAAGGTTCTTGGGAAAAAAGGAAGTACGCTTACTGGTATGCACTTTAGTTAACCAGTCAATCTCAATATTACACAGAACATGGCCACTGCAAAACACTTGCAGAACTGCCAGTGGACAGTAAATGTTGATTCATCCTTTTCTATGTCAACTCACTTTTACTTTTTAAGTTGTAATAACTTGTTATCAAAAGTAATAAGATGGCATGTTTAAAGGTTTCTTTCAAAAACTGCCTGCTGATTTTGTATAACACACTGCAAATGGTCGGTGTGAATAATTTGAAAGTATACATAAATGAAAAAGAAATCAAATTGTTTTGTTAGGTTAATACATATATGCTAGTCATGGAATGTTCTTGAGTTGTATACCGTGAAATATTTCATGCATAGCATGACGTTTTCGCATACACATGAGCCTTCAAGCAAGTATCTGCACAACTGATAAGAAATCAAATCATAGGTGGGATATTCATAGTGTTCCACAACAAAGCATTGCATTATAACCACATGTATCTATAACAGTGAAAGCTTTATGTCTTTATGAAGCAGACCAGCAACTCACAAGTTCAACAATGTGAATTACTGAATGTTAAGCTACCAACATTAAGGTATCCTGTCATTTGCTGAGACTCGTTTCTATGGTTTTTTGCCTTTTACAATCTACTGGTGTTCTTGAGTCTGATATCCAGCGGTGTTAGAACAGGCAACTCTACAACAAGTTCTGATTGGAAGTCCAAAAATACTAGACTGCTGGAATTGCGGGCGCCTAGGTAGGGTAGGTAAGTGACAAACAAGAAGCTCAATCAAGTTCCTAATGTTTTACTTCCAGCCACTATCACTGCATCTTCAAACGAGGTTTTTCAAGAGTCCCTCCTAATGTCAAATTTACGCAGTAAGGAAGACTCGAAGAACGAGATTGTGCTGTTCTCTTCAAGGTTCTCAAGGAAATAATGAGGAAAACGTATACACCGTGGCGGCCGATACTTTTTCAAAAAGACCGTAAATTTATAAAGCTGAAAGGCCCATAACTTTATACAAATTTAACTGAGTTACGGGGGAGAGACAGTTGTCTAGTCATCTTACCAATGCACCATTAAAACAACAATAATACCTTATTGTCAGATTCAATCCAACATCTCAATATCCTGTATTCGCAGCAACAATTACTTTTTAACAAATAAAGTTTAAAACCTTATAATTAGCAATCTGTTATCAAGCGATCATTTGCTTGCTTAAAGAACAGTACAATCAAACGAATAACAGTACATTCATTACTGGCATTTCGTTTCAGATCAAAGTAAGAAGGTGACGAAGGTTACACGCTTATACAAGGCTACGGCTAAACACTACGCATAAAATACTCCTAAAGGTATTCATTTCACTTCATTTCGTTTCAGATCACCAGAAGGTGGCGAAGGTTTAAACAGATTTACGCGTCTACAAGTTAAGGGTGGCAGGGGTGGCACATTTGTATTTATTATTCGCATCAGAGATCAGACGGCAAATCTGCCAATGTCCACATGATAAAGCGATGTACACTGTCAGCGGATTTGCTGCAAAGCTAATAGGAAATGATCGAGGGAGCGAGTGAAATTCGCACCCATAACAAAAAGTGAAACCCATTTATTTAAAAACTGAGAAACAAATATGTACTTAACCTTTTATAACACATAACACTTATAACACTTTTGTATGTGCTTCTCGCTAGATTTTCAGTACTTTGCTTTCGCCCTTAGCAGTCCTTGAGCCCTGCTCTCCCATACTTAAGACATAATTTGCATAACTGTCAGTTCTCTTTTCTTCTCCTAGTACATGCAAGAGTTAAACATAGGCAATCATTGAATGTGGCACTTCCGAAGAAAAATGATATCCATGATAAAAGGCTTCTCGCCACTGTGCGAGAACAACCAAGACATAGCTCTCTTTCATCGGTCAGGAGTTTGCATGTTGTAGAAGCGACGTTTAATTCAGTTTAGTTAATTTAATTTATTGATACATCTCTAACACACTCGGCTATCTTCAAATGATGTCTGTGAGGGATGACAGTTAAATGAGATCTTGACGCGTGAAACACACCAACAACCAAACGTACCTGAAGATGACCTGTCAGCAGACGCCTTGTACGGCAGGTGTTCCAAACATTTGTTGTAGTCAAGATATAGTCCATATGAACTCCCAATCACACGTATAAAGTATAATGAATATTTACCGGGGATTCAGGCTAACACTGCTGAAAGTAAGGAGAGGACTGGTTGAGGCTTGGATGTAGAGGCTTAAAATAGTAGGTACATGACTTTTTGCTTTCCGTCTAGAACACAGTCTTTGTTATTAATCTTTAAAGGCTTTTTAGACACAGCAAAGCACTTCAAGGAAAAACTTAAAACGAACGAGCTATCTTTTAAAAGAATAAAGTCTTGTTAAGGGTAGCGGTAAAGGACCCGTAATTATTATTAAATTGTACTGCTTAACGTACTCTCAAGATCAAAGGAAAATTTTTTTAAATCGTTAGAATAAAACATGTTAAATTTTTTTTATGAAATTGCTTTGTGTATAATGTGTTCCTCCTGCGACCGGTTTCTGGTCTTAAAAGACTTCCTGATAAAAATCACAATTTCACGTTCACGGGATCTTGAATTACCTAGCTGAATTTGAATTTTGTGAACCTTGGTTTACCTAGACATGTTAAGTGAACGGGTAACTGAAAGACAGGTGCAATGAAAGACGCAATTTCCTCACTCTGGAGTTAAGTCTTGGAAATAATTAAATCGATTTCCTCATGCTCAGAACAGTAAGAACATAATTCCTGTTAGTTTTCTAGCATCCACGCAATATTGATTAAAGTTAAAATTAGAAATTTCTGAAGTCTATAATCTGTTCAACGCGGGTATTTTCTTTAGTTCACTCATACCCCCCGCGGGGAATATGAGGACGATGAGGAAGGTGCTATTAATACCTTTTGTTTTCACTGGTTATGATGTACGTAATTTAGCTGTTGAAGTTTGGAATCTTTTAATTATCATTAATTCTAACTCTGAATTCTTCGGTCTGTCACTGCATCTGATTTATCAGCTATTCTCTTAAACTATGGTTCAGACTTCGTCTACAAAAAAGAATCATTATATCCACGCCAGATAGTGCACGTCAGCCCGGCAGCCAGCCAACTCAATTGCTTATCGTTTGGCACGATTTGAGTTTCCTACCTTTTTATTTCTTTCTAGATTAATGTAGCTCAACCGTTGCGGCAATGTCTTTCCACAGTTCGTTTAACATTTAGTGATATATTTTACTTATCAGTATGTAGGCTTCTGTTGGTAAAAAAATGTTACCTTGGCTGACTAAACGAACAACCAAAGGGGAAAACGTTAGTAAATGAAGCATTTTGGAAAGGGTGCATGTACGTATGGCCTTAATGACATGTGAAAGAGTGCAGATCGGAAACGAAATGATACTAGTTCATTCTGTTCTTTCTGTTGACGGTGAAAGCAGGTACCAGTTTCGATTAGACAGCTCGGTGGAACAAACTGAAACGTTCACGATCGAAGATATTAGAAAAACCAGAATAGAGTGATAGAAATCTAAAGGCTGAGGTTACAACACTGTAATTATTTAATTAAGATCCTAAAAGATCAGCTACACTGTAACTCGATTTTAAAAAAAAAAACGAAAATAATTATGACTGGCAACTACGAATTATAACAAACATATCGTAAGCAGCAGGCCATTTGTATCAAATGAGCTCTCTCTGGGAAAAGCTTTCAGCCTACCACTGGGTTCACACAATCGGAACAGGGGAGTACATCCTGGGCTGAACTTACGTCGCCCCAGAGTGAGTGCCATGTGCACACCTAATAAGATAGATCTTGATCCTGTCAAGGTGATAGCATCGTATCATGCATCATTTGGCCCGTTGTTCTAATTCATAATAGTATCATCAGTAAAGCTAGAAAAAAAACATAGCCTCCCTAGATATGTCGCAACCCAAGGTTTTCAATCATAATGTCTCCGAGTGCAACAAGTGGGAGGCAACATTGGTTCCCCTTCAGCGCAGTCAAGGAAGCTAAGATATAATTTTAAGTACTGCAAAGCTTTGTCTCTTTCCCTTTGGGTGTAGTTCTAATTCCTTAATGCGCACTAAAGCAGGGTCTCAGTAAAACAAGATAATGTTAACATTAACCAGGAGCCATAATCGGGGACGGAGACCGTAAGCGCGCGCCATTTCTAGTATTGGGGTTGTCCCCATGATATGGGACAATAATTCTATTTTTAGAACAAATTGCGCCATCGCCTCAGGCACACGCGCGTACATGCTGCGAGGATTTTTGCGGATGTCGCGCGGGGGAAATGGCGTCCGAAATTCCCGAAATTTTTCATGTTTTTCAGTTGGCCCACAACTCAACGCGTTTACGTCTGTTGGAATTTTGCTTAAGTATTTTCGTCGTAAGCTGCTCCAGTTTGAGTGAAGTAAGACAGTGTCGAATTTAGGTATGTTCCGCTTTAAGCTTATATATATTGCTGACCAAGTTGTGTTCCGACGGATGCTTCTTTTACATGAACTGTACATCATTCCACTTTAAATTTCACATATGTTGAAGATTAACAGCTTTTCCATTACACAGCAAAAAACTAGCTGGATATATTTAGATATAGCAGAGCTTCAGGACTTCATAGTTTCCTAGGTCCTCTTGCCACACGCTTGCGAGGAATTTGCCAGTCTATCGCGACCGAAAAGTAAAACAAAATAATTGCTAGTTTGAGTTTCGCTTGAATTGTAAGCAACACTTGATGTTTCACTGGCATCAAGGTCCAATAACTTTACGTCCGTAGATACTGCTAAGTTTTACTCGTGTAAAAATCCAGTAAATTCTCTGTTGTCGATGAATGAGAGCGCCCGCCGATGCGTGTTTTGTACAGTCAGTAAACATGACAAATTGTACTTCCGCCGCACTTTCGTGTGAAAGCGTACATCGAACTCAAACAATAACTCTATAGTTTTTAAATATGTTTAAGATTGATAAATGTTTGAAAACATATTAAAAGCTAAGCTGAAAATATGTGAATAAAGCAGAAATAATCAGCGAAGTTTCGATGACGCTTTCTTTAATCAACTTCGAATAACGATTTCGATTTTATTGATCGAGTTATCAAAACTCGTTGTCTATTTTCATTTTTCGCAGTGTAAAACTTCACTATGCTTATGTTGAAGAACACATGATGTTAGTAGCCTTTTTTGCGTTCGTGAAATTTGTCGAAGCATCTCAGCACAAAAGATAACGAAAGAAATCTTTGTCAAGATTTGTTGACAACTGAAAACAACGACTCGGACTTGAAGGTGCACGAGCTGCACTATGCAAATGAGCTAATTGTACGCGTCAGACTTTCCTTTCAAAAACTTTTGCAAACTCACCAAAAAAGCAGAAGTTAAACAATAAGAAACCATCAAAACAGGTTTTGGTTATGATTAACCATTGTCTGAGAAACTCACAAATTAACTCGATACCAGAGTAGAGAGTTTTCTTGCTATATTCTTAAGTCAAAACAAACGCAAAAGCATACGCGTAAGCTTACAACTAGCAGATAACTAGCAGATCTTATTATTCATTCCCAGCGCGAGATTGAAGTCTTGTTTTCGACCCTGAAAAAACCACCTTTTCCGTTAGCTCAGAGTATAAAACTACATATAAGCGCCCTGGTTCGCATTCGCTGCCTTATTCCCTGCCATCGCTGTGAAAAATACGCAAGATAATCTCTCAAGGTCTCTCAACTCTCACCATTTGATCACGCAACGTGACAGCATCCACACGAGAGCCCACGACATGTGCGTGGATCCGCGCGGATATATGACGTCAGGATGGCGCAATTTGTTCTAAAAATAGAAAAATTGTCCCATATCATAGGTACGCGCGAATCCCGAGACTTACGGTCTCCGTCCCCGATTATGGCTCCTGCATTAACTTAAAAGAAATACAGTAAAAATAATACATAAAGTGTTCACTTAGCCCACGACTGCAGGGAATCATGGTAGTTGTATTCATCAAAACAAGTAGCCAGTCCAAGATGATGAAAACAACTACCATGATTCCCTGCAGGAGCATCTCATAGAGGGAATTCGCCATTGATTTTTACCGTCAGGTGTAAGTGACCGATGCAATTCTCTCCGCGTACTTGTTCATCTACACTTTTGTCTACATTACATTACGCGTGGACCGTGGCACGAAGCCACCAGTGCTTGTAGGTTATACGTATCAGAAGTTTTGTTAGCATTGTAAGTTTCTTGTTTTTTTCTTAATTTTTTTGCTGTCGCTTTCCTAGAAATTGCCATATAAGGACAAGAATGGACACGGACTTTCTTAATTAACAAAGTAAATATGTCAGAGGAACAGGTCGGCAACAACCGTAATCACATTGATGAAGCAATTGAAAATCACAACAACGATGATGAAAAATACTGCAGTTGTTTTAAACAGAACTACTTCATTCCAAAGGTGTTTTATTTCTTTTACTTTGCTGGACTTGGTGCCGTGGTACCGTATCTACCTTTGTTTTATAAACAACTTGGTCTTCCAGCTAAAAAGGCGGGGATAATATCTGGTACTCAGCCTTTTATATCATTTTTATTTACCCCGCTGTGGGGTGCTTTTGCTGACAGGTTCAAAAAGGGAAAGTTGGTGTTTATCATTTCTTTTATGGCCATGGTAGCTGTGGGAATAGCGTTTTTGTTGACCCCAATGCAGCCTTGTGAGGACGATCTAGGCGGAGAAAGTCGACGCGAAATGACGATAACGCGGAATCGCTCTTTTGTTGCCAAGATTTCTCAAATAATGGCAGAATCACAAGAACTCGATCGTTGGCCAATGGAAATGGCGGACAAGATGAATTTACAAACATTGCAGAGTAAGCAACATCGCCATGAAGGTGAATTCAACGTATTTTTGTTCTTGCTGCTCGTGAGTTTGTTCGGTACACTTTTCTCGTGCCCAGGCCTTGCTCTTGGTGACGCCGCTGCTGTTTGCTTATTACGAAGGAACAATGACGTGCACAAATATGGCAAACAAAAGAGGTGGGCCTCCACAGGTTGGGGCGTGGCGGCTCTTACTTTTGGAGCCATTATAAGTGACCAATACCTGTGTCCTTTTGTACCAGGACAAAAAAGAAAAATCAACTACAGCCTGTGTTTTTATGGCTCCATCACGTTGAAGCTTTTAGCCCTCTTCTCGGGTCTTCGTCTAGATTTTGATATGAATGGGAAGAAAGATAACAGCACAGGCAATGAGAAACAAAGTGGAGTTAAAGCAGCAATCAGAGCAATAAGTCGACCAAGTTATGTTGCATTTTTTCTGGTCGTTCTTTACAGTGGAATGACGTTTGGCATGATCTTGGGATTCCTTTTTTGGCACCTGGAAGACTTTTCAGCTCCTCAGATAATTTTCAGCATAATACCACTGGTGCGATCTATCGCAGATGTAGTGGTGTACACTGTATCACCTCACTTAATACCTAAAATAGGTGTTCTTAATCTCATCTATCTCGTTCTGGTGGGTTACGTCACGAGATTGGCCTGTTACGTTTTTATTACCAATACCTGGTGTTTCCTCTTTCTTGAAATACTGTCAGGCCTGACATCTGCGGGAGGCTGGGCAGGATTTGTCGCGTTTATTGCTTATAATTCTGTGGAGGGAGCTCCTGCTACATTACAAGGTAACATTTCAATATCAAGAACTCTCTCTATGACAAAATTTTTATGTGGCTAAAAGATGCTTAAAAAGGTTCAAAAATAAGTAAAAAACTTGTCTATGTAAGGTGGCTAAGTCCAATAAAACGGTCAGGAGAATTCCACATGAACCATAAAGGTAACAACAGTAAATGAGCTGGCTCATAAAACTAATGACTATGAGGACCAATAATACATCTTAATAAGTTGTATATACATGCCTAGAACACTGAGCAATATTTATATTTTCACAAATGATACTTGTAGAATTGTGTAGGATACAAAACAGCCCACTTGTGTAATTGGAAAGATAATCTTACGGCCAGAGAAGACTTTATTAAGTTGATAACATGGATAAAAATTCACTTGTTTCGTCTTTCAACAGGAATGCTTCATGGCGTATACCACGGTATAGGTCACGGACTGGGGCGAGTAGTTGGAGGCTTTCTGTTCAGTACTTTAGGAGCTCAAGCCACGTTTATCATATTTGGTTGCCTTGGGATAACGATGTTGATAATGTTTGCGGCAGTCAATAAAATATTTCAGGATGTTAGGAAAAAATAAAATTTTGGAAAGTTAGCAAGATTGCATGTATATTTTAGATTCTCATGGAGGTTTTATCTTATGGTTTTTTTTTTTTTTTTTTTTTTTTTGGTTACTAAGTTCATCACAACTACACGTCTTAAAATGTCTACGTTATATATATATCTACACCTATACTATTTAACAATTATCCTATTATTCCACAAGCGCACGTTGAATATGAGATGGTAGATAGCCAACAAGGCGCGTAGCGCCGAGTTTGCTATAATCATCCCATATCCAACAAACGCGAGTGGAACAATTGTTTTATTAAAAACGCCCCCAAAGTGTAGAAAACTAATCTAAAACAAAAGTAACAAGGACCCAAAAATTCGCGCGTATGCTTACCATATTTGTAGAGCATGGTATGATGGCTCATAACCCATATTGGCTAAGACAACGAAAACTGTCGAATTGCATTATCCAATGATCCAATCTTTAATAAATAGCTACAGCACTTGGTTCGCCTGGCCTCTTGACCAGTTTTTATAGCATCGCCGCCATAGATCACTGTATTCAAGCAATAACAATTAATATGTTAAAGTTTAGCTTTATTATATTTGTTAATAAAAGCAAAAGTTAAAAGGACACAAAAGCTAGCGAGGGCATACAAGAGAAAGGAGCTCTTCATTCCGGCTACATATACAAGTGACCCTCCTAAAAGTCCACCAGCTGCAAAACCTAATCCCATGTAAACACCGTTCAAAATCCCTTGAACTGTGTTGGATGCTCCCGGATGTAAACCTACATACGATACACAAGATGACCAGAATGCTGCGGTTGTAATTCCTTGGAGTAACTCCGCTGGCAAAACGACCCAAGGGCTCTCAACGAAATAAAAGTAACTGAAACGAACAGAGTAACAAAACAGGGTGACATAAATAACGTTGATATGACCGAGGTAGCAGAGGAGTTTGTCTGTGATGAAAAACACACACACCTCGGCTGCACAATTGAGTCCGTTAATTACGCTAAATAACAATTGTCCGCCTCCTAGCTCGTGAAGGTACCAAAACAGAAACGTTTCTATGAAGCCCGTGGCTGAACCACAGAAAAACGCGATGAAAATGACAAAACAGAACTGAGGACTGCGGAAGATCTTGAGACCTTCAGATATATTTGCAGTCTTTGAAATATCTGTAGGAGAATCTTCGGTTGACTGGGCCTGATCAAACTGAAACTGAGTAGCAAACAGGAAAGCCACACTCATCCCTGCTGCATAAACATAAAAACACGGTCCGTAGTCAATTACATCCTCACCACAGTGATTCTTGTGATAGTTTGTGCTGGCAGAAGCCCCGACAGAAAATCCTCCAATTCCCCACCCCAAAGATCCCCACAGCCTCACTCCACCATACTTATGAGTTTCACCTCCAAGGTTTTGAAGTGTCACTGTATCTGCCAGCACCTGCGCCGGAGCCGCGACGATCGTACCAATGATAGTCACGAGAAGTAAAAATAGAAACTCTTTAGAATTACAACTGATATGCTGACCACTTGTCACTACTCCATTCATGGAATCCTGGAACTGCTTTTGATCGGAAGGTTGTAAGTTTGCTATATCTACCTCGGGTTTTTCTTTCCAGTGCTCTGTATCCTCTAGGCCCTTATTTCCTTGCGACGTTATACTACAAACATCTCGAAAATCTTGAAACGTAAACGGAATAAATGGCACAGTGGTGTCAAGATAAGGCGACACCCTTGAATGAAAATCGTGCACGTGTTTTCTTGTCCGTTGGCGTGTGATGATATTTTGATAACTTGTATTTCGTATAGGTTCAAATGAAATCTCATCTTCGTTACTATAATTATAAACATCACACAATCTAGGATCATTATTAACAGGAACAAAGTACAACGAGAAGTTTGAGACGAGCCATCCTAAAACAGACACCAGAAAAATAGCCTTACTCTTACAGAACCTGTCGGCGCATGCGCCCCAAAGAGGTGTTACGCAGAACTGAAGTAGAGGACGAATGCCAATAAGTATTCCATTCTGATGCGAAGATAATTTCAGTTGTTTGAAATAAACCGGTAAATATGGAAATAGCGCACCAATGGCCACGTAAAATGAAGCGTAAAAAGCTTTCGACAGCCACAGTCTCTTATCCACTGTAGGAAAACATCTCCTTACGCCACTTACGTTGTTATCACTGTCGAGCATTCTAGAGAGTTGAAGCTTTGTTGACTGAGGCACCGCAGTAGTTCACCACCGCGAAATAGATTTACCCACCAGCTGTCATGTTAAGGTTAACGTGGCTTATTAAGATTGAAAGCGTTCTTCATCGATACGTTAACTTCACATGTTGAATAGTACGCAGTTGTTCTGTGATTCTCGTAGTTAACGCAATTAAGCACGAGATTTCTTCGTTGTCTCCGCAGGAGTTAACCTCAATACGCTCCACCAGAAGAGCGAAGTCTTTCTTAAAAACGCAGCTGATCTCTTGGTTGGGGAGACTTCTAACAGGGTATTATTTGTTCTTTAAAAAAAACATGACTGGTACTTGGTGACGCTTGACTACGTTTTTGCGAGTCCTGTCACAGAATAGGAAGTATCTGGTAAAGTATGATCAAATAGGTCATCCTGCCAAAAGAACTACACAACACTAGAAGAAAATAGAACATGTGGGACTCTAATCTCAGTCCTTTTGTTGTAACTCTCTTAACAACAGTTTTTATTAGCAACTAATTTTGGAACTAAAACAATATGTCGCAGGTGACAGACTATCGCACACTCCATTTAACTGGATCAATGGGTAGAACTCAAGAGACGTATGAGCAAAATAATTACACAATTTTTGGTTTGCACCAGGCAAAAGTAACTTGTAAATCGTATATAAAAGTAATTTTAAGTAGAAATAGTTTAACATGGAAATGTGGCTTTCAAATTAATAAAATTGGGACAAGACGCAACGTGGGTCTCTCGTTATCATTAAGAAGCAAATATAATACTTGAAAATTAATCGCTTCTTAAATCCAACCACCGCACCCTCCTCTTACAAAAAGGTCTCTTTAATAGCTACTCTCAATAAGGAAATAAAATACTACATTGATAATGGCAAATTTTAATACTGTTGGATATGGCGAATAGTATCTATTAAAACATTATATTAACTTTTATAAAGCTGCTTGATTACCTATATACTTCGTGGGGCGAATGATAGAATGAAACGAAGTTTCAAAGTGATTTGTAAGGCAAGCTTTAAACAAGTTGCCGCATATTGCTGCATATTGCTGCATATTCTTCCACAACGCCTCATTGTTATACTTCTATATATCTTGCGCAGTACATTTGTGATCATGAAAATACGGCCGCAATATATTGTACGAATATATATTTTATATATATACTTTATATATACTTTATGTGGATATAAATGTTAAAAGTGTGCTTTGAAAAAATACAAAACTGCTCAGAAAAAAAAACACCTTTTCATAAATAAACTGACAGTAAAAGCAGAATCAGGCCGAGGGATTACTATGACTTTAATCCAAAAAATTACGTACACCCCGCATTGAGCACCCAAATATAAATTCTTTGTTTAAAACCATTAAAATGATATCTTAAACCTTTCTTAGCTATTTAAATAGGGTTTCAAGCATTGGTAAACTATCTCGGCCATTTTATCATAGCCGTAAGGGGTAAGATGAAGGTGATCATTCCACAAAATAGACTGAGCCTGGAGCGAGAGTGAATGTCTTGGCAGCTGGTTGGCCAGGTCGCATAGCACTACACTTCCTTGTGATCTACGAGCATAGTCCCTCAAATCCTCGTTGAGTCTATTGCGCATGACCCAGAGTGTTTTATAATTTGGCCAGGCTTCATAGGCCGTTTCTGGAATAGTTAGAAGCACAGTTCGTGCACCGTATCTGTGCGCGATTTCATGGAGCACTTCAATATCACGGACGATTCTCGGTTTCCAAATACTTATTAACTGATTCATGAACGAATCGTCGTCACCGAAGTTCTTTACATGCGCTACGTCATTAGTTCCGCCAAGAATTATCACCCAATCAAATCGCGAGCTGTTTCCAAGTACTTCCGGTAGGCGCCTTGCCATGCTGCCATGCGCCATTTCGCGCACTTTCCCGCTCGTCTTAACGTAATACTTTATTCTCCCTTCTGAATTTAACAGCTGGCTAAGTCTTTGGCTGTATGGATGGAAATTGTGCCCGTGGTTGTAAAATCCACTGGTCAAACTATCTCCGAAACATAAAATGCTTCGGGAATAAGGATCTGAATTAATTACCTGAGGGGAAACAGCAGACTGTAAAGGTGACACCGAAGTGGATATTGCAGAAGATCCTTGACGTGTTGCCGGTAACTGAACTGATGAAGGAGCTGATAGAGGACCAGGCGGAAGCCCCACGGGAGAAATTTGTGAGATTGCTGGTAAAGAGATCGATTGTACCGCCGGTGTATCCGGATGTGTTAATGACAGCGGAGCCTGGATGGTAGTCACAGAAGGTGTTGGTGTGGACCTTGTTATCGGCGGCTGTACGGGAATCTTTGGCAGCAGAGTAGTCTTCAGAAGAGCAATAGTTGATCTTCGCGTAGGTTTTACCGCCGGCTTGTTTGTGACTACTGTTTCCTTTGCCGAGATTGTATTTCTCAGGCTATTTGACACTAACTTTCCAAACCCTAACCTCGCCAAAATACTGGTCAGACCTGACTTGTCCGCTGTTCTCTTTGGTTGCGATGTTCGTTGTTTTGATGGCAATGGTCGCCTTGGGTTGTGTTCCTTTGGCTTTGATTTCAATCTCGGATTTCCTTGTACCTTCCCAGCTCTCTTAAGCAGTAATGGAAGGATGTTCCTCATGATGTCCTCGATGTTGTTGTCATTTGATTTAGTCTTCAATGTTGGAGTCTGACTGGTCGGTGTGGTTGATGTTGACGTCTTCTGTGTAGTTGTGGGCTTTCTTGGCTTTGTTGTTGCCATAGTGACTGCCGATTTGCCAACATTAGCGTCACCATTAATGATCCCAACTACTGCAGGAAGTATTTTTGCCAGAAGTTTCTGAATTGTGTTGTTATTGCTCTTTTCTTGGATTCTCTGCGCATGCTTTGGTGAATCTTTTTTACTTGCCTCTTGTTTGGTCATTTTATTTTTCTTAACATTTAGTTCAGTTTTCGTCTTGTTTTTACTTTGCGAAGACGTTTTGGTTTCACTTTGGCTTTGCGTAAGGACTGCTTCGAGTGAATCAAACACATTATTGCCCGTGATTGAGTTAGCTTTTTTCCGGTTACGCATCTTAGCAAGTTTAAGAACTTTCAAGAGTTTTCGGTAGAATATTTTATCGGAGTCCGCAATCAGACCCTTTGTTTTACCAGTCGAATCCTTCTTTTTGTTTCCTGAAGCCAGTTTTTTCTTCCGGTAATGTTTTGCCTTTTTGTTGTCATGAGACTTTTTCAATTTATGTTGTTTAACACGTTTGTTATCATGATGAGCGACTTTAGACTCATGATGACGATGTCTTTTGTTGGTTGCTGTTTTATGTGTGTGATGACCTCCTGTCCACTTGTTGCTTGTGACGCCTCCTTCCCTTGCCTTCACTTTGTTCTTTTTCTTGTGATGAATCAACTTGCCCTTCCTGTGATTATGCTTGTGCCCATTCTTTGAAGATACAGACTTAACATTGAATTTCTTCGCATCTTCTTTCTCCATTTTGCGTACAAACTGTTCAGATATGCTCCAAACCTTCGTGTCCTTGCCCTCAGCAGGGACAAGTTTCATGGCATGTGCATAAGAGGGTTCACAAATACGCACGTTGTATCGCGGAATCTCATCTTGATCACTTGAAGAAGCTTTGTGAACGTGAATAACTCCTTTTGTTACATACCACTTTTTACTACACAGTTGCGCATACTTTAAAGAATACCTCCGTGGATGGTGTCCCCTCCTTACTCTTAACCTTACAGGCCGGCAGATCAGTAATGTGTGCAAAAACCGCCTGTTATGTCCAGACGCCCGAGTAATTTTGACTGTTCCTCGAGTTGAAAACTGAGAAATAAGTTTGCAAGTTCTAACGCGATGCCGGCTGATTTTCCATTTACCGTGAATTTCGTCATTCACAGTGTGGTGCTCTCTATAACGACGGTAGAGCTTGAAGTTAAAAAAGTTATGCTGACGCCTATGTGAAACGTGGTGCGCGCGAAAATGTTTCTGACGACGAAAGTGCTGTATATGGTTGTCGTGAGCCCATGATTTTGGGTAACTAGCTTGTGTTGTTTCCTGTGGATGTGGAATATTTGTCCGTTTATGCTTGTGTGATATAAAACGAAGCTTTTTATATACCTCGAGATTCTTTCTCGCCTGATGCTGCACATGCACCTTTGTTGAAATGCGCGTTCTTTTGTATTTTGGCGGATTTGGTTTGAGCTGCTTGTTGCCTGTTGTTTTACCATAATGGTGATCCTTATTTATATTTTCCTCATGATATTTCTTTCCAAGATGCTTAAATACTTTCCTGTTACCATTCACTTTACGATGTCTTGCTGAACGGGCTTTCTTCTCATTGCTGTTGTTTTTCTCGTCGATATCTTCGATGTATTCGTATTCAATGTGCTTTCTGGAATGATTTCGTTTCTTTTTGTTGTGTTTCGTGACCTTTCTCCTAGACTTCTTTCGTTTTTTCCTGCTCTTTCTAAAGTGGTGCGGTGACTTATTAGCATCATGGGAACTTTCTGTAAGAAAGGAGATGAGCGGAGAAGGAGAAGTCTGGGCACCACCGTCTGCATTCTGAAAAGCGTTGTCTCCATAGTAAGCGTTGTCGTAGAAACTTTGAGGAACCGTGTTCTTGTTCGTAGGAAAATAATAGGGAGCTCTGTAAGAGATGTTTGTCAAAGGAGATGACAGCAGGGCTGCATTTTCGTTATATATTCCCATGGAATTACTGCTGTAAGGTATGAGATTAGAAGCCTTAGCTCCAAATGGTAACCTTTGATTGCTATTTACTCCGCCTGGAAATGGAAGCCGAAGGTAAGGATTAAAAGCCGCGGGGTACGGTAATGTGGGGGACGGAACCGTAAAATACGGTAATCTTGTAACCGACGGATAATTTACTTGCGGTTGAACAGTATTAAGCGAGCCTGGATAATAATCATCAAAGTTTTTCGTCGCTCCTCCACTCGATGGCCAAGTAGGGGATGGGTTTCCAACGATGACGTTTCCTCTTGTCGGATAATCAACGTTGTTGTTAACGGAAGAAATTTTGTCACGTTCCTTTTTCTCTGGAGGATAGTAAACTGTAGGTGATGGCTTCCTTTGAGGAAAAGGACGAAGATTCTTTACACTTTGGTGAAAATGATCAAGGATATTCTCTGTTTTAATCCACTCGTGCGCACTGGCATAGTCAGTTGGAGTATGCACCGTGGGACTTAACACCGTTGGTGAAGTCGAGTTACTAGACCCCGGCCTCCTTGCGGAGCGAGAGTGTGCACTGACGATTTTCCAAATCGTATAGAGAAATGTCAGGATAAACAAGGAGAAAACGGCATAAAACGCCACAGATCCGTAGCCACGGTGACAAGACACAAGCAAGCTAAATTTTTCTGCGCAGTTAAGGTTACCGCTGACCTCCTGCAGTCTTGACCGTGTATTCATATTTTGAATTCTTTTCCACCGATAACTCTGAGGTACAGAAGCGGTTCCAGATACCCCAGTACCGGATGTCCGACTTTCCTGCTCTCCAACCATTGACAATTACATCAAGTCGACTAAAGAAACATAAAAGATCAGATTTTAGAGTAGTTCAGTACACCAGCAACTGATCTGAAAGGCTATCTGCTGATGATTAAATTAGCCACACATAACAATGCGCATTCCATTGCAACTTGCTTTAAGAGTCACTGTCCAAACGGTTGTTTCAACTTTTTCAACGTGTTCGGCTACATTTACTCTGTTTAACTAACATATATTCATTGCAACTTTCATAGAAATTATAAGGGGCGTGGTGAAAGGCCCTAATAAAGCAAAACAAAATTCAACGCGTGAACCTTATAGCATAAATCACCAGAAATTGAAAAAGTGGGAAACAAAGGGAAATATCTTTATATTCGCACACTTTTAAAGGATTTTCATGCTTAGTCTAGCAGTACAAGTTCCGTCGTTATGAACGCTCTAATGAACCAGCTGATGCATTGCGCGAAGTCGGTATTTTGTACGCACATTATAAAGGCGGTTTATTTGATCTGTTCCGCTTGAATGGGCGAACAAGTTCGTTAAGCATTCATTTGGCTAATAGCCTTAACAGGTGAGCAAATTGTGAAACAGACGAGATTGTTTGGTCAAACAAGTGGCATGAACCAATACCTGACAACAGTACTAGAATGCAATGTCAAACCAACGTAAATGATCTACATCCACTACACCGACGTGCGCTTCCAACGCCTTGTTGAACAAAACAAGATATTTGCACTTACTTCAATCAGGAAAATGCACTGAATCAGGAAAACTTCTTGGGCGTATCCACTCTGCCATCTTGTAGAGCTTTGACGTCTGTCAAATATCACATTTTTCGCAATTCTACGAAACAAGCAAATAGTTTGCCCATTCGACGATGGATTTGTTTACCCCGAGGCTGTTCTCGTTGAATTTAACAGCGAAAGTTAGACCAATTTTATGCCCATGATGGAGAACCTGTTTTCGCACTTGAAAGCGAATTATGGCAAACTTCCTTTGCAGAAAACTAAAAATATATATTTGGAAATGATGAAGGACAAAAGTTGTCAAAAATGAGGTCATGTTGTCAGTATAAACGTTTTGCGAGCTTCTTCTTTTACATTCCAGTTTGCCAATTTTTTTAATCGCATATCCTTGGATTTTGCGTTTATTCTAATAACTCAGTGAACTTTTAGCTATAATCATAATAAAAATAATTTAGATTATCGAGACATAATAAAACTAACACAAATCAAAACAATTGACAGCTGTAAATGTAAAATCTCTGATAACCACTCCAGTGAAACAACATGTAACGCGACGCAAAATTCACTTATTCCGTTTTCTATCTCATTTGGCTCATTGATATGGACTGAAGTGTGCTCTCTGGGTGACACGAAAGCCCCTGAACGCAAGCTGCAGGAAATCAATTGATTATATGAGAGATGTATTACTTTATAGGGAGAGAATAAATAAGATCATATATTATGAAACCGTGTAAAGCCGGGTAATGTTTAGAAAAGGCTACTCTGTTTGCTTGTAATAATAATAATATTCCGATAGTTTTAGATATGAAACACATTAGTACGTAATTAAAGCGAAAAAACAGACGCGGTATAATGGTAGGTAATGGTAATAGACCATTTTACAGTTCTGCGAAATGTAACCGAGCCTTCGCATGGAAGATTTGGGTTTAACCGGACTGTGAGGAGTCCTGTGAGGATAGATAACTTAACACGATAATTAACATCTGAAAAACAGCAAAGTTTGTGTCATAATTAAATCAACTCCAGCCACGCTTGGGCGCGAAGCAAGGAACTGTAAAATCATTTGTTTCTTATTGTCTTGTGAAATTTATCCCCAGCAAGCAAATCAAATGGTAAAAACTCAGATAGCTTTCGATATAAAAGTAAAACACTACAGAGCACCGAACCATTGCTGCCGAATGATTTGAAAAAGGTTTTCACGCTGTTCCGTTAGTTCAGGAGCCTTAAAAATCAGAATCAAATATATTTTAATCACCGCTTACTGCAAAAATATGGGCGTCAAGGACATTTGTACCCCGACATGAAAAACACAGCTCAAAGTTGTAACATCTGTAATGGTTAAAACGGTGTGTAAAACAACGCATTTAAATGTTAGGATTTGGTAGATTATTGGACTCCACGCAAGCTGCCCAAGCACTTAGACTGTAAAGGGATTCTTTCACCGCCTTTCCCGTTCTCCAGTTAAGGGGAAAATTAACGAAACCACAATATGAGCCGTTTGACGCCACATTCACTGTCGGAAAATATTCGTTAAGTTCTATCTTAGCAAGGCTTAATCATTTGTTAATACACCAGTCGAGACTGGTTTCCGCAGAATGCCAAGCTTAATCACGTGACTAAACATGCACTCAGATATTCCCTAAAGAGATCTGGGTTCGATATGATCACGTGACTAAATTGTTTTCGTCTTAACCAGTCTGTGTGGTCCATGAAGAACAAGTAAACAATTTCAACACGGAATTATTTAAATCAACTCTTTCTTTCAAGTCTCTGTAAGCAAAGGGAAACCGTGATCCTGTCATTTCATAAAACTGTTAAGACCGTTAGATGAAAAGCAATAGCAAACCCTAACGAGACACAAAACAATTCACTGAAGGAGGACATCTTCAGCTGTTTTGATTGCGCTTTTCCAAATTAAGCATTTCATGTTTTGAGAACAATGGTTAAATACATATTAATTATTTGCCCAAGTTATTTTCCGGCAGATGGGTCAAGAGTCGTTCGTGGCCGGTACCTGCAAAACAAGAAACAAGAACAGGTTGTTTAGCCTTCTCTTTAATCTCGACCGTAACATGATCAGGAAACCGAAATCATGGCAGGAACTTCAGCAAGAAGAAAAAAATAGCGTTGAAGAAAGTGTTCCACGAAGTGAACAGGCTGCGAGAAAAAATACGACCGGCGCTGATGACGACGGTAGCGAGGATGAGTTGTATGGCTTGGCTCTCATACTGCGAAACACCGAAGACGTCGTCAGAAAGAACGATAATTTGTACAGTGTGTCATACCAGCACCAGCCTAACAATCAAGAAAATATTGAGGAACAAGCAACATCTAGTTCATCGAAATACGAAGAAGACAAACCACACTTTAGGTGTTGCCCGAGTCTAAACAGACGCCTCGTTATTTACAAGAGCTTTTACTTCTTTTTCTTCTCAGCTGTTGGTTCGTTATTTCCTTATCTCGCGGTATTTTATAAACAGCTATGGCTTTCTGCGCACGAAACTGGAATATTAATTGGCATCAGACCTCTGATACAGCTTTTTGGAACACCAATGTGGGGAATAATAGCAGATACATACAAGAGAGGCAAGGTCGTTTTCGTTATGTCTCTTGTGGCGTGGCTGGTTTCCAACTATTCTCTGTCTCTTGTATCCCCTGTATTTCATTTAGGCGTGTGCAAAGACAACGCAACGGTGGGAATTGTGCAAGAAATTATTGGAGAACTTGAGAATGGAACTACAGCCGGGAGGAATTCCGCCTTTCATCATAAGCAGAAGGCACCTCAACAAGTGAATACAGGGAATGCTAGTAATCATTGGTTTGAAATTGTTGGAAAAGTGAAGGAGAGAAATGCATCGAAGCGAAACACAATTAAACTTCCAAAGAAGAAAAGGCGAGGTCAAGTAAACACAGCGCTTCCGGTCGAGGACAATCAAATTATATTTCGTAATGCATCAAAAATCAAGAGAAAAAGCGGTAATAAACATCGCTCTCTCGCCAAATCGATAGTAAATCGCATAAACTCATCTACAGGGAATAAAAAAAGTTTTCCACCTAAGAAAAAGACGGGTGGCGTCAAGCTAAACTTAATGAAAAGAGACTTGAAACCCTACATCCAGGCAAGAACGAACTTCAATGTTCCACACTTAGTTAAACAACGTGGCATGATTACAAACAACAATGCTGTGATCTCCAAATTAGATCTCTTTGAACTTCTTCATAATTCAAGCGATATTGATATTGACGAGCTTTCCAGCAGATTAAACAGAGAGCGCGTAGAAAGAGTTTTTGATTCTCTTAACATGGCAGGAGAGTACCCATGGCCACTGGACACAGTTGCTAACTTTGACTTGACCCAAAAGTCACATGACTGGCAAACTCCTCGAGATTCTCAATTGTTTACCATTCTTTTTGTTATTACTGCTATTGGGACATTAATTGCCGCACCAGCCATCACCTTAGCTGATACTGCTACACTGCAAAACCTTGGTAAGCCTATCAACTTTAATGTTATAATTACACGAACATAAAAACACATTTTAGACAATAACCCACCCAGCCTATAAGTTACCTCAAGAGAATCATATTCTCTTGGTTATCTTTATCGCTGGCCCGGATTGTTAAAAGGTGGATGACGCTAACCACCAGATAAATAACTATCTAGTTGATAGCGTTGTATAAGGTTAACACTTATCCACTATAAACCGTTTTATCCACTCTTTGAACGTCGAACGCATCGATTGAATAGCACGGGGACACGTGCTTATTCCCGTGTTTTAATGAGGTGCAACTTGTGAAATAGGATCGACGTAGGTTCGACGCTTGCTACCACGTACGCTGGAATTAAGTCGAATCTTTGTCGCACCTATTTTTAATTTATTCGACGCGACTTGGATTCCACGTTTGCCCTAGGCCTAACCGTTATCTGAAGTATAAATTTTAACAAAGCTTTCCTCCGTTTTCTCCGGTTTTCTTTTCAAACGAGACATCCTTAGCGTGTCTTACAAGACCAAAAACAGTTCTGTATGAAAAGGACTCGCCAGATAGTCCAAAGTTTTTTATCCATAGCAGCTAACGTCAGTATTCTGTGTTCAATTAAAAAAACTCACGAGTAGGTACCTCTTCCAACCAGCCTGCAACAAAGAGTAGTAATATAATGTCAGATCATAGACATGTAAACACTTAACTCGCCGTTGGTTATTCTAAATACCCATCCAGTAATTGTTTATTATTAGATTCTCAGACTTGGAAAAGGCGTCTGATTCGGTCAACGATTCTCGGTTATCGGCTATTATACCTGGGTCTTTTTTATCTTATATGGATGTGGAAGCACAGTGGCCTCATGGTTAGTGAGCTCGTCTCCGGATCGAGCGGTCCGGGTTTGAGCCTGGCCGGGGACATTTTGTTGTGCTCTTGGGCAAGACACTTTACTCTCACAGTGCCTCTCTCCACACAGGTGTATAAATGGGTACCGGAGAACTCAATGCTGGGGGTTACCCTGAGATGGACTATAGTCGGTACATGCTACAGAAACCGGGTTAAGCTCCGGGCTGATGGGCCACTTGGCTTGTATGCAAACTTTACCTTTTACCTACCCCTCTCAAACTCATTAATTATTCATGCAGCTCTTATTCAACCAGAGCATCTTATTCTGGTCACGTGGATGGGTTTAGAACGAGTTGAAAACCACGGCGTGTTTGGAAATAATTTCAAACACGGATGCAAATTTTCTTAATTTGCATATTGATAAAGCAAGAAAAACACATGACGATAAAAAAATGTATTTAATCACTTTACTTTTTATTTAATCATTTTACAAAACAAACTTTAAACCTAAATTATTTTAGTACTGCTGGCGTTAAATGTAACGGTACAGTTATTAAACTCCCCAAAACAGAAAGGGCCATTCTTTTTCTAAAATTTAAATTCTCGCTCAATGGTGGCGACCTCGTCTTTTGGTTCGCTTTCAACCTTGCTGTACACTTTCAACCTAAAATGGCACTAACGTTAGAAATTCCCAGTTCTAAGGCGTACTTATTTAACAGACATTTAACAGACTAGGCGCACACGTTACCTCAGATTAGCGCTGGCCACGCACTTTTCCTCTTCTTCGCGAGTTTTAGGAGGTCTAAATCAGCACCCTGCCATTTGCTTTGCGAAGCAACGTGTTCGCTCAGAACTGACAAACAGTTAGGTAACAGCGTGACATTGATGAATATTCAAAAATTGTCACAGAACAGCAATTAGGTGATAGAATCACATTTCACGTCTCAAATATAATATTTGAATTGAGAAAACTTAATCAAATGATAATTTAAACTAATTTTCTTTGTCGGAGAAGTAATTTCAAAAACTCGTGCTTCGGGTTTCATCAGGTTTCCAAAGGGTGTCTCTAAAACGAAGACCTCTAAAAAGAAGACCCTAAGACCCTAAGACCATAAGACCCTAAGACCCTAAAACGAAGACCCCTTAATTTTCTAGGCATTTTTTACCTTTAGTGAAGTTCTGCTCTTTCTTCATCCGGCCAATTTTGTTCCTATTGGTGTCGATGTTTTGTCCCCCATCTTGAGCTGAGTAACCAGGCTCCCACACTTGGCCGGAAGTTAGGCTACCTACCGATTTGCTTCCAAACGTTCGAAAACAATAAAACCATTCGGCCTGCGACCTCGTGGTTTCAAATGTTTCTCGCGTTTGGAAACCTGATGAAACCCTCGCACTCGTTTTTGAAATAGTACTTGATCTTTAATGGAAAATGAGTATGGCAAAAGTCGCTAAGCTTCAAACATTTTCGGCCTCGTGCGAAAGTTTGGTCGGAAAAGATTTGTTAAGCTTTCTACCGCGGGAATTTATTTATTACAATTCATTCATAGACTAGCCTAGAAATTATGACAATAAAATACAAGATACAATGGCAAAAAATCCCTCCCTGATACCACACAAAAGCCACAAAACGTCACCAATTGTAACTCAACTATTTTACGAAAACGTTCTAAATTGACACGTCATGAAAATGTTCAGCAACAAAAGCTATGTATTGTCAGGTGTCAGGACGAAGAAGGAAAACAACAAAGATATCATATCATATCTTGATTCACGAAAAGATCCAAAACCTAATACAATCTCGTTCTGAAATTGCATAAAACTGATTAGGCTTAGCACTTTAGTAAAGTTTGTTACCTTGCATATGAGTCTTGTCTTCTTGATCGATCCTTCAGTTTCGTTTCAGGTCAATTGTAGTCCTGATGATGGCAGCTTCGGAACCGTAAAGAAGTAAACACCTGCTTCATTTGACTAGTTCAAGGCATGGCAAATAAACAGAATGAATGAATGAATGAATGAATGAATGAATGAATGAATGAATGGAATTTTCAGCCACGCTATTACTTCGTATCTTCCCATACACCTCAATCTTCTTAATCTAAGGACTTTGGAAGAGTCTGTGCAAGGAATTCTTCCCGGGGAAAAAATCAAAATGGGGTCGCTTCATTTCCTTCCATGTTTCATTCACCTCAAAGGTGGACGCCGCGAAAACATTTTTTAGAGGATATTACATTGCCGCGCGGAGATACGAAATTTCTCTGCGAGTTTTGAAAGTGTTTTCAACACTCGAAGAGAAATAAATTTCGAATCTCCAAGAGGCCATGTAATGTTCTATTTATTATATAAACACCAATGAAATAACAAACCATTTAATTTTCGCCGGGAAAGGCGCGATTTATTTTGTAACCATAGCAACGGTGATCTTTTCGCATGTGAAGATAACAAATTATTTTTACGTGTGAAGAGATCATGTTTTCGCGCGAAAGCTCACCTGCCATTAGATTGGCGTTTATATAATAATGACTTTTAATTAAGTTTTGTTGGGTGCACTAAGGCTTTGTCTTACAGAGTAACATATTCTCTTTCATCATTTGTAGGCAACAAACCGGAAGACTACGGCAAGCAGCGTTTGTGGGGAGCTTTTGGCTGGGGACTGGCCGCCTTCATCGTGGGATCAAGCTTAAGTACAATTGAAGAGATCAGCAACTGCAACAATCCTTTGAGCGTAGACTACTTACCTTGCTTTTACGCATTTGCCTGTCTCATGGGTGTGGCTCTCTTAATTGGAGCCTTGTTTGAGTTTGACAAGAAAGAATCACTCGAAACGAACATTTGGCAAGGACTTGCAGTGCTCTTTGACTGTCGATACATGTACTTTATCATCACGATCCTTTTCTGCGGAAGTGCATTGGGCTTTATAGAGACATTCCTATTTTGGCATTTGCAAGATTTAGGCGGTACGCAGTTCTTGTTTAGTACAATCACAGCTATACACTGTATTTCTGAAGTGGTAGTTTACTGTTGCTCTGGTATGTTCATCAAATGGCTGGGCCATCATCAAGTTCTATACGTTGGACTTTCTTGTTACATCATTCGATTCTTCGGTTATGCCTTTATAAGTAACAGTTGGGTGGTCCTACCTTTTGAAATCCTTCATGGCTTGTCAACGGCAGCTGTATGGTCAGCGGCTGTCGTCTTTGTAGGACTCATTCCTGAGGCGCCGGCAACCATGCAGGGCATTCTGGGCGGAGTGCACTGGGGTCTTGGAAATGGCGGTGGAGGGGTGGTTGGAGGACTATTAATCACTTATGCCGGGGCAACGAATTCTTTCCTTATATTTGGCATTATCAGTCTTGTGGATTTGAGTTTGTTTATTTCTTTAAACAACATGGAATTTTTCAGCTGTTTTGAATGGTCCAAGGGGATTGGCACACGGACTCAGTATGCTTTACAGGAAGATAAGGCAGCAGAAAACGAGGAATTAGAAACGGATTACGATGACCTTTACTGAACACATTAAGATCATATTACGAACTCACAAAGTGACCAGCTCCCAGTTGGCTTAATAACTCATTTGGTAGAGCACTGCACCGGTATCGCAGAGGTCATGGGTTCGAATCCCGTTCAGGTCTGAATTTTTTGCAGGCTTTAATTTCACAACTGGTTAAGGACGTTCGCGCGAAAATTTTCCAATATTGATTTTTTTCTAAAACTTTACAACTATAAGATGATGAGTTAGGTATGCCAGAAATGTAAAAAAATGGGGGTCACCGACTTCGTTTTGGAGAGACTATACCCGGAAGAACACCCTAAATCTGAACAAATTGGGCTTCGTTAGCGAATATTGAAGGCCACAGTGCCTGTAAGCCCCAAAATATTGCAATTAGATCTTTGAAGTGAAATGTTCTCTTCCAAATATTGTTTAAGTGGACCTATTAAGTGAATTTAGTCAACTGGTGAGGTTCCTTAGAGAACAAGTTCGCACTTAGCGACCATAGTTTCGCGCGCCTTGCAGCCGCAAGATCGCAGGATTCGATGTCTGTGGACAAAAATCTTGGAATTTTTTCAACTTCACACATTGACTTTTTGTTCATTTTTGGGCCATGTGGAGATAATTGTAAATAAAATCTGTTTTTGGAAAGAAAAGTAGGGGTCACAGAACGTCCATGATCGTTAAATCCAGGCAAAGCTATGGCAATGGCCATCTGCCCTATCATTATTCATTTTATTACTTAGCACGCGCTCTCCTGCATGACGTGGCGTGTGAATTTGGGTGCGCAGTAGGGATGCGCAGACACAATTAGTGCGAACGTTTTTAAGTTAGGCGTATTACTACGATGATCAATCATGTCTTCATACAAAAGTACACCAATCACTGCAGTTTGAGGGACTAAGCTCATTCTGCCACCAACATCATATATGATTGACGTTGTTCTACATTTTAGTTTTAACACGTGAATGTTGTGATCTTTTACAAAATCTTGTAGCATATTTCTTCAAGAAGTATGTTTTTTTATGACCTTTTCCCTCATCCACTCCGAAGGATACGCTCAATCACTGCTGGGTTATGAACCCACTAGAAGGGAATCAATCTCTCTCTCCTTCGCTCTTCCCAGTTTTAGTCGTCATGTTACGTTAATTCATCATTCCACAGAATTATATATACTGACCCATTACATGTAATCACCAGACTCAAACCTTCTTTGGATTTGCTCTACTTTCTCAGCTCTGCTTTCTCTCTTCTAAACTCGCTTGAATCAGAAGTTTGGTTTGGCTTCATATAAAACCAGGAGCCATAATCGGGGACGGAGACCGTAAGCGCGCACCATTTCTAGTATTGGGGTTGTCCCCATGATATGGGACAATAATTCTATTTTTAGAACAAATTGCGCCATTGCCTGCGGCACACGTGCGTACATGCTGCGAGGATTTTTGCGGATTTCGCGCGGGGGAAATGGCGTCCGAAATTCCCGAAATTTTTCATGTTTTTGGCCCACAACTCAACGCGTTTACGTCTGTTGGAATTTTTCTTAAGTATTTTCGTCGTAAGCTGCTCCAGTTTGAGTGAAGTAAGACAGTGTCGAATTTAGGTATGTTCCGCTTTAAGCTTATATATATCGCTGACCAAGTTGTGTTCCGACCGATGCTTCTTTTACGTGAGCTGTACATTACTCGACTTTAAATTTCACATATGTTGAAGATTAACAGCTTTTCCATTACACAGCAAAAAACTAGCTGGATATATTTAGATATAGCACAGCTTCAGGACTTCATAGTTTCCTAGCTCCTCTTGCCACACGCTTGCGAGGAATTTGCCAGTCTATCGCGACTGAAAAGTAAAACAAAATAATTGCTAGTTTGGTCAGTTTGAGTTTCCCCTGAATTGTAAGCAACGCTTGATGTTTCATCATGGCCCAATAACTTTACGTCCGTAGATACTGCTCAGTCTTATTCGTGTAAAAATCCAGTAAATTCTCTGTTGTCGATGAATGAGAGCGCCCGCCGATGCGTGTTTTTGTACAGTCAGTAAACATGACAAATTGTACTTCCGCCGCACTTTCGTGTAAAAGCGTACATCGAACTCAAACAATAACTCTATAGTTTTTAAATATGTTTAACTGAGATTGATAAATGTTTGAGAACATATTAAAAGCTAAGCTGAAAATATGGGAATAAAGCAGAAATAATCAGCAAAGTTACGATGACGCTTTCTTCAATCAATTTCGAATAACGATTTCGATTTTGTTCGAGTTATCACAACTCCTTGTCTATTTTCATTTTCGCAGTGTAAAACTTCACTATGCTTATGTTGAAGAAACACACATGATGTTAGTAGCCTTTTTTGCGTTCGTGAAATTTGTTGCAGCATCTCAGCACAAAAGATAACGAAAGAAATCTTTGTCACGATTTGTTGACAATTGAAAACACCGAGTCGTACTTGAAAGTGCACGAGCTGCACTATGCAAATGAGCTGATTATACGCGTCAGACTCTCCTTTCAAAAACTTTTGCAAACTCACCAAACAAGCAGAAGCAATAAGAAACTATCAAAACAGATTTTGGTTATGATTAAACATTGTCTGAGAAACTCACAAATTTACTCGATACCAGAGTAGCGAGTTTTCTTGCTATATTCTTAAGTCAGAACAAACGCAAAAACATACGCTGCATACATCTAGCGCGAGCAGATCTTATTATTCATTCCCAGCGCGAGATTGAAGTCTTGTTTTCGACCCTGAAAAGCCCACCTTTTCCGTTAGCTCAGAGCATAAAACTACATATAAGCGCCCTGGTTCGTATTCCCAACCTTATTCCCTGCCATCGCTGTGAAAAATACGCAAGATAATCTCTCAAGGTCTCTCACCAATTGATCACGCAACGTGACAACATCCACGCGAGAGCCCCCGAAATGTGCGTGGATCCGCACGGATATATGACGTCAGGATGGCGCAATTTGTTCTGAAAATAGAAAAATTGTCCCATATCATAGGTGCGCGCGGATTCCAAGACTTACGGTCGCCGTCCCCGATTATGGCTCCTGATAAAGCCTAAGCATAATAAGCATTTCTGGCAATCAGGTTTGCATGGAATATCTAACAAATTTACCAAATAAACAAAACGAGATAATACTTGACGACTGCTTGATGACTGGCTAGGCGAGTTCAAACGCCGCTCGAGCCTCCTGGAAAATAGTACTCTGCGCACAAAATAACTCGATTCCATTCTACCTCGTGCTTGTCACAGTAACATAGCAAAAAAATGTTTTTCAGTGTTGAATGCAACCACGCATACCTTGTTTCTCAGCAGCTACTCAACGAAGATAACTCAACATTGAAGGCACTGAAGTACCCTGGGCCCAGAGGTTTTTCTTGATTTTTCTTCTTTTCGAGGAGCGGCGAACACGAGTCTCTCATGCGGACCAGGGTAGGACTGAAGCGTATCCGAGAGTCATAGTAAAGATGAAGACATTGAAACATATACATGTACGAGCGTGATAATCAGCTTCTGTCGCGTGAAGTATTTTAGCCCTTACAATGAAATTATCCTGTCCTCCCTGTTACAGGGTTCGTACCCTTTTTCAGAAACAAATTTCCAGGACTTTTCCAGGACTTTTCCAGGACTTTTCCAGGACTCAGATTGATTTTTCCAGGGCTCTAAAATTCACATTAACCCTTTCACTCCCAAGATCTCAATGCTAATTCTCCTTACTGTCTGTCATACATTTCAAATTTCTTATTTGAGTTTAACAGATTTCCATAACTTTCCAGGACCAGTAGCCTTTTTCCAGGACTTTCGGCTCAGGCAAACGTTACTATTTACGTTTTTATGGATTTACCCGAAAGAATACTGGCAGATTCCTATTACAATTCGTTTTTTGAACAAAGCTGAATTAAATAAAGAAAAGATAAATCTCTCTATGTAACTGGGGACACTATAAAAAGCGAGATATTTAAATAGGACTGAAAACTTCTCGTCGGAGGCTGCTCAGATGGCTTTGGAAAGTTTACAAAGCACTACTGGGCCCCACCCCTTATTTTTTCTTCCGGTAATCCAGATGGCATCTGTTTATGACTGTTTAGGTTGCTTCCCGCTTCGCACTGACATTTTCAATTACAAAAATGTTACAAAAACCTCAGAAATCCGCAATCATTTTACGCACGTGAAGTGCATGATATAAGCTGCTTTGACATCAGACTTACCCCTGCCACACAAACGGGATTCTCTTAATTTAATCAGGATGGTTGACTCAGTTTTGATCTCAAACGAAGATGAAGGGATGGGACACACTTCCTTCAGTACGGTGGGCCGATCTCTAATGCTATTTGTAATGAGAAAGACCACACTGAGGCTTAAACACGTTCTGTTTAATATCGCCTTTACCTTCCACGTTCTCAAACGTTCCACTACATGTACTTCCCTGATGATAAAGAAAATTATTTTACAGATAATTGTTACTCAAATTATATAAAGATGTTCAAGAGCCGTATCTAATGATTTCATTCGAAACTTTGTACATTTTGAGCAATTTACTAGAAAAGAAAACATTATCTACATAAAAAGCCTACGATTATCTTAACTTTCCCACACTTATTTCAGTAACGATAGGTTCACTAATCTACGATCCTCGACACTGAACCCTTTCACGGTAAACGGTGCCGGAAAATGGTGTTCGTCCTACAACTTTCTTTGCGACTGATTATCTACTAAGCAGTGTAGCAAAACATCTAGATAAAATACTGTATACTTTAAAATTTACAAGATACTGTATACCTTTAACCTCTGTCATTACTAGGAAACTCCAACAACCAACTATCGTTAACAGAAAATAACGCATATGAGCTGTGTGAAACCTTTGCCTCGAAGTTAAATTAGCATGTAACTATTGCTCACTAATGCAGGAGATAATAAGAGGTAGTTTACGAACCTTGGAGAAAAACAAAGTATTTACCCTTTTATTAAGATGCAATTTACCTACATGTATTAAAACGTTTAAGAAATCTCAACCTTACGTAAAAACCGAACTGTAAAACGTTTTTAAACTGCCATTGACTTCAGTTTTGATTTAATATATATGATTATATTACTCTGGTGAATTATTTCACCTTAAGCTTGTTGTCGTGGTTAACTTAGTATCTCATCTATTACGTTTAACTGACAAAGCGAATGATTTTTAACCGTTTTGCATTCTCTATATCTCACTGGAAAATTATACAACAATTGCAACATAATCTTATACTTACACTGGACCTTCTTGTTTGATAATAAGACCCTTCTTGTTTGATAATTCACTGCATGGCAGCAAGAACCGTGAAGTCCACTAAAAAGTCAGCACTTGCTAACACGTTCAAGCTCCTCGACATTACGCTAAATAAATACCTACTAAACATGTGAGACATAATCTTGAAATTCTTCAGATTCTCCAGTGACTCATCATAATCCATCCCAAGCGAGAAAACGTAATACTTTATAAAGGACTCGTCGAGGAGTCCAAGGCAACAGAATGTCGAGGGAGAAACAAAATTAGTAACTGTCTTTTACATCTGCAACCCTCGTACTACGTAACCACACCCGCCACTTTAGCTCGACTCTTACAAAGATCGAACTCCAATTAAAAACCTCAGGAACGATACTTTGTGTTCAGCCAAATGGAGGCACAGTTCAGCTCCTTTAAACTCCCTTGATTCTGGTTCCCACCACATTTAGTGCCAGGTGATAACATAACATCTCTGTTTCCCTGGTAAGCGGACAAACTAAGCAAGACCAAATGAATCGGGGGAATAATTTGTAAAGCAACTGTTGTGCTTCAACACCTAGCTATATCATCGACAAAATGCGCTTTGCGCTTTGGCAAATAATCGCAAGAGAAAACATTAAAATGTTTGAAAACATTTGTTCTCTTAGTCGAGGAAACAAGCTCTGTTTGCAATGTGAACCAAGTCTATCACACTATGGAACTACTGTGAGAGTCGTCATGTAGATCAATAATTATTTTCCTACTGCATTACGAAAGCAAAGCAAGCCACGTTTACAGGTACTCATCAACAAACAGTAGTTTCTTTCCTCGACGGTCTCCAAGGTTCGTAACTAGCCTCTACTGCGGCTGCGCAGGATTAGTTTCATTAAGTAAGAGATCTGCAAAGTCATCACCCATGGCGGCTGCCATCGCAGCCATGTAGCTTGCAGGCCCACCGAGCTGGCCACCGAGCTGGCCACCGAGCTGGCCACCGACCGGTCCGCCTTGAAGGCCGCTAAGAAACACTTGACTCAAAGCCAGCTCAGACGCCATTTGTCCGTAGTCTCCCACAATTTCTTGGTTTGCCAAACCGAGTTCTGTACCATCTAGGAAGGTGGAGCTGGCAACCGACTGGGGTGATGCTGGTGAAGCAGGAGAGCCTCCAGGGTACAGGCCATATGGCATATCTGGAAAACCGCTAAGTGGAAACGAATTTGATGACAGAGTTTCCTAGGCAACCAAAAAAGAGATTACTACGACCATTAGACAAGGAAGACAATACTACTTAGATATGTTTGAAATATATGGTTTCCAAGAGGACACTAAGCCCTTAAGACATTGCTCGTGAGAACGCAAGTGAATACTCAGCTGACGCACTTCGTTATAATCACACGACAAAATAAGAATAACTTCTGTCTGTACGTTTCCCTTAAATTCCATCACGATTCAGTCAGATAAATTGCTGTCCTGGATTTCTACTCAGGCCCGGCTTAGTGAGAAGCTTCAATGTAATCGGTTAACTGATACAAACAAGCGACTTCACTAACATCAAACTGAAACACATCAAAAGACACTTACCATGGACCCATCCTTTCCAGCCTGATACATCGGACTCTTGCCGCCTTGTTTACTAAGAATAAAATAAGTACAGGTTAGAAAAAATAATCACAAGAAAAGCCACCACTTCCTTTGCACAAACGGCTTTCACATTTTGTATCGATTTCAATTTTAAGCAAGTGGCACAACTAGTCTGATTGCAGATGGTATAGAGACAGCCCAGATACGTATGGTTGCCAGAAAGAACCGCGATGATCGTTAAATATCGATAAGGGTTTTTTTTTTTTCAAAACCAGCAGACTAACCAAGAAAGACGACGTTTAAAATTAACAATTCGGTCCCAGTAAATGCTTACAGTTGATGGGAGATGCAAATAAATACAATGCATTTAACTCCTAGACACTGATGACCGTAAAGTGGATAAGTCAATATCTGTTCACTGTTAATTAATTCTCACCCCGCTAGCCTGACCGCCAGGAAAGCTTGTTGATATTCTGTATTTTCAGCAGCTGCGTTTTCTACAAAAAATAAGTTAATGAAGAGGATTCTACTTGCAAGGATTAATCACAACATGTTGACTAAATGCAAATAGTAATCAAGCAAGGGCTCACAAGAGTTTCCAGAGAAATAATTGTTTGTTTACTCCATAAAAATTACGAAAATAAAAATAAAATAAAACACGAAAATTTTAAGACGCCAGTAATGGTCCCCCCCTCCCCCATCCTCACCCGCTTGTAGCTTGTATCTTGTACCTTATTATATTATAGGATTATGAGCACTGTATACAGGGTCCTTACCATCATTCGTATAGTATTGGCCAAAGGCGTCGTTCTTGTCGATGTGTGGGTAGAGATAAACGAGTTCCTCTAAGTCTTTAAGGCGATCAGAAAACTTTCGCATTTGTAAGTGCGCGTTCGTCCATGGAGCTACATCATACACTTCACAGGGACCTGAAAAAAAACAAACAAACAAATAAACAAAAACAGCTGTTGGTTTGAAGCTCTGGTGTGCGTTCCTCTCTCTGGATAATTAGAGTCGTGACATCTCTTCAATACCCTCTACCGTCCT
This sequence comes from Orbicella franksi, assembly GCF_964199315.1. Taxonomy (NCBI): domain Eukaryota; kingdom Metazoa; phylum Cnidaria; class Anthozoa; order Scleractinia; family Merulinidae; genus Orbicella; species Orbicella franksi. The sequence continues at coordinate 20,350,534 of NC_138149.1, read as the reverse complement.
CCCATCAAAACCCTTTAAAAAGCACATTTTCTGCAATTTTTTAGAAATTCTAGTGATTATCCAACTAAATTTGGAGTGATACTGTATGACATAGCGGCAATAATTGCTATTTCACCATGTTGAATGACTAAGAGTAACATAGGCGAACATAAGGAAGGTAAAACATTCAAGAAAAATTGTGAATATTTTTACACGATAATTAAAAAGGGTTGCTGGCCGTTCTAGAACGTCTCCACTTAACATTTCATGAGTTCAACATTGAATTTTGATTATTATTTCCTTTTATGGCAGGAAGGTTGCTTGTTTTTACGAAAACAACTGTCACAGCAGTATCACTTAGTAACACTTAGTATCACTTACCACCCTCAGTGAACGAAACATAGGCGACGCTGACACCACCCACTTCACCTTCACTGAACCTCAACAGGAATGTGCCAGGATTACACCCGCTTAGCATATCATGCGCGGCATTCTTGCTCAAAAAGCCAGCCACGCGTCTACAAATACAACCAATAGAGTGATTGACCTTCTGTCGTGCATTTATGATTAAATAAGTACTTCGCAGGTTTGCAATGTAGATTCAATGTGCCTGCGCTGTTCACACTCAAACGATACTCAGGGCTCCTTGTCTCCACTCTAGACTTCATACGTATGCGTTTTCGATCAAATTAGTGTGGAAGGTGTAAACGCCTTAGAGTAGAGAGGCTCTGAGTCTAGCTACAACACGGAGTGGCGGTAACTTCTAATTTCGCGTCGTATGTCGCCAAATACCTCAATATTTGAATGACAACTATATTGTTATTATTAACCTACCCGTCTTTCCACTCATCCAGTAACCGCCTTGAAACTACATCCAGCGCACCAAAAAACCATTTCCAAAAAGAAAATGACCGCTTATCCACATGATCCTAATGTGAGATGCAAATAATATTGAAGTCTATCCTTAACGTAGACAAAGCAAACCGTCTAGGGTTACATCGTACATGGAGTTCAGAACAAATCCGTAAACCATAACAGAATGTGGAATTATTAACTGGACCCAAAACAAAACTACAAGTTACACGACTTATATGAAATGCATTACATGAGTGAAACACGAGGTTTATATAACGTACCTTATAAAACATTTGTCTCGTCACCATGGCGTTGTCCCTACCTCCCTCGAGTTTTCCTTGAAAAGAAGAAAACACGATAATTCGAATGGTTATCAAAACACAATCACTGAATATCTCGCTTCTGAAGCAGTGTTCTCGATAGTTTCAAGGAAACTAATATATAGATTTAGCGAAGCCTAAAAGCGGAGCTCCTGATTGCAATAACTCACCTTATTATCCAACTGCAGCGAATACCGTCCAAATAACAGTACAAATATACAGCGATATTGTAGTTATTTGTACAGTAGAAAACCTGTTTGTCGTACAGGTTGGCGCGCGTACGGAAAACTGTCACACTCTCCCTCTTTTCATTGATACATTTATTGACTACAGCAGTTGAATAATAAATCTCTTATTAGATGTTCTGGTGTGTAGTATCGCTTTATATTTTTACTCGTTGTTTGTATTTTGACTCGCCCTACGGGCTCGTCAAAATACGGCAAAACTCGTAAAAATATACAGCGATACTACACACCAAAACAACTAATAAGATATATAGAAAAAAGAGGATTTGTTTTGCTTGGATCAGAAACTCAAAAACTGACCAATTGTGAGCATGCAATTGTTCAGCGTGTGGTTTCGTTTTTTTTTTTTCCCAGTTAAATTCTAACAAACTGACGAGACGATTGCACAAGGAATATGTCGGAAGAAAAGTCAAAAACGCGCCAGAGGTAAATTTGCGCCGAAATTTTGTCTTTGCACGTACTCCCTCCTTCTCCCCCAAAGTAATAACTTGGCTTGAGCCTGCGATCCAATGGAAAAACCAGTCCCTGGTTAGAGGTCAAGTTCAAAAACACACGCACCCTCAATGAGCTCTAAACCTGAGCCCACGATACGTGATACTGGTCAGCGGATAGCTTGTTTTGACAGCTGTCAATTAACCATTACACGGATACCCAAAATCAAAGATATAGCTATGGTAATGGTGCTACTCTCTTATTTTTCATGGTATTGGCGTACGGACGGACGTACTTATGGACGTACGTACGGACAGTCACGTGACAACCCAAATCTTTTAGATCGATGGGTTATCAAATTTTCTAAGTTATGGGGCTCCGCTCGCGCGCCCCGAAAGGAGCTCCGCTAAAAGATCTTGGCGTGGGCGAAACGTTCACTTCTCTAGTCAAAAGAAAGAAAAACAAAATAAGCAACAGCAGACTCTACAGCGTAACACAACAGGAGTTCTACCTGGAAAGAGTTTTGTTCCTAAGAAAGCCATGCTTTCGGGACTGAGTTCACCCTCATTATTGAGAACCCAACGTTTATTGAGAGCCTCAGCAACACGTGACCATTCGACTTGATCCGGAACATCGAACAATTTTCTTTCCTAAAAACAGAACAAAATTGTTTTAACTCTGGGAAATTCTTATCTACTGATGTTAAGATATGACTTACTTAAAAATATTACGTTTTGGATTCTCTAGAACGATGGATAAAGCAAAAGGACAAGAGCGGTTTACAACGATGTTTGGCTAATAAGTTCTTTAATTTAGGGGGTGGGAACTAATCAAAACTTCACACAATGAAAGTACGCGAATATCCAGTTACATCTGACGCAACTTGCCTACAAAGCATTAATCTGCACTCACAAAATACTCGACATGTATACTTCTGATAATATAACTATAACAAATATAAAATACGAGCTATTTTCATTTCAGAATATCCGGAAGAAGCCCCGAACCTTTTCGGCAAATGCGTTGTCCCAGAAAACGGTAGCTTCGGCTTCACACTGTTGATTTCCATGAACTGTAACAACCACAGGCACCGACATTACCTACGGATCACAATAATAAACCATTGATATTAGTTATGGACTATCCTCGATACAATGTTAAGCATCTGTAAGAAACTTCTGAAAAAAATAAATTTGGTAGTGGTATTTTAGGAGAGACAGGTGCAATAATATTATCTTTGAGAACTTCCACCTAAACTTAGGAAGTTACAAGAAAAATTCCTTAAACCTATATGGATTGGACTTTTGAATGTTCGTGGGACTGGGGAAGGCATTATTTCAACAAGCATTATTATCCGTGAGACATTCATGTGTCGATTATGAGTTCAAATGGCATATGTAATGATGTCATAAATCGTAAAAACCACAATCTTCGATTGCTATCGAGTCAGGCGAATATTTTTAGCACTCAAAATTAACTTCAGAACTAAATTATTTCGAGAATACTACATAAAACCAAACTGCAGAGATACAGTATACTGAATGAGGCTGAAAATTGCGAGAAAAACTCCATACTAGACTATACTGAGACGACGACTGACAATACATGGTTGCCAGGGGAAGTCAAGTCAAGAATTTAAATCAGCCACACTTCTAAAACCTGCCGTTGTTACGTAGTCCACATACCGAAATATTAAACTGTTCCTTTCCTAAATTAATCTGTGTCGTGAAAAGTAACGAAGACTTTTCCTCCGTCACCACTTCCTTGTTTTTACCGCCCTGTCTCGTGGCCTTGGTCAGCGACTGCACGACAAAGAAAAGATAACACGTTACCTTAGCTAGATGACCACCGAACAAAGGCTACGTTACAGTCACTAATCGAAAGTCGAGATTCCATGTAAAAGAAGTTCTACAGAATCGGGTGTAGTTTCGCTCTTACCAAGTTCTTGAACTCGCCTATGAGTTTGCCTGTTACTTGATTGAATTCCAGCGCCTAAAAGAAAGAGAAAATAAAGTTGTTATTTACATGAGAAAAGGAAAAAAAATCCACGGGCATTTAACATAAGGTAGACAAATACACTCACCTTTTTACTGTTTAGCACAGGATTGTTATTTGATGGCGCAGTGCTGCGTTAAAAAAAAAAAAACATTTTGAAAGCGGTCAATAGATGTAGAATTTAAAGGAGCTCAATCACGGTATTACGAGTTATTTTGGCCACATAGAGAATTACCTTTAAATTGACGGAAACCTGAAAATAGTAGTTAACTTATATAGCAAAGCATCAAAGAGATAATAATAAACCATAAAGGAACAAGGATGGTTAAGGATAAAGAAGATTAACGCGGATTACCAAAAACGAACTTAAAAAATTTAGGCTAAACTTTTGAAACGCATGAACCGTAACTCCTTTAATCAACAACTTTTTTTCCAATTAATGCTTGGTGCTTTATCTCAAATAAATCTACTAGGTACAACAAGACCGATGTTTAGACTAGTTATGGGGCCAAACTCATCCTCAACAGATTCGTCTGACAGACAAATCAATGGAAGACGAATTAGGTCACCCAACTCGTCTAAACACCGGATTTTTTCTTAGACGATTTATCCGTCCCAGGCAGACGAATTACCTGTCTAAGACAGCTAATTCCTCCCTAGTATAAATTCGGCCTTATGATAACGAAGTTTGTTTGACGTTCAGTATTGCTCCTAATTTTCTCTCCATATTTATGAACATGTACGTCTAAGAGGCATTGTTCGTCCCTAGCAGAGGTAAATACGACCAGCAAAGTTGTCTCAAGTTCTTACCTTTTAGAGCGATTCCCAGTGTGAAGACCTTGGGCTTGTTTTTCGCTAAAAACAAAAAAATTAACCGCATGACAGACATGAGATTCTAAAAGGAAAATATTCTGTAGAGTGTAGAGATCAGAAGTACTTACGAGATCAGAGAACACGTGACTTCAGGCGGGTGGATTTGGACGTTAAGCTTGTCACCAAGAAGGTGCCTATACACAAATGAATGTTGGAATTACTTGGTTAACATGAAGATGAAAAAAACAACAACAAAACAACACAAAAAGTCCAGGAAAACTTGCAACACATACAAATTAGCTTATTTAGTAATCTTATTTATATTAATATATTATTCCCATACCGAACAGCAACTCCAAACTTTGTTTGTATCTTCAAGACTTGTGGAGGTTGTTTTTCTATGATAAATGTCCTACAAAACAAACAAACCCGGTTAAACTATCATTCAACTACATTTTTGCATCATTTAAATTGTAACCCTTTGATTACTAAAATGAATCCTCCTGGTCTTTCATTAATGCTGCAATATTACCAAAGAGAAGATCGCGACATAAAATAAAAGGTTCTTACTGCCATAACAGCTGAAACACATCCTTGAATCTTTGATGAAATACACCAAACGCTTCTTTTTCCAATCTTTAAATTCAAAATCTACACCTAACTAGAACTTACCTGTTTAAAAATAGCCTCATAAGGTTTCTTGCAGACGTTTTGACATTATCCATGCGCTTAAGTTCTATTTCATTACCTTGGAATGCTTGGTGGAAAAGGTTGTCAAGCTGTGATGAAAGGACACAAATTCAATGCATCAATCCCTTTAGTCGGACTCTAAAACATTGAGTACTACGCACAGGTATAACTGTGTATCAGTAAAATGGCAAATGTCTTATTAGCTAAATTTGAACGTATGGCTCACAGATGCCCGCTTTTTCTGACTTCGTAGATCCGTCCCTGTCAAATTTTGAGTTTTATCAAAACGTTAAGATTAAAGAGGTCAACCACTTGTAAGACAATCAGATAGCTCAGTCAGCACTGAATTTCTGTCATCTTTGATAGAAACTTAATGCTTGCAGAAACATGTAGTCAGATAGACAAACAAATGCCAAGATCATTGCCTTCGAAAAGCAATCGGACCCTGATCAATCAAGGCCACATTTTTCTGCCATCAATCTATCATCTGAGCAGAAGGTTTCATCATGAAACAGAAGGTCACTTCTGTGGGCTGTGATTGGCAGGTTTAAGTCCAGTTGGTTCATTGCATTATAGCAGCAAAACCAATACTATTGTTAGTTTGGTGATGAACTTAACTGTTTACGTGTTATTTACAAGCCCGGCAGTAAACAGCAGTTTCAGTTACCCTCTTGGAAAAGGGAAAGGCAGAGTTTTCACTTATGGCTTACAGATCCTTTAAAGGTATCATGTGTCCCATAAAAGACAACCCCTTTCAAGCTCCCGGTAATTTTCCAAACAGCACGTATACTAGGCTGGATTTCTGTTGCTGTCTCATTTGCAGTCTATGTTCTTTCCTGGGCTCTGTTCCCAAACAGTAGCTGGTAATCGAGACTACACCTTTTCGAGCATTTAGCCTGAAGTGGTGAAACTAAGTCAGTGTTGTCCAATCCTAGTAGTGCTTAAGATCTGAAGCCCATCAGTATTTAGTTGACTTTAATTTTGGCAGATGTGTAAGTACTGTACCTACATTCAACTGACATGATTTACCCCAACCTACACCAACCCAGGTTGCCCTGCAACTTTTAGCACTAATCTTGGAAGACCTGATGGGAGAGAAGCCAGTCTGTATAATTTTTGCAAAATGTTGAAATCGTTCACACAACAACAGATAAATGAGTAAATTGAACCAAAATACAAATTCCACTGGCATAAAAACTAAATAACATAAACCAAATAGTAATTTTTAAAAATGTAATAAAGATTTAGAATGGTCCTCACAACTGACCTGTGAAGCCTGTTGAAATAGTTTCCACAGTAGCTCTGCCAGCGTTTCACAACTATAAACAGTAAAGTGAACAACACAGACAACAATTTAGTGGCATAATGTACAGTCTATGCATACAACAGAGTAAAAGTAGACAGGATTGAGGGCAAATATCTTAATATTTGAAAGTACATACACTTCTTGAAGTTTGTCAAGAGGTGGTGGACATGGAAAGCCACAAAGCGACCTCTGTTGTAAATGTCGCCATTCAGCAATTTCTTCAATACATGTTTTGACTATGTCTGACAATTTTTTTAGGTGAGTACAAAGGCATTCAATGAAGCCCTGGAGATGATAAGAAAGGAAGAAGGAGAAATTAGCACTAACTGACAGAGTGACAATTCTTATAAAATAACATATCAACAAAATCATAACTCTTTTTATTTCTTCAACTGAAAAATTTAACAGTTCTTAGTAAATCCCTAAAGTAGCAACAGTCTCAAACTAATGAACCCAAAATGTAGTGGCCCCAAATAATATTCAGGAATTGCTCAGAAAATATCAGTGTAGACAGACAGGGCAACAGATACCGACCATAATACATGTACAGGCCATTGATTATTTTACTTTGATGTATAAGAATTCTTTGTAAACAGGACCATTTGATCAGTAGTTTAATGGGTTAACCATTAAGGCTATAATCCTAATATATGTAAAGCAAAAAATTTAATTAATTTGTAAATTATGTCTCTGTTACTACGATAAATAAGTTTAACCTTTTGTGCCATTGGGCAGATAGCTGTTACAAAAACATATCTGCTATCCACACAAATCTGTCCCTTTCACCATATTTAAGGATAAGTCGATCTTTTCATAAATATGAACATGTACCAGTCTTTTGGCAATTGACAGCTCTTCTCCCATCTTGCTTAGTTCGTGCTGCATTTTTTCCGTCTCCTGCTTTATTTGGTCCAACCTTTGTTTCTGCACAGTGAGACAACTTATTAGAACTTAGATTCTTGGATACAGTCTTAATGCACTTGTAATTGAAACACAAAAATCGGTATCAGATTCTTATGCAAATTCACCTTGTCATTTTCACTGAGCTGAGATGAGTTTTTTGTTTTCTGTGCCTCCATTTGATCTGTAAAAGAGGTTGAACTAAGCTGCATTTTACTACACACTACACTTGAAATATGTCTCACTCAGTAGCTTACTCAAGATTACATTAAGATTTGTATTCCCAAAACCACCTTTAAAGTCTATGCTAAACATTGAAAATTGTTTGCCTTTGAATTTTGCAGCATAATTTGTACTTAAAATCCAGTAACCCTGTCTTTGACAAACAGACATAAAAAGCATATTACAGAAGTCATGTTTTTTGGCCTTTTGATTGCTGTTGTGATTCTTTAAAGTTTATATACATATAGGTAAATTCTTCATCTCCAATAAATTCTTTATACAATAAGCCAGGAAAATGTTCTGCTCTATCAAACTGCAGATTTCTGTTCTTTTCATTGAGGACAGGGCACATCATTCTCATAGACACCAACTGCATTATATCCACAAAAAGTAACTGATACAAAAAAAACCCTTTCTACCTACATTTATCTATTTTCCCGCTCACTTCCTGGAACTTGATCACATATTGTTCTTTAAGCTGCTCTATCTCCTTGAGGAGGGCATCATTTTTCTGAAAAATCATGCATTCATGAACAGTTTTCTGTTGTTGTTTTTACTTATTTATCACAAAATTTTCAAGATATTACATGCACATTTTACAAGCCTTCTTGACAAGTGTTTGTGGTTACAGGGTAGGTTACATGTAAGTCTGCATTCCAACCAGGTGATCTATCAGGCTGATGTTTACATAATATTCCTCCTGTTTTCATAGCATGAAATGATGGTGCTAGTTCATTATACATAGCGTTACCCCCACCTCACCCTCCAAAGCATTTTAAATAATTTTAAATTAATTTGTTAAAAGAAGCCACTTTACAGCAAAAATCACCATCTACATTGTACATCATGGTCTTGGTTGGCTTCTATGCAAAATGTTTCTTCTAATTATTCTTAAAAATAGAATATGGGACATAATAGTGGAATAGAAATTACAGAAGCATAGATGCCAACGACCAAGAAAGTACAAGCAACATGACATCCATATGACAGTGGACTGCTGAAGGAAACAACTCGCCAAAACAGTGAGGATTGAATTGCTTCAATCATAGCTGTTGAAGACCAACCAATTACAGCAAAGCATCATGCTTTAAAGGTGAAGTGTAACCATGCAGTTGACCATGCAATCAAAAAGTCTCAACCACATCACAAATGATCACATCGTGAGTCACACTAATAAGAACATCATCAGTTACAATATACCTGGCTCTCCTTGACAAGTATTTCAAGTTGTTGTTTCAAAACAGCATACTGATCAGGGGGAGCATTTTCTTCAGTGTCCATGTCTTCCATTTCCACAGTTGACAGTGTTTCTAGTGGAATCTTAAGATGCAAAAAAGGAGAAAAATAACATTTTCCATTTATAAACTATGAAAATTGTCATAAATCTCCTGATGTTTTAAAGCTTTCCTGAACCAGTGCCATGTCTCTTGATTGCAGTTACAGATAGAAAGATATGACGTTTCTGATTAACCAATGTATCGGGGAAGGTCTTTTCTTTCACCAGTTTAAATTAATTCTAAGTCATTAAATTGTCACAATAATAATTATTATACTTAAAAGCCATCCTTATAACATGTCTTGTTTCCATCTCTCTCATAAAAATGAGTACAGTGTGTACATGATGTAGGTCAGTTGACCTATAAAAAAATTAAAGAAGTCAAAAGAAATCTTGACAAATCTTAATTACAAAAGCATACATTTGATATATTACAATATTACAAAATAACCCAAAGCAAATATGCATGCTGATTGGTTTAAAACAGTGTTTCTATAGCTTGAAAGAAACACAGAACTAGCACAAGCTGTTGACATAATGATGGCCCAAGAAATGAGAATCTTTTTATTTTTTTTCTTTACAGTTTTTCTAAAAAAAAATAGAAACCATGCTCTCCGTGTTTCTATCGAATTATAGTTCTAAACACTTGGGAAAGTTTGGGAGAACTCAAAAAAAGCTGTGGAAACACTCGCCTGTTGGCTCTTGTTCCCACAGCATTCCTCGTTCTCCCAAACTTTCACTCTTGTTTCTACAACTTGATACATGTAGAAACAAGGTACTCATTTTCTATATTTCCTGAAATATGTTACTTGATTGCAAGTAATTCTGTGTGAGCTTTGATTGTGTCTTCCCTGTGACTGCCATTTTTCATCAGAGCCACTTCCACTGGTCTGGTTTAGATGTCAAAGTCAGTAAGAGAGGCATAAGAAAAAAAACTAAAAATGTGAACACCTGCTGGGAGCAGGCAATGGATCAGTTATGTAACATTTTTTACCTGACAAAATCTGGGATCGCTGGGCAATGGGAAACAGAACATTTTACAAGGATGGCCTTACACAAACTCTAGTCACAATATCTACTTACAGATGTTGCACTTTGAACTAATTCTCTCAGCTTGGACACAACTCCATGAAAATACTCTGCAAGTTTGACTGGATCACTGCCATACTTCACCTAACAAATCATGATCAGAGTGTCAATGAATACAAAAATTTGTGCTTGCCTGATTTTCCAGTAAAATTCACATTCATTTGATTACTTGTAAATTATGCTGAACAAATAACACATTGCAAGAATTATGAGGCCATTTGTATTACGTAATCACATGATTTTGAGTGCAATTTGGAATAAATAACCACAAGTAAATTTTTCAAAGGCTAGGTGTTTCTGAATAATTTTCAAGTTGTAATTTATTCCAAACTGTATGAAAATAATCATGTGTAGATTTCGTAGAACATTGCCTTCTTAGTAACCAGGTTAACTTAGTAACCACGCATAATTTACATTGGACGATGAAAACCTAGTTTTCAGGGTCTTCCCCTAAAGTAGGTTGCAACGCCTGGAGGATAAAAATTCATCATGAACAAAATGGTGTGTTTTCATTGCTGTTTTATATAATTAGGAGGAAAACAACTTCAAAATAATCAATCTCTTTGGAAGTTTTACTTGTGGGGAGGGTAAGCAGCTGCTTTATCACTAATATGAAACACTTTTTCTGTTTTATGCAGAAGAAAGCTCTGATTATGCAGAGGATTCAGATGTTAGTGAATTATGGAGATCCGCACCACCACAACCCATCAGATTTCAAGTCAGAAGTGTTCAGAAAATGACTAATTAACTTCCCCTATCTTTGCATGGTCTTGGGAAACTTCAACCCCTCTCAACACACCATGGATGACTGTCAGCACTGACTTTCAGTGTTTTCATACTAACCTCAGAAATCTTTCTAAGTTGCAATTTGCACTTGTGCTACACTGGTGTTACAATTTAACTGCACTACTGTTAACCAAACAGAATCGAGCATCTTTTTTCAGTGTATAAAATAGAGTAAGAATGACAAATGATTGATAATTCAGGAGTTGACAAACAGAAGATTAGGGTTTACTACAAGAGGGCAAGCAAATTATTCGGGGGGGGGGGGCACTGCCATATATGGGCTATATAGGTATGTGCCGCTGTGAAGGTATGGTTTTCAAGCAGTTCACTCTGGGATAGGGTATATAAATCAGAGCGTTTGGGTCTAGAATAGGGTATCATTTTTCACAAAACTGACTGGTTGGTTGAAGGTTTTATCTAGAGTAAGGAAACCAGAAATTGCCACTCAAAAATATAGAAAAATCAAATCGGCAGTTTAAATTTACGCAAATCGGCCTCAACAGTGTCAATAGATGGGGGGATTTGGGGAGTTTACTCTAGTATAGGTTAGCAAAATTCAGCTGAACTAGCTCTGGTATAGGCTAAGGGTTCCAGGGTCACAGGGGTACATCCCCACCCAGAAATTCCCAAAGTACCCCCCCCCAGGCAAATTATAGTCTGCAATGGGAAAGGTGAACAAATAAGTGCCTTCAATTACCTCTAACTGTTGTATCACGTCTTGTACTTTTTTTGCTAACAGCACATTATGGAAATCATTTAAGGAAATTGAGGCCAAGCCTTCCAGCTACAAAAATAGGCAAAAAACTTTGTTAGCACGCAGTTACATTACTGTACAAAATGTACGGATCTATTGAATTTTGTGTATATTTCTTTTGTGTGATGAATTATATCTAGTTGTAAATAAAGAAATTAAATCTGGCTGAAATTTCACAAAAAAAAACAAAGACAAAGGTAAATTTTGGTGCTAGCTGCCAAGGCCAGTAAAACCAACTGGGATTGTTAATGAGCTGGCTCAGTGTTAACTAGTGCATCCCTGAACAAAGACTACTTTTGGAACAATCATAAAGAAACTCAGAGAAGTAGAGCTGCTGTAACCAATATTTATTTGAATTTCTTGTTGCTGAATTTTAACAGCTTGAGCTGCTGAATTTTAACACCATGGGTTTCGCTATGTTCTGCTGACAAAAAAGGAGCTATGAAAAGTCATGTACCTGACATTTATGAACACCAATAGCAATTTTTACACTTCAGAGAGCCACAATGCAGTAAACAGCAGCTAAGGCAAATCAGCCATGGTTACTATGACCCCATCAACATCTTGGGAAATCATGTTCCAAACCAATATCATACAGTCATAGAAGCTTACAGAACTCAAGTTCTGAAAGTTTCCAAGTCTTTATGAGCCCTGCTTTAACTGTGCCCTAGAAATGTTCACTTCAAAACACACCAATGAGAAGGTATTTCAAAAATAGCATGGTTATGTAAAACCAACAGCATGTGTTGGATACACTTTACAAGTATATATATGTACTGGAAATAAAGCCACTGGTTTGGCATTTTTGTTGTAAATCGTAGATATTCTCTGTTGAAAGCCAAACCACTGTGTGAGAGAGAACTGTATCTACAGGTTACCAAACAGACTTACTTACCTTTTTTTTATGATCATTTAGTTGAGCTATTGTAGCATCCATTAGCTGCTTGGCTTTGATTACATTTGTTCCCTGAAGATTTACATTTATTGCCTCCTGCCTGCAAAAAATAACAAGTACACGAAAAAAGAACTCTTTATTATACAAAAAAATTAAACTGTGCATAATTGCACAAGAGTGTAAGTAGTGTAAGTACCCTGTACTGTAAGTACTGTAATTAAATGTTTTGCAAAAAAAATAATAATGATAATTAAAAACTGTACATAATTGTACATGCCATCAGTTTCTACAAAAACAAAAAGTCAAATGTTCAGCGTCAACAAGACCTTTTGTGGGTACAGCACTAAAATAATCTTCCTACAATAAGACACATCATTAAATCGTAATGGCACCCTAGTCAGTCATGTATATCCTTAATCTTATCCTGTTATCCATTTCCATTATATTCATGTAACATTTTCATGTAGCGTTCAATCAAGGGCTCATCATGCCAGGAATGCAATACACTATGCATGTTCAAGTGTTAGTAATCTTCCACTGCACTATAAGAATACATTTTGATGCATTAACCATTTTTACAAATCTTTACAAAGTCATTATAAGATTAAACTTATTAAACTCCTTATGCAATCCACATGACAACCTGTCCCCTGTCTATTCAGGTAGATTGCAGAATACCATAGCTTCCTGGTATTCATGCCAGTATTAAAAAATGCTGTTATAAAAGGCAGTTGAATTAACAGACATTCCGAGTTGGAAATGCTATTACAACAATACAATTATTGATCACAAAATTGCAAGCTTCATAACTCATGGTATGTCAAGAGAGATAAAGAACAAATGCATACCTGGAAAATTAAAACAACAAAAGAGAACAACTATTAAGAGCTATGGTTACTTCCTTGTGCATAAGGTGTTCTTAAACACAAAGGGAAAATATGAAAACGGCGGGCAAAACTTTTGCTACTGATTAAAAGTATACAGACACAAAAATGGGGGGTACAGTCTAATCCCTACTTTCTTGTGGGGGATGCTGAGGATTTCCTTTTCTTTTTTAATATAGCACAAATCACTGAGTACAAAGCTATACACATTGAACAGCACCAATTCCACGGTCAAATCATGTACTTCTTATCTTACCAAGGCTGAAGTTCCAACCACTGCATTAAATAAATGGACGCCTCGAATTCAATTGATCCGCCAAAAGCGGCCTGCAGCTCCGTCAGAATTTTATTCTTGTGGTGTCCCTCCAGGTTCTGAAATGTATCCCAACACGACATGGCTGGAAACTACGCGATCCCGAGGTAAAAATCTATTTCAAAATATCCTTCGAAATTTCGAGCCAGCACTAATTCTATCTTCGAAGGATCGTCTTCACTTCACGGTGAGTCCGTACGTTCTCGTGGCACGAGAGGTAAACAGTTCTGATCGATTTCATCACGGGTTTCGGTTTATATCGCCAAACGCGAGCCTCTTTCCGAGAAATGGCCAACTTCCTTTTTTCGGCGGAAAAAGTCGTCCGAGCATAGCCTTCGGATGGTCAGACAAGCATCGGACACTCTTCGGAACTAATCGCCACAAAAGGACTGTATCATTGCGTGACATCGGAAACCTGGAAAAACCGGAAATGAATTGGAGGTTGAGACAGCACGCCATTACTGTTCGCTCGAAATTTGTTTCAAACAAGATTATTCCAACCCTTTTTGCTGAGTTTGAAAAAATATACTTAACATTTATCATTTTACATACTTACATTAAATCTAGATTTTGTTCACGCGTTTCAAACCAGAAGTTTCAAATAATTGTTGATACTCAATTCTAAGAATCATGACCATCGGGGAAAACGCGGAAGAGTACGTTATTTGCATTTTAACCCAGAAAGTATCAGAGGACTCCATTATTTCAAGTACATTCTTAGAAGAAACGGAAGAATAGAGAATTCTTAAAACATCAAATAAACAAATTATTAGGGCATCGTAGTATTCTTCTGAGAATATAATATTGGAATTCTGCCTAAACCGTAAATCAGTGTGGACAGTTGGGAGAATGGTCAGCGTTGTCTTACAAATTAGAAGAGTATCTTTCATACATTGTCGTGAGTTTTGAATATGCGCCCTATTTTCTAGCCAAACTCCAAGGAAAAAAATTAGGATTTTGTTATTCCTTTACTGACCCATCAATAATGAGGCAAACAACGTTACTACTCAAGAATTGAACTCTAATCAGAGCTCAGTGGAAACCCGCCCGTTTCTTCGAAGTATCGTGTTGTCTTCCCATTTTTCTATGAAATAAAAAATTACTCTTAGTTGGGTATGTAGTCACAAAACCATGGATTGTTGTGCATGATGCAGCGAGCCATGTTATGACGGAAGTTAGCCTTGCTTCCGAGTGCCATTGAACAAGACCTTCGCTGGGTCGTTACGCCGATCGCCGGAACGCGCCAACAGTGACCATCACGCGCGGTGTTTTAGGCACGGGTGGACAACTTCTTGAATTTAGACCTAAAATACAGCAACTCTCAAGACAGACAGATGCATTTAAAGCTGGGGCGATATTAAAGGTACTTATGTAAACTCAAAATACAAGTAAGAGATCACCAGCCATGTTCTACAATACATCGTAAGGGTGACGCGCTCTGGTCTTGTACACAGTGACAAATGATGAAACTCTGCTCCTTGTATAATGATTTCAGCTGACTGTTTTTCGTAATTTTCGTAATTCAATTGATTTCGATGATTTATATCAGTTTTAGATACCTTGCTACGCCCATCAGTTTAGCAAGAAGTCCTTAGCTGTTATTGCCGGCTCACGCGAGCTAGCCATTGTTTGTATCACATGTACGAAACTTTCGGATGGAGTTCGTTTACGTGTAAAGCCTGGTTTTTAGTTTATTTTGCATGGCTTACATAAAGAAGTTATTTTCGTGCTTGGAGAAGATTTTTGGTGATGAGGACTGGCATTTGAAAACTGAACAGCAATATTGTGGCCGTTCGATCGATCGACACTGGACGCGAAGTAACTTCTGATGTATCACGACTGAGTCATGCTAGTCTGTCGTCTTTATTTTTTCCACCTGTTAAAGGATAATTTGCCGTATATAATGAATGGGAGAAAAGTGCACTTTTAATAACTTATCTTTACAAAAGTAACTTATGAAGACTGTGTAAATTTGTGACATAGTGTAATCAGGGTAGAGTCTACCACCAAATCAAGCAGGCCTCACTCTACTGGACTTGTTTTGTTTGCTTTCAACTGAGAAACCACATTACTGCCTGTTTAGTACCAAGAGAACACACTCAGACATGTGCTCCCTCTCTTGTTGCATTCATTTATGTTTTTGTTTCAGTGTTATTCAAATTTGTAAAAAAGATCGAGAAACAGCAAATGGATGACATGAATTCGTTGCGTACTTATGATCTTCTTCATTGCAAAGGATCTTGAAAGATTTACCATAATCTGATCATGTAATTCACTGATCGAAGTAAAAAAAACCTTATCGAAACTTAACCGCAACAGAGTTACAAATACAATTTCACTGAAATAAACTTTGTTTTCACTAATATCGAAGCATGTGCTGGTCCACATAACGAATGTAAAGTTGCACGGTCTGTAAGATAACTAAGTCGGCCATTTTTACTGCCGCTATACAAAGTGAAAGTAGCTTTCTGATTCGGTAATTCGTTACAAACCGTCATAACTTATTTCTTCATCGTTCTAAATTCATCGAAGAATGTACCTGTTACCAATTTCCATAGTCATGATAATAACGAAACTTTTAGATGTCAAAAGATAGCGACACCATTCAATACTTAATACATTGTCAATAACTGCAACAGAGTTTAATACTGTTTTTCTTCGTAGGTTGTGTTTTTCAGAACTTTCTTTTCTTATATTTCGTTTTGTATAATTTATTTCCAGTCTTTTAAGCTTGATTTGAGTTCTCAAATGAACTCTTTCATCTCTGAAATTACGAAAATGGAACCTTAACAACAGCTGCTCGAGTAACTGACGCATGCACGCCATAAACAAGCCGACTGCTGCGGCCACCTCAATAAGAAATCTCTAATGGCTGGGGGATCATTGAAGAATAGAAATACGCACATTATAGCTTATACTGATTAGTTGTTGAGATAGTTCTAACCAGTAAAGGTGTTAAAAGCTTACTGTAAACGAATTTGTAGAAGGTTTTCAACCGCCTTCAAGCAAGATGGTGTGAATTGTATAGCGTTCATTTACAGCAAAGATGAATTTGAAATAAACTCTCTGCAACTGTAAAACAACAAAAAGCTTTATACCCAAAATGCCTAACAGCCTAACACAATTAATTGAAAAGCATCCTTCACTCCATAGTATATTCTAAAAAGTAAGCATGAATCTTAATTCTCAACTGATTTGCCTTGCATTAAGCTAGTGAAACGTTTGTCACTCTAAATGTGTTGGTCCAAACACTTCATTCAAGAAGTTCATGGTTATGGTTTTCAGCCAAAAACGTACTCTGACGCTGAAAAAACTTTTAAGTTGATAATTTCAAGTCTACCAGAGGAACGTTTTATCTGGAGGATTGATTGTTGTGGCATGAGATAGATGGGCTTCTTTAAAGCTCACATGCAATGATCGACAAAATGTTGATGAATTCGGTACATTTTAGGCCTTCCCGTTCCTTTTTGTTCAGTACTCACAGCTGCATATATGCCTAAGACATCTTATTTATAACTTCAAACAAAGGCAAAGAAAGTCTCTTTCTATCGTTCTATGTTCGAGGTAGTTTCAAGACTGGTAAAGTAAGTGGACGAATCAACCTCTCATTTGTGCAATAAAATTTCTTTGAAACCCATTTTAACTGAGATACCCAGAAATCAAGTTAGCTTTACAACTCGTAGCAATATTATAGTTCCCTATTTATATATTAGCAATCAATTTACCTGTAGAGTAAAATCAGTTACCTGTAGAGTACATTTATATGAATTAAGGAGTTCTTTTACCATTTACCATTTTTAGGTTGAAAATCTTTGTCATTCTGCTTTCATTTTAAACCATGCAGATAAAAACAATGAACCAAAGCTGACTGAACTGGATACCAAAACTAAGTCATGATAAATGATCACATTTGTCAACTGAGAAAGATACTTTTATGTGAGAAGTAAAGATGATAACAGACATCGAGCTTTGCTTAAATGAAATATTCAGTTTGTTTGACTGCTGTATACAAGGGAAGTAGAATCTGCCATTAATTAACAGAGCACCACGTCACTTTTCTAAGAAAGTTCAGCTGTGAACACGTTTTCAAAGGTTGGTTATTCTAAATTAGCAATAACACACAAAAGGAGAGAGACTTTAATCCAGAGAAAACGCAGGAAGTTGCAACATTTACACTCTGCAATTTAGGGAGGAAATTTTAAAAAGCAATCAGATTCCTTTATGTCATGCACTTTTACCTTTGCATATAAGGATCACAAAATTATCTGTAAATAAAGGCTTAAGAACTTTTTTATTTAACATAAACTTTACTTAGAACTGCAGGAAAACCTTTGAAAATTGTTTAGTTGTTTTGACAAGCTAAGTAAAGTTTAGATAGGTCCTAGGTTTACCGAGAAAATTGTGTAGCTTGCATGGAAGATACCAGCTGTAGTCATGTTTATCAATTACCTCTCGTCACTTTCCATTGTTGAGCGCTGTAACTAGCTTGTTAGATCTTGTTTTCCATAGCTTTAGAAACGAGGAGACGAATTTTACATTTTCTGAGTTTCTAGCAGATGTTTGTCTCCTTTAAAAGCCCCATTACACCTTGTCTGTTTGCAGTAAATGGTTAATTCTTCCTGACCTTTCTGTTACCCTGCATTACTTTGCATTGTAAACTAAAGAAATGCTTTATCAAATAAGTAAACGTTAGAAGCTAAACGATTTAGTCAAAGTAACAATTATCTCCATCATTTTTTAGTGCAGAATATAGTTCTGCTTATGAGATCAAAGTACTACTAAGGTTCTCTCCTCCTGGACACTTAAACTTTCAACAAAAGTTCTGATCACTGGTCAGTTGTTGTTCAATAGTTTAATTGATCATCTCATCTAGCATGTAATCATCATTTGCGCTGTATTTTCTTCGTACTTTAAGTTTATTACCTAAAGAATACCAATGCACATCATCATCATCATGGCATTATCAGCATAACATCATTAACGTCGTCAGCATCATTACGTTTTACCTCATTTATGTTCCTTACTAGACTAATGTATCAGCCAGTAAGATACTAGCTCAACAATATGTACAACGTGTTGTGTTTGACAAGTGCAGTATGAGCTATTTATACACTGAAACATGCAGGCTTCCTGTATCTAGTTTGGACGATTGTATGTACATTTGTTGTCGTCAATTATGTACTCGTCATCATCACTATTATCATTATTATTTTCGTCGCCTTCCCTATTATAGAAATCATTGGACATCACTCAGGAAACGTAGTTTTCTTTTAAACAGATTCAACACGTATTGCTGCCCTCTGTGATTCAGTTGGAAACCTTTCCAAAATCTGAATTCACATAAATGTACATACTGGGCCACTATTCACCTCAATATTATTAAACGAAATCTTCCCCGTTGTGTTATTTTGATATCGGAGTATCTAGTCCCTCTATCGACACAAGTATCATTATTCATGTTAATTGTTATCACATCATCATCATCATCATCATCATCATCATCATTGCCATCACCTTTATCATCGTTAGAAAGCTTCATTTGAAATTGCAAACTATATTCCGCTACAGTTCTTTCTTTCTACAAGTTTTTTTTTTTAAAAAAAGAAAAACTCCGTCG
Source organism: Orbicella franksi (assembly GCF_964199315.1). Lineage (NCBI taxonomy): Eukaryota > Metazoa > Cnidaria > Anthozoa > Scleractinia > Merulinidae > Orbicella > Orbicella franksi. Next base: position 20,331,163 of record NC_138149.1, on the reverse strand, counting down.
TTTTTCTTTTTCATTTTTGTGTGAAACATTGCAAAGAGCTTTACGTATTCACCCTTTCCCATTAGATTTTCTTGTCCAGTCTAGCCAGGTAGTATATGCAAATTTAGCCAATTCATTTTAACACGTTGCAGGAAATGGTAGCCTGTATTTCTTGCCTGAAACTTTAATCATATTAATAGGCATTGACACAACATAGTGACTAAAACAGGGTATTCATTTTGTGTCCATCGGTTTAATTCTGAGCTTGGGGGTCTCACTGTTTTTGCTTTTGTCACACGCATTAGAAACGTTTTTTAAACACCCTTTTAGGCATAGCTATGAAGCAAAGGAGAAGCAAACATTAGTTACGTTTTATAATGACATCAAGAATTTGTTTTTGTCAGTTTGGAGAAGATTTTTGGTGATGAGGACTGGCAGTTTGAAAACTGAACAGCGATGTTATGGCCGTTCGATCGATCGAGACTGGAGACGAAGTAACTTTTGATATCACGACTGAATCATGCTAGTCTGTCGTCTTTTTCGCTTTATTTTTTCCACCTGTTAAAGGATAATTTGCGGTATATAATGCATGGGCGAAAAGTGCACTTTTAATAACTTATCTTTACAAAAAAAAAACTTAGTATGAAGACTGTGTAAATTTGTGACATAGTGTAATCAGGGTAGAGTCTACCACCAAATCAAGCAGGTCTCACACTACGACTGACTTGTTTTGTTTGCTTTCAACTGAGAAACCAAAAGAGTTTGCCACATTACTGCCTGTTTAGTACCAAAAGAACACACTCAGAAGTGTGCTCGGTCTCTTGTTACATTCATGTATATTTTTGTTTCAGTGTTATTCACATTTCTAAGAAAGATCGAGAAACAGCTAATGGATCACATGAATTAGTGGCGTGCTTATGAGCTACTTCATTGTAAAGGATATTGAAAGATTTATCATGAACTAATCATGTAATTCACTGAAGTAAAACAAAATCCTGATCGAAACTTAATTGCAACAGAGTTAGAAATGCAATTTCACTGAAATAAAACATGTGCTGCATGTTCAACATAACAAAGGCAAGGTTGCACAGTCTGTTTAATAACTAAGTCGGCCATTTCAAACCGCCGCTATACAAAGAGAAAGTAGCTTTCTGATTCGGTAATTCGTTACAAACCGTCATAACTTATTTCTTCATCGCTCTAAATTTATCGAAGAATGTACCTGTTACCATTTTCTATAGTATAATAACGAGACTTTTAGGTGTCAAAAGATAGCGACACAATTCAATACATTGTCAAAAACTGCAACAGAGTTTAGTACTGTTTTTCTTCGTAGGTTGTGTTTTTCAGAACTTTCTTTTCTTATATTTCGTTTTGTATAATTTATTTCCAGTCTTTTAAGCTTGATTTGAGTTCTCAAATGAACTCTTTCATCTCTGAAATTACGAAAATTGAACCTTAACAACAGCTGCTCGAGTAACTAACGAATGCACGCCATAAACAAGCCGACTGCTGCAGCCACCTCAATAAGAAATCTCTAATGGCTGGGGGATCATTGAAGAATAGAAATACGCACATTATAGCTTATACTGATTAGTTGTTGAGATAGTTCTAACCAGTAAAGGTGTTAAAAGCTTACTGTAAACGAATTTGTAGAAGGTTTTCAACCGCCTTCAAGCAAGATGGTGTGAATTGTATAGCGTTCATTTACAAAGATGTATTTGAAATAAACTCTCTGCAACTGTAAAACAACAAAAAGCTTTATACCCAAAATGCCTAACAACCTAACACAATTAATTGAAAAGCATCCTTCACTCTATAGTATATTCTAAAAGGTAAGCATGAATCTTAATTCTCAACTGATTTGCCTTGCATTAAGCTAGTGAAACGTTTGTCACTCTAAATGTGTTGGTCCAAACACTTCATTCAAGAAGTTCATGGTTATGGTTTTCAGCCAAAAACGTACTCTGACGCTGAAAAAACTTTTAAGTTGATAATTTCAAGTCTACCAGAGGAACGTTTTATCTGGAGGATTGATTGTTGTGGCATGAGATAGATGGGCTTCTTTAAAGCTCACATGCAATGATCGACAAAATGTTGATGAATTCGGTACATTTTAGGCCTTCCCGTTCCTTTTTGTTCAGTACTCACAGCTGCATATATGCCTAAGACATCTTATTTATAACTTCAAACAAAGGCAAAGAAAGTCTCTTTCTATCGTTCTATGTTCGAGGTAGTTTCAAGACTGATAAAGTAAGTGGACGAATCAACCTCTCATTTGTGCAATAAAATTTCTTTGAAACTCATTTTAACTGAGATACCCAGAAAACAAGTTAGCTTTACAACTCGTAGCAATATTATAGTTCCCTATTTATATATTAGCAATCAATTTACCTGTAGAGTAAAATCAGTTACCTGTAGAGTACATTTATATGAATTAAGGAGTTCTTTTACCATTTACCATTTTTAGGTTGAAAATCTTTGTCATTCTGCTTTCATTTTAAACCATGCAGATAAAAACAATGAACCAAAGCTGACTGAACTGGATACCAAAACTAAGTCATGATAAATGATCACATTTGTCAACTGAGAAAGATACTTTTATGTGAGAAGTAAAGATGATAACAGACATCGAGCTTTGCTTAAATGAAATATTCAGTTTGTTTGACTGCTGTATACAAGGGAAGTAGAATCTGCCATTAATTAACAGAGCACCACGTCACTTTTCTAAGAAAGTTCAGCTGTGAACACGTTTTCAAAGGTTGGTTATTCTAAATTAGCAATAACACACAAAAGGAGAGAGACTTTAATCCAGAGAAAACGCAGGAAGTTGCAACATTTACACTCTGCAATTTAGGGAGGAAATTTTAAAAAGCAATCAGATTCCTTTATGTCATGCACTTTTACCTTTGCATATAAGGATCACAAAATTATCTGTAAATAAAGGCTTAAGAACTTTTTTATTTAACATAAACTTTACTTAGAACTGCAGGAAAACCTTTGAAAATTGTTTAGTTGTTTTGACAAGCTAAGTAAAGTTTAGATAGGTCCTAGGTTTACCGAGAAAATTGTGCAGCTTGCATGGAAGATATCAGCTGTAGTCATGTTTATCAATTACCTCCTGTCACTTCGCATTGTTGAGCGCTGTAACTAGCTTGTTAGATCATTTTTGCCATAGCTTCAGAAACGAGGAGACGAATTTTACATTTTCTGATTTTTTAGGAGATGTTTGTCTCCTTTAAAAAGCCCCATTACACCTTGTCTGTTTGCAGTAAATGGTTAATTCTTCCTGACCTTTCTGATACTCTGCGCTACTTTGCATTGTAAACTAAAGAAATGCTTTATCAAATAAGTAAACGTTAGAAGCTAAACGATTTAGTCAAAGTAACAGTTATCTCCATTTAACCATTTACTGTTGCTAATTATTATTTGTAATATCGTTAGTTTATTAGTTGTCTTTAGTCATCGTTGTCAATTCTAGTCTCTTTAGTTCTCTTGTTACCTTCAGTTGTATTTAGTTTTACCTAGTTGTATATTAATAACTCGTCCAAACATGACCCACCTAGATTAGCTCAGCTATCCGCGGGCATGTTACAATTGTAATTTTAATTTGATAACAAATAAAATGTATGTATGTATGTATGTATGTATGTATGTATGTATGTATGTATGTATGTATGTATGTATGTATGTATGTATGTATGTATGTATGTATGTAATTTATTAGTGCAGAATATAGTTCTGCTTATGAGATCAGAATATTACTAAGGTTCTCTCCTTCTAGACACTTAAACTTTAAACAAAAGTTCTGATCACTGGTCAGTTGTCGTTCAATAGTTAAATTGATCATCACATCCAGCATGTAATCATCATTTGCGCTGTATTTTCTTCGTACTTACGTTTATTACCTAAAGAATACTAATGAACACCATCATCATCAGGGCATTATCAGCATAACATCATTACGTCTTACCTCATTTATGTTCCTTACTAGACTAATGTATCAGCCAGTAAGATACTAGCTCAACAATATGTACAACGTGTTGTGTTTGACAAGTGCAGTATGAGCTATTTATACACTGAAACATGCAGGCTTCCTGTATCTAGTTTGGACGATTGTATGTACATTTGTTGTTGTCAATTATGTACTCGTCATCGTCAGAGAGCTTTATGTATTCACCCTTTCCCACTGGATGTTCCTGTCCAATCTAAGCCAGGTAGTATATGCAAATTTAGCCAATTTACTTTAACACGTTGCAGAAAATGGTAGCCTGTATTTCTTACCTGAAACTTTAATCATATTAATAGGCATTGACACAACATAGTGGCGGTTCAATTCTGAACTTGGGGGACTCACTGTTTTTGCTTTTGTCACACGCGTTAGAAACGTTTTTAAACACCCATTTTAGGCATAGCTCTGAAGCAAAGGACAAGCAAGCGTTAATTACATTTTAAAATGACAAGGCGATAAGCCACCAGAAAAGAGCTCCACTTTTACAATTTTTGAATCTTGAAGATCTTTTAGATCCCGTAGAAAATATTATTATTTGTTTTGACGTAGAAAATTCTGCTTCTTTAAACCAGGCTATGGTTGAGTACTCTTATTTATGAAATCTTTTATAGGGAATTTTAACGAAGTGAATGCTGAATTACAATGTTTTCAATCGCATATGGTTCAACATTGAGCTCCGTAAAAAAGAACGTAACAGATAACAAATGTTCTCTACCCCGCTAATAGCAATCAAAAAAGAAATTTATCAAAGGCATTCTTTAGGGGAATTAGAATAGATTTTAAGAGAATTTTAAATCCCTATTACAATAACTCACAACCATTCCAAAAAAGAGCCACAGATTTCAAAGAGGTGCAAATGCCTTCTATTACTAGATTAAATCAATAAATGTTTAGCCTTTAAGGAAGTAGAAATGTTATGAAAGTTTTCTCTTTTATCGTCAATGAGTTATAAAAGTGCGCAGAATATTTGGTATCCACTGCTTCGTTTCAAACCTGCACAAATTCTCATCTGTCTTATTAGAATCTTATGAACGAGAGAAGAAAGAAAGCATGCAGCGATGAAATATTCAGATGAGGTTGATTTTGTATCGGAAAAACCCTAAGACCCAAGAACCAATGCACGATAATATACAAAAACGTTTTGGCAGTTTCTAAAGAAATGTTTTGACACAAGAAAAAAAACAAGCATGTTTGCTCTAATTGTTGAAGCTGTTTCCCGAAGTTACCGAGTTAAAATGACAACAAAACTGTAACCTCCAAAAACAACTATACACTAGTGTTAAAAAGTTAACTTTTTGTTTTATTTTAATCAAAAGGGTAGTTATTTTGGCATCAGCTTTGAGTTAACCGGCCAGTGATCAAAGAAATGACAATAGAGTAGAAAGATCTTGGTTGCATATTAACATGTTAGAAATAGATCCACAGGAGCACGGCTATGTATTGGATCAGTGCAGAGGAATCAGCAACAATGATCTGCAGTTTCAGTTGGCGACATTTTCTAACAACCAAGCAATAACAATTCGTTTGATTTACACTTCAGAAACGAGTTATTAGGATGATTTCAAAAAGTACTGTATTGCTGCACATACAGATCCTATTTTTGAAAGCTTAAAAATTCTGAAATTTGGAAACATTATCAAACTTCAAATAGGTGAAGCTATGTACCTTTATCGCCTTCTTCCTGAAAGTTTCAATGACATGATTTTTTACTTAACTGTGACGTACATACCTATAATCCATTTGTCCTTCTGTAGGACAACTGGAAGGATATTTTAATTATTCAATTTTTTCAGGCCTGAAACTCAAAATGCCTCTAGTATTACTGTGTTCTTCTCTAAGCTCAGGGAAAAAAAATAAATGTATCTATATATTTAGATAAATTGTCCTGCCTTGACGGTATTTTAATTAAATTTATTTAGTCTTAGATATCTCTAATGGTAAGTGAATACAAATTCTAGGGGTTTTTGGTAGTGTCTTAATTCATCGAAGTTGGATATCTACCATTGTTTTAACTATCCAGTCACTAATTATGAGATAAACAAAAAGAATCTGACTCATTGGCTAGATTGCAAATGTCCAAGTATGTTCAAGTCGTTGATTGATTCTGTGCAAATTGAGATATAGACAACGACCCTTCTATTTTCCTATAAAAGGCAAATAAAAATTTCTGATTATCTTAAAAAGTATCAACTCATTCTAATGCATAAGTCCAAATTTTAATCCATTTCAATGACGAAGAGAAATATTCCAACTTTATTAACAATATTAAGAATCCTGAACACAGACGGAAAATTACCTCCAAATACAAGATAAGAAACGTCCAGGGAAATTTTGCTGTTCCTAACCTCTTGATAACGTCAGAGTTTGGGAGCACAGCACTCTTATCGTAGGTGAAGATGAAATGCACGTTTTTATAATTTCATGACTTGCTATATCATTATTTGAAAAATTCATTTTGGGAAAAAATGTCATTGAACGAAATAGAAATATTTACAGATTTTTGTTGTCATATTCCTTTTTGCAGGTCACGGAGAAAAGAAAAACACATATTTATCAATTATGTGTTTGTGTTTAATGTTATAAATACACCGACTTCTATATAAATTTCTTAACTGTAGTCTTAAAGCCAATATTAGTTTGCTTGTTGTTAATTGTGTATTGATAATACTATACATAGAAATGGGAAAGCTCTAATAAAGCTGTTGTTGCTGTTGGTTCCATGCGGAGTTGTGACCCACAATGTCGTGATCTAGTTGATGCACTGCAAGGGGGGTGACACCTTCCCAAATAAGTCGGAAGGAAACACCATTTTTATAATTTTCCAGTTGGCGTATTTTTCATCCTTTTGCCTGTTTCAAACAGAAATATCAAACCCGAGTAGTAATAGGGCAACCGAAGCAGTTGCTCCAGTAAACATTTTGTTATCTCCTTATGCTATGAGATGTTCGGGGGCTTAATTGGTTCGAGTGTCTGGTCTCCAACTCTAATAGACTGGGGTCGAGCCGTGGCCTGGATCGTGTGTTCTTGGGCGGGCCATTTCATTCTCACAGCGCTTTTCACCACCCAGGTCATATAAATGGGAACCGGCGAGGTTCAGCTCTCACCTATGGGCTCCTCGCTGCTTAATACCATACGATCCAGAGTAATTCTGGCAAGATGGGACAGTTATGGCCTGACGTAGCTTCTGTTGTTGTTATTGTCTTGTTGTTGTTGGTGGTGGTGGTGGTGGCGGTGGTGGTGACGGTGGTGGTGATTTTGATGTTATAGTGTAAAATAGTCTATCAGGTGCTTTCTATTCGATCAAAAGTTCAGGTACTTTCGAAATGGAGGCAAATGGTACAGAATTTTCAGGAAAAAAATCCAAGAATTGTTGAACTTCCGAAATGCGAACCATCCAACCGAAAATCTCGGAAATTCCGGCAGCACAATCAAATGGAACGAAAATTCCTGGAAACAAATCTTCCAAAATCGCGGGTTGTCTGCTTTTCCAGTAATTCCGGAAAATGCTGAAATTGAAACCGAAATTTTTTGGTCGAATCAGGAGCCATAATCGGGAAGTAAAAAAAAAATCTGAAAAATTGCAAGTTTGAGTTCCGCCTGAATTGTAAATATGACAAATTGGACTTCCGCACTTTCGTGTGAAAACGTACATCGAACTCATGACTTACACTATCTCTAGTTTTTAAATTTGTTCAAGGTTGATAAATGTTTAGAACATATAAAAAGCTTGTGAATACAGCAGGAATAATCAGCAAAGTTACGATGACGCTTTCTTTAGATTTTGGAGGTTGAGTTACCAAAACTCCTTGTCTATTTTATTTTAGCAGTGTAAAATTTCAATGTGTTGAAGAAACACAGATGATGTTAGTAGCCTTTAGGCGTTGGTGAAAATTGTTGCAGCATCTCAGGACAAAAGATAACGTAAGAAATTCTTGTCAAGATTTGTTGACAACTGAAAACACGGCCGACTCGGACTGGAAAGTGCACGCGCTGTACTATGCAAATGAGCTACTTGTACGCGTCAGACCTTCCTTTCAAAAACTTTCGCAAACTCGCCAACAAGCAGAAACCTGAATAAGAAACTATCAAAAACAGGTTTTGGTTATGATTAAGCATTGTTTGAAAAAAAAGCAAAAGATGTGTAAGATGATTCACGAGCCAGTACAGTTATTCGAAAGCCGTAGATTCTCATAAGTTGAGTTTTATTGCTTTTATACAATTATTAAAAAGAAGACGGAATGTAACATTAAAAACCTTCCATTCTGAGAACGTCTTCCAATGAAAAAAAAAAAGTTTCAACCATGCATTAAACATCCAATGCAAATGTCCTATACTCGGCTGTCAAAAGAGTATAAAATGTTTAAGCAAGCAACCGGAACGATGATCCTGCTGGTATACGTTGGATCAATAGTGATCTAATCGGCTTTACATATAAAATGAAGAATACAAAGCAAAAACCGACACAACGTAGGATGATTTTTTGAAGGTGTACTATATTTCGGCTGGCCAAACCAGCCTTCTTCAGGTACAATGAAAATTTTTACATTAGGACGTGTTTTTGTGTAGCCGATATTTACGTAATACCGGAAATACGTAATGCGGATGTTCAGACCATCAGGATCAAAAGAAAGAAGAAACATATTAATTGTTTCCATTTGTTTTCTTTTATTATGTTCTTTTATCATGTTATTTTATTTTACCGTATGCTTATCTTTAATTTACACTGTCAATTACTTTACCGTATTTCCGGTATTACGTAAATATCGGCTACATAAAAACACGTCCCAATATAACATTTCCATTGTACCTGAAGAAGGCTGGTTTGGCCAGCCGAAATATAGTACACCTTCAAAAAATCATCCTACGTTGTGTCGGTCAAAAGAGTGTATTTTCATTGATACAGACATTTTGAAACAAGGCTGTCAGTTTCAATTGCTGTTTCTCACTTTTGTAATGTTTTAATAATATATGTATGTTTTTTTATTTTAAGAAGGAAGTAATCCGTAGTTGTTGTTATTAAAATTGTATCATTCCATTGAAGGCCTGGAGTCTCTGACTTTTATGAAAGCATGTCTAATAGCACTGCCTAATATACTGATAGTCCACTTTGTTATAAGGTGGGTCAAAGACTTTGTTTCCAAAGAGAGTTAGAGAGAGGCCGCATAAGATAATGCCATTGACAAGGGTGTGGGCAAGGAAATTAGATAAATCAACAATATAAATTACCCAGGCCCACCCTACTCTGTTGAGAACTTTTAACTTTAATTATTACTTTCATAACTTTTAAATCAAGTCAAACAACATCAATCCCAATTGAAAAAGTTGATCAGCCAAACCGACAGAACACGGTTTTCAGTTTTTTTTCCACCGAAGACGGTGAGACAGTTGTTTAAGAAAAACGAAACAAAATTATATTCTAGAAACACAAAACATATTGCAAAAAAACATATCTCCGTTCAAAATGTAAAACATATGTAATCATGATTTTGGTATAACTCAAGGCGTTTTACCAATTGTTAACAAACTGATTACTAAACTTGGTATTTATTTAGTATATCATAGACAGACACCTTTCCGAATCAGTTCCTGGTTCGAATACTCGTAACACAAGGAGGCAAATAACGTTTTAAACCCCATTGAACAGTTGTCGTCAAGTTTTGATGGGTCATTATTATCACTCTTTATCAATTGATGCTACAATCATAGTATCAAAAACTACCCGATCATTGGTGAACACGTTATCATTTTCGTGACACAATAGATTACCATAGCAACAATATGACCTGCTAAAAACACCCTTAATTTGAGCTTTAAGGGCTTGTTATTCAAAAAATCTTCTATTCAAAACCTATATTTTCTATATTATCAAATTTTGATAAGCAGGATAAAACACAACTTTTGGCAAAGTTTGCACATGGAGTTCAAAATTTAAGGTGGGTTCGAACCCTATGTACAGAATTTTTTTTAACTTTGCCAAATGTTGCGTCTTATTCTGCTTATCAAAATTTGATGATGTAAAAAAATTTCACCGTGCCGCATAAGTATTTAAAGTTAAAATTAAGGGTGTTTTTAGCAGGTCATACTGTTGCTATGGTAACCTATTGCGTCGCAAAAATGATAGCAACATGTTCACCGATGATTGGGTAGTTTCTTGATACTATGATTGTAGCATCAATCGATAAAGAGTGATAATAATGACCCATCAAAATCTAGGCGTATATACCTTTCTGTTTTTAGATACAGATTAACTTGAAATCCATATAAGGCTTAATACCCCACGGTAAATAAAATCAGCACAACAGGACTTCCGCCAACTCAATTTCACAGATTCCCAGTCGTGTCCAAAAGATCAACGACGTTTACCAGTCTTTTTATATTATAATATACCCTTTTCATATATTTGTCTTTTGACATACTCGAAACGAGGGTGAGCAAGGAGCTGAATAACATTGAATACGAGTTATGAAGTGCTCTAGCACAAGACTGGACGAGTTGTAACAGGAATTGGCGGCCTTTTAACTTTCCACATCTTACTACTACTGACCAAAGTAATTACGGCCACTACGGACGAGAAAGATTTAACAAGTGTACAACCTTTAATCTTTTCCCTAACTCCACCCAAGATTAACATAGAAATGGATAACAATTCTCCGAGTTATTTTATCAGTTTGTTGTTTATATCAGGAAGCAAGAGCGGCTTTACAACTCAGCATTACATGTTATAATGGTACGGGCATTTGAGTTTATCTTACGAAAAACCGCAGCAAATTAAAATCCATTAATGATGGATGTCCTGTATTACTCCGTCTTATATTATCTGCATTTCTCCGATCATATTCACGTCTGGCTTCAAAGCGTTCAGGAGGGACCATAAAGAACTCGCTCGTACACAATGTGCACGTTTGGTTTCAGTCCCAGACACATGAAACTTTGCCATGTATAACAGTGACTACTCCTCTATGGCCAATGAAAATCTCTTCCTACCAGTTTATAAAATTCCTCATTATACGGCCGGTAATAGTCCTGCAGAAGCTTACGAATGTCATCCCTAATAGAAGGGTGGGCCCGACCCTTACTTTCCGACAAACAACCCCAATTTTTCTTTTTTTTATTTTCAACGAGCGAGGTAAAACAAGGAAAACGTTTGGTCTTGTTAATATAGAAGTGTTCCTCCTTAATAAACGGTTTGATGTTCAAGAATTTTTCAACAGCTTGAAGTTCCTTGGCTGGATTAGAAGTCAACTCTTCCCCACTGACAAAATGGAGCTGCGAGAGAGGGAAATATTCTAACCACCTTTTCAAATGTTCAACGTACACACCGATTTGGACCGTACTAGTTGAAGTCCTCAACACCTTTTCGGCTTTACCTTTGGTAATGAATTTCTCGAATGGTGGTAATAGTCCACGGTTTTTAAATAAAACCTGTACATAATCAGAAATCGCCCTCTCCGATGGGTCGCGCACAATCACAATCAGCTTGACGGTACTTGACATCTGGTACAGTCGCTCGGGAACTTTGTCCGTCACAAAATACGCTGGCGTTTTTTCAATGGTTATATCATCTGCTTGAGATTTGGGCATTTTTTCTCGATACCAGTCCAGTCCTAACTGATAGGTTTTGCTGTTATCAAAAAAATGTACCTCTACCGGGCAGGCCTTAATCTTGGGGTGGATTTTTAAAAACTCCAGCAGAGCTCTCGTGCCTCCTTTTCTCACGCCAATAATGATAGCATTTGGGAGACGCTTGCGTACCTTGCTGGATTCTTTGAGCTTATTCCATTGTTCCTCATCACCTTCTACCTTCTTTGAAGGCAACGTCTCAACAGATGCTCTATAAGGGGAATTATTCGTATCATTGTGCACGTCAAACAGAAAATGGTCATCGTTTATACGTTTAAACCGTCCTTCAGGTTTCTTCAATGTAATGCTGTAAATGAAAACCAATAGTAATCCTAGGAGAAGAACAAGGAAGACTTTTCTTCCGTCCAGCCACACTGCCATGGGTCGTTTGCCTTCGCAGACTGGTGCTCTATTTGCATACAGTTGGCACTTGATACCTGAAAGGGCAGCCCACAAGTTAAGTGAGTAATAAGTAATAAACAGAGCACAAACTCCATTAAAGCTGATGACGTAGAGTATGGACTTCCATGCAATAGAGTAACAAACTATCACCAATACTGCTGACGTCATCAGTTTCGTTAGAAGTGATTGCCGAACGAAAACGTCTTTTCTACTCAAACTATCCAGCAAGTAAAATTGATTAATAAGACAATCGGATTATAAAAAAACTAATGATGGCGCCCACCCATTTACCTACGCACACGTGTTGTACGTTAATTTGACAACTAAAAGATCAGCTGTCGCCATGCCAGAAAATGTTTTATCAAGCTATGGGTTTTTCCTTCCACCAAACTCGTATTGGGCATTCGATTCATGCAAAAAGAAACCCTAAATCAGAAAAACGCACTATACCACTGGGTGACAACTAGTCCCGTACGGACCCCACCCCCACCCGTTCCTGAACTTCGTCAATTTTGTAAACTTCATTGTACATAACAAACAGGTTTCTTTTCAAAACCTTTCAGTAAGCGCGCCGGACATGTGAAGTTTGGGCGCCACCTGAACGAATTTTTGTTCTTTCTCGGCAGTCCAATTGTCTACCGAGGACACGCAAAAACAGGACCTCCTTAGGTTTGTTATATTATGTATATTAGTTTTCTGCGATCTTTCATCAGTTAGGTACAACCTTGAGCCGTTCGGTTTGAAATTTGAACAAATAACAAACAATACTCAGCCGGTAGGAAAAACTGTACTATCATGACAGTGGGTTACTTTTCTCTCAAGAGATCACATTGACAATTCTCTTTTTTATGTATTTTATTTTTTTCGTTAACAGGTATAGGGAAAGAACGTACAGATCGATACGTACAAACATGACAAAATTTACAACAATTACCTCAATTACAAACTACAAAGAAAACTTCACTGCACTACACTATAAGGATTACTTAACTTATTCAACTTCAATAAAACAAAGAGTAATTAAAGGAATCTTAGAAAAACGAGATTTGGATAACAGCCACTGTTGTATTAATGGGAGTAAAGGTTTCCATTTTTTATCGTGGAAATGGATTTTGTTTTGTTTTTGTTTTTTTCGCGATAAATAAATTTATCGACTAACAGTCTTAAACATAAAGAGCCCTTATTTAACTTACAGCGGTAAATAAAATATTTACTTTCAAGAAGAATGTAGTTGACTGGAATGCGTATATTATCCGTACCTAAAATCCCTAAAAGAACATCCTTGATATCAAACCTAACAGTTATATTTAAGGAATTAAGTACAACCTTTCAATCATCCCAAAACATGCACACTTTTGTACAATGGAGAAAGAGATGTTCTATGGTCTCCAACTCCTTTTCACAAAAATCGCATAGGGAGAATCTACTTTGTTAAACTTAAACAGCATCTTGCTTGTGTATAAGATCCTGTTTAATATTCTATATTGGAATTCTCTTAATTTAGTATCCAATGTTGTTTTGAAGGGCAGTAGATATATCTTTTTCCAGTTTAACTGGATATGTGCGTGCTGAAAGCTTCGTTATATTTCTTTTGCGCTGTTGGTATACTGGATATCTTAGAAACAAAACTGTCATAAAATCAGTTTGGATTAGATCATGAGTTCTTGAGGAGATAGAGTTTTTATTTGTTTTTAATATTTCGTGCCATTCTTCCTGAAAAGCATTGAAGAGACTGAAAAGTAGAAAATGTTTCACTGGTGAGTGAGTTGAATACAGTAGGAGCTCTCTTAACGGACACTCTCAAAAGCGCACAGCTCTGCTAACGACTGCCTCCACAAAACCCCATTTGAACTCACAAACAAACTCTGTATCTACTCATTCCCGTAAGCGGACATTCTCGTAAGCGGCCACGGACACTTGTAGGGTTTACAATCTAGACTTTTCCTTTGTTTATAAGCTCCCGTAAATGGACACTTCAAAAGAATTGGGCCTGACATTGAAAGATGCTTATAAACATTTGTAAACTGTATCGCTGCTTTTTGTTGCAGTGAGACTGTTAAAGCCGCTGTTAATAACAGTTACGGACAGCTTTTTCGCCCCCGAGGGTGTCCGCTTACGAGGGCTTCCACCGTATGATGGTTCCTTATTCGGCTTGAACTCTCCCCTTGTGTCGTACAGGTCTCCAATTCTTACGATTCCAAGATCAATCAGCCTACTGTTATAAATTGACTTGATTCAATGTAAATGAACTGGTTGTTCCATATCACTTGATTTGCTATTTCAGGGATGAGGACAGGTTGTCCTCGTTTAAAAGGTTCCATGTCACAATGCATTACTCGTAAAATTCTGGAAGAGCTATCGATAGTTAAGTATAATTAAAATTACGATGAAACAAGAATTTTCCCCTTACTTTTTTAAGATAAAAATCCAGAAAAAACTTCTTGAGCCAGCAAGATCGGTGACAGATATCACTTGATACAAATTATTCTTTGGGCAGAAATCATTGACTCAATGTTGTGCATTTTCAAGCCTCCTTTATTATTAGGGTTAATAAATGCTGTGCGCTTAACTTTATCTTTTCCCTTCCAAACAAAAGAATATGATAAAGTTTTTTTTTTTTTTTTTTTCGATAAACTCTTTTTTGTTTTTAAATGAGAACAACCCTGTATAAGATCTTTGGTATGGCGAAAGATTTGATCACTTGGATTTTTCCAAGTAGTGTAAGTCCTCTCAAACTCCAGCCCTTCAACAATCCTCTCAGAGATTTCTCGATTGATTCTGAGTCTAGAATGAGGTACCTCCCGTCCTCATCAGATCGAGTTGATTTCAATTTGAAGTCAACGGATTTTCGAACAAGAATGGCGACTCCACGACTATGGTTAGAGCGATGAGCAAAATAAGTCTCCGGACCACTGCTTTTTCCATTGATTTTCAATCTCTTCAGTGCTGTACGTTTCTTGCAGAAAGCAGATGTCTGAATTAGCCAGTTAGCCCCCAGCGAGAGAGTTTTAAACTTAAGGTTGTTGTATCCATTGAAATTTGCATACGTGGAAAATATACAAAAACAGTAGCTGTTATTCCCAGAAGGGTCGCTGTTACCCGAACAATTAATGCATTCCCGATTTTGATAAGTGCATAGTGGATAAATTTAGAATAACATACATAACAAACAAAAGAAACGAGATGAAAAACGTAGCGAGTGTGAAAAATTAAACTGTTAACTCTCGGACAAGATCAAGTGTTAGACTTTTGTTTGAAGCGAACCGGTTCAAAAACGAACTAAGGAATATGCTAATCGATAGCTCCTAATAGAAACGAAAAAATAAAAAGTGAACTAATTCCTGCGAATACTACAATAAGCTAAACAACCTGGAACATTTTTTAAAAGCTTGAAGCTTAGTAGATGTTTACTAATCAGTTCGTGTGCTTGAGTATCGAGAGGTCGGCCTCAACTAAGATAATAAAAGGAAAAAGTATTAGCTAATGACTATTTTACCTCCACACCGTCAATAAAGAGTTTATAGCCTAAGGGTTCCATCCTACTGAAAGCTGCTCGTTTTCCATCTTTTCTTGCTTGCACCATCTTCGGAATAAGCCTCTTCCATCACCTGCTTAGGGCCAATACTGAAATTCGACTGGCTACAGGAGCCATAATCGGGGACGGAGACCGTAAGTCTTGGGATCCGCGCGCACCTACGATATGGGACAATTGTTCTATTTTTAGAACAAATTGCGCCATCCTGACGTTAAATATCCGCGCGGATCCACGCATATGTCGTGAGCTTTCGCGTGGATGTTGTCACGTTGCCTGATCAAATGGTGAGAGTGGCGAGATTCTCTTGCAGATTTTTCACAGCGGTGGCAGGGAATAAGGCAGCGAATAAGAACCAGGGCTCTTATATGTAGTTTTATGCTCTGAGCTAATGGAAAAGGTGAGTTTTTCAGGGTCGAAAGCCAAACTTCAATTTCGCGCTGTGAATGAATAATATTTGCTCGCGCTAGTTGTACGCGTAAGCTTTTGCGTTTGTTCTGTAAAGAAAAGTTATGTAAGAAAACTCTTTACTCTGGTATCGAGTTAATTTGTGACTGTCCCAAACAATGCTTAATCATAGCCAAACCTTGTTTTTGATAGTTTCTTATTGTTTCTGTTTATTTGGCGAGTTTGCAAAAGCTTTTGAAAGGAAAGTCTTATTTGCATAGTGCAGCGCGTACACTTCAAATCCGAGTCGGTGTTTTCAATTGTCAACAAATCTTGACAAAGATTTCCTTTGTTGTCTTTTGTGCCGAGATGCAGCAACAATTCTCACCAACGCCAAAAGGCTACTAACATCATGTGTGTTTCTATAACATAGTAAAATTTTACACTGCGAAAATAAAATAGATAAGGAGTTTTGATAATTCAACCAACAAAATCGAAATTGTTATTCGAGTTGATTAAGAAAGCGTCATCGTAATTTTGCTGATTATTTTTGCTGTATTCACCTATTTTCAGCTAAGCTTTTAATATGTTCTCAACATTTATCAACCTTAAACATATTTAAAAACTAGAGATCTGATATGAGTTCGATGTACGTTTTTACACGAAAGTGGGCAAGTCCAATTTGTCTTGTTTTGCTGATTGTACAAAACACGCATCGGCGGGCGCTCTTAGTCATCGACAAGAGAAAATTCATTGGATTTCAACACAAAAAAAAACTAAGCAGCATCTACACACATAAACTTTACTGTCACTTATTGGGCCTTGATAAAACATCAAGCTTTGCTTACAATTTAGGCGAATCTCAAACTTGCAACTATTATTTTTTTTTTAGTTTTCGGTCGAGATAGAGTCTGCGAAATCCTCGCAAGTGTGTGGCAAGAGGAGAGAAACTTTGAAGTCCTGAAACTCTGCTATATCCAAATATATCTAACGAGTTTTTTTGCTGTGGTTTGGAAAAGTTGTTATTCTTCAACATATGTGAAACTTAGACTGGAGTAATGTGGAGCTCTTGTAAAAGAAGCAGCAGAACACAACTTGGTCCGTGATATAAAGCGGCACATAACTAAATTCCACACAGTCTTACTTCACTCAAACTGGAGCAGCTTACGACGAAAATACTGACATCCCAGTAAAATTCCAACAGACATGAACGCATTAAGTTGTGGGCCAAAAGCATCAACCATTTCGGGAATTTCGGACGCCATTTCCCCACGCGACATCCGCAAAAATCCTCGCAGCATGTACGCGCGTGTGCCGCACGGGATGGCGCAATTTGTTCTAAAAATAGAAAAATTGTCCCATATCATGGGGACAACCCCAATACTAGAAATGGCGCGCGCTTACAGTCTCCGTCCCCGATTATGGCTCCTGCTGGCTATCGATGTTGCGTCGGCAAGAAAAGAAGTTTTCTCGGTCTTTAAAGCGAAAGCAACGTGCTATGATGGCCCGGGGTTTTCTTGTGTTTCGATCCTTTCTACCGACGCGGTGAACTCTTTGGAACTCAATATATTGAGTGTTTTCCTCATTTAACTCTTTCTCTAAGAAGGCTTTCAAAACGGCTTCAGTGTTCTCTTCCTCGTCGGTTTCTGGAATACCGTAGAAGCGAAGATTTTCGCGGCGGCTGTACACTTCGTAAATCAAGGGCTGGAGGGTAAGTCATCCATCTCCTTTTGTGACTTCTCTTCGTCATCTCGGAGTTTTTTCTTACTGGCTCCCACTTCATAATTCAGGAATTTTACGCTTGTCTGAAGCGTATTTGTTTCTTCACCTGTATTTCGAACGTCTTCCTTTAAGCGGTAGACTGATTCACTTTGAAGGTTTGCGACCGTTTGATTTATTCGATCCACCGAGTCTTAAGATATATTTATTTGTGTGCCAATGCTTTCCAGTTGGCTTAGCTTTGATAATATTAGATCCACTTTGGAGGCAAAATCCTGTGCCATATCGAGGTCTTACGGAAGTATGTCTTTGCTCTTTGTCTTTGGAACGTTCGCTTGGTGTTCTTTAACACTCTCTTTCAACCACTTTGTTTCGGGGGAAAGTCACGCTGAGCGGTGAATTGCTTCCTCTCGTTTTCATTTTAAACAGGGATGAAAGTGGAGATTAAAATTCCATATAAAGCATCGGAACGCATGGAGTTTGGTACAAAAACTCTTCGAAGAAAAAGACCTCTAGCTTCTTCAGTTCTATCGTGTTGTTTTAGTTGGGTAGTTCAGTTTTTAATGCCGCTCGTACTGCGGGCGCAGTAGCCGCAAGCAAGGTCCATATACTCTGCCCAGACTGTTCACGTGACATGATGGTAGGACTGAGGAGAGATTGTTGTATGAGGACATGGAAGATGATTCGGAATACGTTCAACGAATTCTTGCCAGAAGAGTTGAACTGACGTTCCGATATAAATGTACGCCTACCAAGAAACAGGACTCGACACGGATACATTTAAGAAATAGAAAGCATGTACCGTGTTTCTATCAAGTTATAGAAACACGAGTGGAAGTTTGGGAGAACGAGAAATGCTGTGGGAACACGAGCCGTAGGCGAGTGTTTCCACAGCTTTTTCAAGTTCTCCCAAACTTTCACGAGTCTTCCTATAACTCGATAGAAACACGGAGAACATGTTTTCTATTTCTTTTAGAAAACACCGCGACGGAAAAAAGGAAAACAACTTGTTAACTTTGATTATCAAAATGTAAATTCTCTTTGCTCGCGCCATCATTACGTCAACAGCTCGTGCTGGTTTTGTGTTTCTACCGAGTTTTAATAGAATTCTA
>NC_138149.1:20294900-20307400 GCF_964199315.1 Orbicella franksi | reverse complement strand
GTTCATATCTTCCCGTGAGGAGTGAGTTCATCATCTACAGCCGCAGTTCATATATGAATTATTTCATATAAACTTCACATCATTTCACTCCTCACGGGAAGATGTGTGGTTTCATAGCTTCTTTTTACAGCGAAAGCAGAATTGAACTGTGAAATCTATAAATCTTAAAGAAAATGCTGGAGAAGTCAAGTCAGTTTTTGTCATCAGAGCAGCCCTGTGAGCCAAGAAGCTTGGACGTTGCCTTGTAAATTTTGGAGACCAAGCAAACAAAAATGTACCTTTGACGAAATTCCCTTTGGAGTTTAGTAGGCCAACAGGTCTTGATTTTGACGTGTAATTATAAACTACGAAAGGTGTCAGAAAGAGTTTAGCATTTTTAGCTTTTAGTTGAAGAATCTGGTGTACTTTGCATATGGTGGAAGGACAAAAACATATACGAAACATCTATGTAAAATGTTGGCAGAGAATGCAGGGCAGTAGCCAGAAAAAAATTTATGACTGAGGCAATTCATGAAAAAAAATATGAGGGAGGCAATGTCCATGGTTAAATTTTCTTCCAAGGTATTAAGGGTGCTTATGATGATCAAAGAAAAAGCACAAAAGCGAAAAAAAAAATTTAAAAACGACTGAAGCAAGTGCCTCGTTTTGCCTGTCTCTAGCTAAAATGGATTGGATCCTGCATCTTTGTTTTGTTTATGCTCATCACCAAAACTATGTACTCGAGCCATGAAAGGCGCTTCGCAGAGCTTCACCTGACGGTTCAACTATCGCTTAAACTTCGTAAGCTCCTTAGGGCAGCTAGATCTCTTCGTTCTGTTTAGCTACTGAATAACAGGATTAGTGCCTGTAAGGATTTTATATATTGGATAAGCCTCCAAATTGCCAGTCGATAAATCGCGAGATTGATTTGGTTGCAGCGTCTCGGCACAAAAGACCACGAAATAAATCTTTGTCAAGGTTTGCTGACAATTGAAAACAACGACTCGGACTTGAAAGAGCGCGCGCTGCACAATGCAAATGAGCTACTGAATGTACGCGTCAGACTTTCCTTTCAAAAACTTTTGCAAACTCGCCAAAAAAACAGAAACCATAAGAAACTATCAAAAACAGGGTTTGGTTATGATTAAGCATTTTTGGGGAAACTCACAAATAAACTCGATACCAGAGTAAAGAGTTTTCTTACATAACTTTTCTTCACAGAACAAACGAAAAACTGACGCGTACAACTAGCGCGAGCAGATAGAAATACCGTGACATTGAAGATTTAGGCTTAAAATGGGACCTCGTCAAAATGGAAATCCGAGGTTTTACCGTCAAATTTTCTAAGATTAAAGCAAGAAAAAGACGAGATAAAGAAACCTTCCTTCAAAAAAGAATTAATAAATTATTTTTAAAAGATGAAAAAGGTAAAAACAACAGGCATATAATATGCGAACTCAATTCAACTCGGGCTCGTCTAAAAAAAATAACGGCGCTCAAAACTCGCGGCACTATCCTTAGGAGCCGTACAAGATGGCATGAGCAAGGGGAACGCAACAACAAATATTTTTTAAACCTTGAAAAACGAAATTACTCTAAAAAACTAGTCTCCAAACTGAAACTTCAAAATGGTTCAGTCCTAACTAACCAGTTCGATATTTTAGAAGAACAAAGCAAATTTTACCATCTGATAGCGCCGACGAACCTGATGATGATGTGTTCTATAATCCCAACAACATTTCTACTTTGTCCGACGAGCAAGCTTTATGTGAAGGTTTGATGACAGAAATTGAGGCCTTTAAAGCCCTAAAAGAATTCGCTGTAGCCAAATCTCCCGGTACCGACGGCTTAACAACTGAGTTTTTAAAATTTTTCTGGCCAGAGCTAAAATCGCTGATTTTTGGAAGTTTTAACTACGCGTTCACAAACGGCTCCTTGTCGATATCCCAACGACGAGGCATAATCTCTCTTATTCCCAAAAAAAATAAAGATAAAACCATTCTTGAAAATCTTCGACCAATATCTCTTTTGAACGTTGATTACAAAATTCTCACTAAAGTTTTAGCAAATCGCTTAGAAAAAGTATTACCAAAAATAATAAATCCCGACCAAACTGGCTATGTAAAAGGACGCTACATTGGTGAAAATATCCGATTAATTCAAGATCTAATGTTTTATTTGGAAAAAGAAAATTCTCCTGGCCTGGCAGTTTTTGTGGATTTCCGGAAAGCTTTCGATACCATTGAGTGGAATTACTTAGAGAAAGCACTCATGCTCTTCAACTTTGGGCCAAATTTTCTACAATGGTTCAGGACTATATACTCCAACATTTCCAGCTGTGTTCTGAGCAATTGCCACGCGTCTCACTTCTTTTCTTTAACGCGTGGGGTAAGGCAAGGTTGTCCTCTATCAGGCCTTCTATTTGTTATCGGTCTCGACCTTCTCGCAAGAGCCATCAAAAATCACAATCTCATCAAAGGAATAACATTAGGAAACCACGAAATTAAAACGACCATGTATGCGGATGATACCACAGTTTTTCTCAGTGACACGGAATCTATTAGTCATTTACTTAAGCTGCTAAGCCAATTCAAAGTTGTGTCTGGTCTAGAAGTCAATACCTCCAAAACCGAAGCCATGTGGCTTGACAAGTGGAAAAACAGATCCGACACTCCTTTTAATTTCAACTGGCCTGTCGATCCCATCTGTGCCTTAGGTGTATTCTTCTCCTACGACACCACCAAAGCTGACAAGCTTAACTTCGATGAAAAGCTGCGAAATATGAATAAGATTTTAAATATCTGGAAAAATAGGAAACTAACCTTACTTGGCAAAATAAACATCGTCAAAACTCTAGCTTTATCAAAATTAATTTTCAACAGCTCCAATCTTAATTTACCTAAAAACTTGTCTGACACGATTAACAGCATGATCTTTAATTTTATTTGGCAGGGTAAACCCCATAAAATTAAGAGAATGACAATAGTTGGTGAAAAAAATAAAGGCGGATTAAAAATGATCGACTTCGAAGTAATGAACACCGCGCTCAAAATTGTCTGGATTAAAAGAATATGCCAAAACTCTGACTCATCTTGGAAAACTCTTATCGAACACTTCTTCAGGAAACGCGGCGGTCTTTCTTTCTTACTAAACTGTAGATATGATGTTAAGTTACTGAATTTGAATAATGTACCACCCTTCTATCACGCAATGTTAAAGTACTGGCAAGAAAACAAATCCATTATATGAGAAGACAATACACACAAGCAAAACGAAATTATCTGGAACAATAAAAACATTTTAATAGATAAACACATGATCTATTTAAAACAATGGCATCGGACTGGAATCATGTACGTAAATGACCTGCTTGACGAAAATTTTAACTTCTTATCACATGACAAATTTCAACAAATCTTTCAGTTACGTGTCCTGTTTAGAGCCTACTATGGTTTAATAAGCGCCATTCCACCAAGCTGGAGACGCACAATCAAATGCACACAAATCGCAATTGAAAATGACAACGCGTCACAAGAACCTCCTCTGTCTAAGAATTGCACCACCCGTGC
This sequence comes from Orbicella franksi, assembly GCF_964199315.1. Classification (NCBI taxonomy): domain Eukaryota; kingdom Metazoa; phylum Cnidaria; class Anthozoa; order Scleractinia; family Merulinidae; genus Orbicella; species Orbicella franksi. The sequence continues at coordinate 20,303,852 of NC_138149.1, read as the reverse complement.
TGTCTATGGAGCAATTATAGACCACTACTTCCAACCCCCAACTGCTGAACCAAAATTACCTCAATATGGTTTCTCAAAAGAATGCTTAAAGAAAGTTTATAACCTTCCCTTTGTTACCAAGCTCGAAACAAAGCTTCAAATTTTTCAATATAAAATCATCCACAACATACTTCCAACTAGGCATTCCCTTTTCCGTATGAAGCTATGCGATTCTGAAATCTGTCAGCTATGCAAAACGCAACCGCAAACATTGCCTCACTTATTTTACCTTTGTTCTGTAATTTCCAATTTCTGGTCTGCATTTCAAAATTGGTGGTTTGAAAAACATAAAAACATAATAACTCTCACAGAACGTAATATCCTTTTTGGTTGGCATGGTAACACCACAGAATCAGAAGACATTTTAAACTGTCACCTTGGTAGCCAAATATGATATCTTTTGCACTATCCAAGGCAGCGATGATGTACCCTTTGACAGCTTTCCTTCTTTACTTAAGAACAAATTAAATACTTCACAACAAATAGCAGTTAAAAATAAAACCTCCGAAGATTTCAGCAAAAAGTGGAAAGACGTTTTTTGAGTTTTTTTTATTTTTTCATTTTACTTACTTAGTTAAGTTATTAATTAATTTAATTAATTCTTAATTTGGTAATTGTTTCCTACTCAAAATGTTCTACTTTGAATTTGTTTGTAATTATCTTCTTTTTTGTATTGTTTTTTGTAACACACACCATTACCTTCTGTATTATCTTTTGTATCTCCTTTAATTGTCCTATTGTGGTTTATGTTGTATCAATAATAACAATAATAAAAAAAAAAAAAAAATATATATATATATATATATATATATATATATATATATATATATATATATATATATATATATATATATATATATATATATATATATATATATATATATTCCAAAAACATGCCCGCTATTTTGGTCCAAAGTCTTTAAAACGGTTTTCATAAATTTAGACATATATTGGCACAGAATGTCCTCAACTGCTCAGGGATATCCCTAGTTTGACTCTAAATGCTTTAGAAAGATCGACAGAAATTAGACACGCTCGTTTTTCGACCTTTCTGGGTCATGCAGTCTTGTTCCCTTGAAATATATGTCTGGATTTATGAAAACGGTGTTAAAGACTGAATCAGGTGTTTTTTGATTTATTTGTTTTTTTCATTTCTTTGTTTGTTGGTTGGTTTTTTTTTTTCTGCTTTCGCTATGACAGCAGCTTGTAAATCCTACCTAGCATGAAATGTAGAAACTCCTTGCCGCATGTTTCATTTATTTAGGTATTTTTTTCATTAGTTATCGACCCCCCCCCCCCACCCCTTTTCAATTTGCGTTAAGTTTAGCCCAGGCCACACTCGTCTGAATTCAGTTCGCGCGGTGACTCTGACAAGGAGCGACCGATTAGCATTCTGTATTTGCTGTCTAAAGGAAGTCTGCCAGAGGACATCATTAAGTCCAATGAAGGCCCAAGTCTAACGATTTGCTAGTAAGCGTCGTCCATTATCGTACGTGAGGCGGGCCTGAGGAGATGTGTAAACTGTACGGGTCACATTTAGTCCCCTAACAGTAGGCCGTTTGCCCTGTGGCGATAATGTTGTGCTTGCTTTAGACAGCAAAACTCTCTAGCCACATCGATTTAGGGCTTAGACGTGCAATGGACTAGACATCTCTAGCTGCTGTTGGCGTCATTTGCTCTGAACTTTGATGTAGCTAAAGACTTAGAAAAAAATCTGTTGAAATCTGGATGTGGCATTCCGCGCTCGACAAAATTGAAGTACATCCAGGACATTGCTATTTGCGAGCAAAACATGACCACGAGGAGAGAGAAGAACATGAGTTGAAGCGCTGATCGTGAGTAGAATTTCCTTGTTTTATCAATTTTAGGCGTTCTCGGCTTAGCTAAGTATCAGAACTGTCTGTGATTCGCTAGCGCGGAAGAAATTTATTTGCTTGGTTTCCGGGCGATAATTGACGTAACGAAAACATGTTGAGTGTTCGCTTACTGCTAACTATGGCCTAGTTTGTTTGAATTTCAATCGATTCTCGATGTAGGAAGCTCTTGTTCAGTCCATTTAGGACGATGCAGGCCTTTAGAAAGCAATAGATTGGCTCTCCGCCGCGGCTTTGATATCTGTACGTTCGTGTTGATTTAGACTCCAATTTCATGTTAAAAGCACTCTTAATTAAATTGTACAATTCATGATTCAACGAAAAGACGGTGAATTTAGCCTTCCTGGCCTCAAAAGGCATACAGGAGAGTCATTTGCTGCTATTTGAGCTACGATAAGCCTCGTGGAAAGCTAGCTCTAGGACAGAATTGTAGCAAGATTATCAGTGACAAGTCAAATTCTATGGCTATGTTTTTGCGAATCCGGTCAGATATATATATATATATATGAACGTAGAAAGTTAAAAAATTGTGAGGACGGACAACTTCTGACGTAAAAAAGATTAAAAAATTTAATAAAAAACATTTCGGTCAGAGACCTTCTTCAGTTATTACAACTTTTAAATAAAAACGAGCTTTAAATAAGATTAAGGTGCTAGTGATTACGTAATTACAAGTGACAATTAATAAAAGTACAAAATCACGTGAAAAGCAAAAAGTGGTGTTAATTAACAAAGAACAAAAAACAAGATCAACAAAGGGCAAAAATATTGAATAAGTCAAAAACAAACTATTACGAAAATAATCGGCAGAGTCTGAGAGATAAAAGCTAAAAACTAAAAGACCAAACTGGCTAAAACAAATAAAATAACCGAAGAGGCAACGCGGCAAGCATTGGAAAAAGTAAAACCCTCCCCTACATATAACTGAAAACATCAACTGTAACAAAATCCCAAAACGAGTCCTTTGGAGCCTGAAAGGGCAAATTAGCAACAAAATCCCTGGAGGGGCCCTTAAATAATATTAATCATAATAAGATCCCTTGACAGGGCCTTTGAGTCTAATCAACACCTAAAAGGCTGACAAAATCCAAGAAAAGGCCCATTTCTTGGATTTTGTCAGCCTTTTTTAAATCTTTTTTACGTCAGAAGTTGTCCGTCCTCACAATTTTTTAACTTTCTACGTTCGTTTATGCTGCGAGGTTTGGACTGGGAATCTTTACTGATCCTCCTGACGCTGTGACACCTTTGTTGGCCTGAGAGTTCTGGTGACGATTTTATATATATTGTCCTAAAGTAATATTCTCACTAATGAGTAGCACTGTTTTAGTACAAGGTCGCGTGCAGAGATGAAACCCAGTGCGGCTAAGCTCATTCCCGGGGTTTTAAATAAACTTTTAATCCCCAAGGACAAAAGCATTGCTCAAGCTAAACGAACACAAGATTTCGAACGCTTCTCTTTTCTATCAATCTGGCTGAATTCCACGCATTTCCAGCCGTTTGTGTTTGAATCAGACCGGCAACTCGGATGCTTGGAGACTTAACATTTAGATATAATTCAATCAGATAATAAGCGACTGGCATTCAATACATGAATAGGGGTTTAAACCATTTTTGCCAGTCTGATCTGTTCTAAGATTAATCAATCGCTCGAGACAGTTGTCAAAAGTAAGTAAGTCGTATACCAGTATTGAATCCTCAGTCCGACATGAAGCCTGGCGAGCCGACAGTAACTTGGCCTGGGTTAACTTTTCCTTGAAATGATCACGTTTTCTTGGAATGATAAGTGGAATTGTGGTCTTTGAAGATGCATGGGAAGTCTTTCGGCAAAGTATCAAGTAATGTGATTTAATTTAAAGTGAGTTCTCCGGTTTTTGTAGCACGCTACGTCCTTTTACCTCTCGGTAGGAGAACAGTGACAAGGACGTAGTGAAAACCGCCGCCATTCGACACAGAGCTAGTTTTATTAAATAGCGATGTATTACCAATGAATCTGGATTATCCCTGATATGCTCAATAAAGCACGCTAATTTCAATTATCTTCACTTTCTCAGTCAATGCGTTCTTGTATGATAAGGGCTAAACTTAACGCCTTCCAACAGTGAATAAAATCCAAATTGTTTGAGTAAAAAGTGAAAAAATTCCGCGGCAGCAGAATTCGAAAAAAGTGATGTTTCTGTCAGTCTTAAGAAAATATACACGGATAATTAGATCAACCAACATGTTCAAATCCGGAAAGACATGGAATTGTGTACGTGTCTTTCGAAAAAAAAATTGACCGGAACTTATCTGTTCTATTTAAAAATTCTAAAAGAAGCCGGTTTGAAATAAACTCGATGATAATACGACCCTGTGTGGAATAAACGCAAGCTAAAACTGAAATTTTGATTTCGTTCCAAGGCCGAGTCACGGAATTCATCTGTGCTTTGATGATTTATATCAGTCGGTAATGCGATATGATACTCTCACGTCCAGAAGACAACAAACTTTCAATTCACCAATAAAATCCCCGCTACTCCGTAGTAGCTAGCAAATCCACGGGTGCACGAAAGAATCCAAACACAACAGATTATAAAAATAACAACATAGCAAATAATATAATCCAGCATGGCAAATAATCCGATGTCAAGCAGCTGACAGTGTTATTTGAGACCTGTAGAAACATGCGGATTTTCGACATGACTTTGCCCTCAGTTCCTTCCAAAATACTGCCACTTGCGCCTTGCTAAATCAGCCCTCTTTTTTTCGTTTTACAGACGTATACAACCGATTTTGTTGAAGGGGAAGCATATTAGAAGCAAATTGTCAAAAAATGACAAGCCCGGAGGCCATCAAAGAAGTGGAAGTTATAAACATAATACGCTGATAAGAACACGCGACCGCGACTCACGATGGTTAATCAACAATCCAAAAGAAACTACTCTTCTCGAGTGTATTCATGTCCATTCACTCGTAAGTTATGAACTGTGAGACAATTTACGTCGAGAATGCGAAATGTTTTGTAAGAGCGCAGTTCATTGACAACGACAGCGATGAAAGAAGAAACTACTCCACGTGATAATATTTCACTCTCGTGAAAACATCTCGCCCGCTGAAAATACTTCATCTTGGATTCCTTTTCGCTGTCCGTGGTTCATCAATCTCTACTCTGCTAGTAAAGAACTGAATGCTGATAATTTCGGTATTGACCTGTGTATGCCACAAAAAATACTAAAGGCAGTAGAAAGGCGCGTAAATGAAGCGCGTCGACATTAATCAAAATCATATTTTTCCCGACACCAAAAGGATATAACAAAAACAAAGGCGACACTTTCCAGACCCTAACCCCATATCTCAAAAGAGAAACTACCCACTTACCGTTTCAAATTCTTGATTTTTGCAACATTGATCTTTCCACTAGCTATCGGCACTATTTGACACCCTCTCAAATACTACTCCGCGAAATCTGGGGCGAGTCGAGTCAAGGTAACTTGATCCCCGTTGATGGCGTGACATTTTAAACCAAAGAAAGAGTGATTGTCAAAGTGCGAGCTACAGTAGCCTCCCACGCAGACGCGCTTAGGGCTCGTCACGCGTTCCTTCCCCAGGTTCTTCGCGTGGCAAGAATGAAGTGACAATCTCGTTCCAAGAGTCTTCGTTCCCCTTGACTAGCGGTCGGAAAACGAGAGCTCTGGGGCAACCATTTTGAAATAACCGAATTCTGGTGATTCTGCCCATCCAGTTTCACTGCGCAGTCTGCATCTATGGCGCATGCCTGAAATGGTTGCTCCCACAGCTCTCGTTTTCCGACCGCTGGTCAAGGGAAACGAAGACTCTGGGAACGAGACTGATGAAGCGAGAGGAAAGGGGAAGAAACACCGCTATGAATTTTGAATCGGTGCGTCCATATTTGGACGCAAAATAATAGATAGGAGCCATAATTGGGGACGGAGTACGTAAGTCTTGGGATCCTCGCGCAGCCATGATATGGGACAATTTTTCTATTTTTAGAACAAATTGCGCCACCCTGACGACATATATCTGCTCGGATCCACGCACATCCACGCACGGGTTGTCGCGTGGATGTTGTCACGTTGCGTGATCAAATGGTGAGAGTTGCGAGATCCTCTTGCGGATTTTTCACAGCGATGGCAGGGAATAAGGCAGGGAATAAGAACCAGGGGCCCGTTTCTTGAAGGTCCCGAAAAGTTTTCGCACCGGGAAAGCCGTAGCAAAATCTCAAACCTTATGATTACAGAGCTGTTTTACTCACACATTCTTAATATAAACAGAGGTTTCATTCCTAATAAGATACAAGAAAAAATTACTCGATTCTGATTGGCTGAGAGCAATGCAGTTCAAGTGTAATACCCGGCAGTGCAAAAAGTGTAACACCGGTGCAAAAAGTGTAACACCAGTGCGAATTACACATCATAATTCTGAGCTACGATTGGCTGAAAGACAAAAGGATTTTTTTTAAGCCAATGATATCACATAAAATGATGATGAAAATTTTGTTCTCGAATGAGAAAAAATGGCTTCAAGAAAGATCCTCCGGCATTTCCTCCATGCGAATCTTTTCATGTTTATATTATTAATAAGTATTCATACGGTTTTTCTCGTTCAATTTGGAATTAATTTGCACTTTTCAGCTTTTTGAAAAACTCACTCGTGCAAATTAATTCCAAATTGAACTCGAAACCGTATGATTACCTATGCGTACAAGGAGTTTCAGGCGTATACACCTCTCTGTCTTTAAATACCGATTAACTAAAAATGGCTTTTCGGGTCCGAAAAGTTTCCGGGGCTTTCGAGAAACGGGCCCCAGGGCTCTCATATGTAGTTTTATGTTCTGAGCTAATGGAAAAAGTGGGTTTTTCATGGCCGACAACAAGACTTCATTTTCGCGCTGTGAATGAATAGTATCGCGCTAGTTGTACGCATAAGCTTTTGCGTTTGTTCTGTAAAAAACCGTTATGTAAGAAAACTTTTTACTCAGATAGGAGTTTTGATAACTGTCGTAACTCAACCAACAAAATCGAAATCGTTATTCGAGTTGATTAAAGAAAGCGTCATCGCAACTTTGCTGATTATTTCTGCTGTATTCACATATTTTCAGCTAAGCTTTTGATATGTTCTCAAACATTTATTAACCTTAAACATATTTAAGAATTAGAGATATTATATGAGTTCGATGAACGTTTTCACACGAAAGTGTGGAAGTCCAATTGTCATAAATGAATAAAGATTGTGAATTTTTGAGCTCGGTAATGACATGTGAAAAGTGAACTAATCAACATGACACGAGCATGGGACAAAGAAAAAATCTGAGTCCCCGACAGGAATCGAACCCATGACCTATCGAACACCGGGCGGGCACTCTATCCACTGAGCTACGAGAACTCATTGAGAGAAAGGTCATTTAACAACCTTCGTTCCCAGGGAACTGAATTCATATGTGACAGGCGTCCTGCATACTGCTAGGATCAGCACTGTCTAAGTCATCGTGAGTGTGATAAATGAGTAAAGACGATGAGTTTTAAGCTCGGTAATGAAATGTGAAAAGAGAGCGCCCGCCCGGTGAACGCCACTGTAACATCATAGGGAGTCTCTCGACTATGGGACTGCATGTGTGGAAGCAGAGGAGGGGACAGTTAGGGTTGAGGAGTTAAGAAAAACAATGCATTAGGCGTTAGACGTTATACATGTATAACAAGCACAGAAAGTATAAAAATTAGACACTTTTGGTCTAGACTAGGGTTTGATTTACCGGGAAAGTGGCCAGTGTATAAATAACTTAGTCTAAAACAAGGTTCTTTACCCGGTTTTTTATTATAGAAATTGAACCTCAGAAGTGACTTTGTAAGATATTAGATAAGTTAGCGTATGTTGGAGTTCGACAGTGGTAAAGTTTCTGCACGGAAAAAGAGAGGGCCGCGTTCAACCAGATACACGGACACATGGTTAGTAGTAACTTATACCCGAATGTACAGTCTGCTTGCCGAAGAGATCACGGTACTGAAAACAGCCCTTCTGAAAGTCATGAACGATATTCTATTGAATATGAACAAGCAGCACGTTACCATCCTTGTGCTGCTTAATCTCAGTGCGGCTTTCGACACCGTCGATCATGACATTCTGCTCATAAGGCTGTCGTCAAAGCTTGGTTTGAATGGTAATGCCCTTGGCTGATAACACAACTATGGTAACTCTGACATTGCTCCGCGATCTCCCGTTTGAATCTGGTTGTGTGGTTAGATTATAACCTAACGATGGGTGAACACATTACGAAAACAAGTTCTGTTGCGTTTTATTATTTGTACAATATTAAATGATTAGGAAATACCTTAGCAAAAAATGTACAGAAACACTGATACATGCCTTTATTTCTAGTCGTATCGACTTCTGCAATAGCCTATTATATGGGTTACCGGCATGTCAACTACAGAAATTACAGAGAGTTCAGAATTCAGCTGCTCGTCTTGCGTTCGAAGAAAGCAAATTCTGTTATCATGATATTACATCTCTTATATTACATCTTGCGATGGTTACCTGTAAAGTATAGCATCGATTTTAAGGCTCTATTGCTAACGTTTGAGGCTATCCACGGACTTGCTCCGCCATACATTTCCGAACTTATATCTGTTAAAGACACCAATGGTAGAAATAGTTTAAGATCAAATAACGGTATACTTCTGACCTTGCCAACATGCAAGTCTCTCACTACGCTGGGTGACCGATCTTTCTCTATGGTTGCTCCAAAATTATGGAGTAATCTTCCCCTTTTTATTAGAAATATCTTTTCCGTAAATAATTTTAAAAAGTCTTTTAAAACACATCTGTTTCAGAAGGCGTTTCTTAGCTAATTGTTTTTTCTATTATTTTATAATTGCTGCCACAGTGAGTGAGCCTGAAGCGAACGGACGAGGCAGCTCAGGCAGCTCTCTAATCGGGGAAAAGGTCACATTGTAGGGGCCTTGAACACGTTTTTGAGAAACTCAAGGAGTTGTGGTAGACTACGAGTAGTCCCTCTTTCGCTTAGTCCGTCGTGCGTGACGCGAAA
>NC_138149.1:20227400-20289900 GCF_964199315.1 Orbicella franksi | reverse complement strand
TACAATGAAAATTTTACATTGGGACGTGCTTTTATGTAGCCGATATTTACGTAATACCGGATATACGTAAAAGTAATCGACAGTGTAAATTAAAGATAAGCATACGGTAAAATAAAATAACATGATAAAAGAACATAATAAAAGAAAACAAATGGAAACAATTAATATGCTTCTTCGCGGATGTTCAGACCATCAGGATCAATTGTTCTGCCTTTTTGAATTAAAAAAGCTTCACTGGCCTTACGGATAGAATCCCGGTTCTAAAAGATTTTTTCGATGGGGATTAATGAGGCCCTGTTAGCGGGGGGGTACCCATGTCCCCTGTCTGAAATTCGCCACCAGCCATGTCGGCATTTCGCAAGATTCCTATGTCACCTGTCGGAATTTCGTCTCAGAGGAGTTGTGTCAGGAAATTTGACCTTTTTCGATTAAAACGAAGCTACATGTATAACACATCGTAATACCTTTGTTTATTAAAAAAAAACCGACACAGTGCTCTCAAGTCTCACGCATTGAGCATGAGATTCAATCTTGCGCTCTCACGCTGAAACGATTATTTCTCACGCATTGAAGGTTCCTTGCTGTTTTAGTCAAGTACATATATAAGTAAGTATCTCTGGATATAATTTACTCCTTGTATGCTTTGCACTTGCTTCGACCACTTTCAGCAGTAGGAATTCTTATGCAGAGCCAGCTTTTCTCCAGTCGAGTGGGTTTAATGGTTACTTTATGGTTACTTTTAAAGCATCATATTTCGACTCAGAATGAAGGAAAAGACTTCTTAGCTACTTCAATTTTTCAAAATCTTCTAAGGGGCTGGGGGCATGCTTTCTAAGGGCTTGGGCATGCTTTCGAGCGCTGAAGTTGCTAACCTCCTAGGGGATGTGGGGACATACTCCCCCCAGGAACATTTGAAATTTAGACGCTTGGAATTGCTATTTTCAGCCATTTTCCAGTCAGTACTTAGACCTAATGTACAATCGAACCTATGACTATTTTTACCATGCTGACCATGTTTATGTGTAACAACCGTTCTTTAACTCAAAATTCTTTCACTCAAAATCGATTTATTGGACGTGGACGTTTTAGCGTATACAAGAAAGCCTGGGTTTCACGACCCGTCCGACATCGCGCGTGAGAGAGGAAAACTCATTTAAAACTCTGGAAATGCGTCTTCACTTCGACTCAGACGTTTAAAACAATCGATGCATTCTCAGTTCCGAAATTCGTTGTCGGTCTATCTTGCCATTGGTGTCGCTTTCTCTATTTCGCTGGAGTAGTCTGTCGTTCGTCGCCAATTCATAGCTCTCGTGTCGTCTTTTCAAGGCCATGTCGCTTGTGGGAATTTACCCCTAACAGGGTCTAATTGCATGTCGTTAGCAGTGTGGTTAGGAGAGGACAGGAAATGTTCGGCGGCTGTAGTAGGTTTAGATTTGTTGCTAAGGTTATCTATGGTACGGCGGTGTTCATGAAATCGGTCTATCTAATAGGATAGAAATAGCAAAAGAAAAAACAATTAAGTCTCTAAAAATTTTGAAATTAAACTCCTTTTCAATCAGGCAACGTTTGAAGCCCGTTAGTGTCGGTTTCAACCTAAGAGTATGGTCCAGTGAATTCCAGAGTTTAACTGTTCTATAATAGAAAGTTCTTCGTCCTGTGGCTGTTTTATACAAAGGAACATTTAGCATCTGGGGGTCCCTCGTTGTACGCTCGGTGATGATAGCTCTTTGAACATATTTAGAAAATAAAGAGTCTGGTGCACACCCAGTCATGCATTTGAAGGCCATTAGTGCGTGACGATAGTACAGCTGCTGTCTTACAGGTAGCCATCTAAATCTTTATGCATAGGGCAAATATGGTCATATTTCTTTGAACCACTAACGATACGGGCCGCAAAATTTTGTACAGCCTGTATCCTACTCAGGTTGTACTCTGAGGTGTTGCTCCAGACATTACAGCAGTAATATAGCTTGCTAAAGACTAAGGCATTAATTATAATGGTTAAGGTGGTTGTATCTAAGGTATGTTTAACTCGATTTATCTGGCCGAGGCGCGCCATGCAGCTGGACACTGTCGAAGCAATATGATCGTTATACGTCAGACAGAAATCCAGAATGACTCTCTGGTCCTTAGCAAAAGCAGTTGGTGCAATTTCCTTTCCCAATAAAGTAAGACGAAAAGCCTCTACTTTACCTACCATCGCTCTGCTGCCAAAAATAATTAACGTAGTTTTGTTAAGGTTTATAAGGAGCTGATTTCCAAAGGTCCAATTAGTAATTCTGCATACGTTGTAAGTCTTCATTTAATTTAGCAATGGCGTTTGCCTCATCTTGTAAATTGAAATTTAGCATCAATTTAGTGTCATCTACATAGCACTGAGAAGAGCTGTGGTGTGCCAAAATCCCTCTTTCTTTGAGTTTCCCTCGGTCATTCGATCACAGTGGGTTTTGCCGAGTTACTTTTCACTTCTTTGATACGAATTTCTGCTTTAAATATTAAATCTGGGCATAACGTAACACTTGCCACGCCGAGAGTTGTCCCGGTTAGGCGAGCCAAAGCGTTTATATGAAGAAAAGTTGTCCCGCTTGCCAGGGTTACCCTACCTGCAGAGGCGTGACAACTCGCCCACCCGAGTTGTCTTGGCTACACTACTAGCTAGAGGACTATTAGTAATAAATATTTCTTCAACTTGCATTTGCTAACTTTATTATTGCCTTTTCTGTCCGACTAGTTGGGTGATACCAAAACAGTTAGACCCTTCGCCCTCAATGGCCACAGGTCAATAGCCCATTCATCTTCGCCTCATGGGCTATTGACCCGTAGCCCGCAAGGGCTACGGGTCTAATTGCTAATTAGACACCAGACTTTAGCCGATAGTCAGAGTGGTAGGGTCTTTCTTCAAATCTTATTTGTACAAAGAGAGCCAGTGATACGATGAAAAATGTAAAAAGAGTCCGGTCTACGTTCCTCTTCAAAAAGAGACCTTCGAGGTGGGGGCGGGGAAGAGGGCAGCGAGACCGAAAGAGGAGTCCCGAACTGCGGCTGGCAGAGTCCTCCGCACCACCTGGGCTGACTGGGCTCTGACTGTCATGGGATCTGTCATGGGCTCTCTGTCCTCTCCGTCGAGCTCTGAAAGCCGCTGCCCTACAGATACTCAGGAGTACTAGTATCTTGACAGACGGATTGCGGACGTGCATATGGACCAGGGACCCCTGCCCTGCTATGGACGGATGGATGGACCGATGGACAGACGGACGGACGAGCAGGATGATTCGACTGATTGATTGATTGATTGATGTGTGTGTGCGTGATACAGCCCGTTCGTTAATTCGTCAGGTTCAAGTTCCGAGCTGTATACCATGATTTCTCTTTCCTTGATTTATCTGGAGCAAGAAGTCCCCATCAGTAAGGCAACACACTTTCACAACCTCGCTCCCAGGGTTTCATTTCAACCCACTCCGACACCGCGGAAATACGTTTTTTGACGTCACCTTAACTGGTCAGTGGTCATCACCATCGGGCTGTGCTGTCCCTCGATCGAGCAGTCCCTGAGATCGGTATTTTGCCTCGTTTTAAGGTCGAAAATATCCTTGATAGTTCTCGTTATTGGTGAGTTTGACGTCCTTAAATGGGTTTTTAATACTCAAGCAATGTTCGTAAAGAATAGCGGTACAGGGGAGTCATTTTGTGTGGAGTAATGTGAAGTTTGCTGACTCGAGCCAGCTCGAGCGGACGAAACGTGGATCGTGTTGCTTCAGCCGCCCTCGCCTCAGAAATTGTGAAAATCAACGATGGGTATCCAGCAAAGCAGAAAATTTGTCCTGTGTACAGCTTTTGCAAGGATTTTGAAGACTGGTTGGATTTAAAGTGTAATTTGCACGAAATGGTTAAGGTACATGTAAGTCGGGACCGTTTTATTCACACCCACTTTGCGCCGACATGTGGTGCTTGTTCAGTGAGATTATATTTCGCAACGCGTCAAAGAAACTTTGATAAGAATTTGTCTTTAAAGACTGGCGTTTAGGCGTTTCTATCTCCTTTCTGACTTTCTGCGCCTTTTGGAACGGGTGAAATATTTTTTTGTACCCTCCGTTTGCTGTAAGAATAAAACATTTGTTCATTTCATTCACAAGACATTTCTCTATCATTAAAGATTGTTTAAGCCTACATTTATATAATGGTGGCGTTTGCGAAGGGAGTAGAAATCGAAAATATTATGATTTGTTGGCCGCAGCGAACGCTGGAAATACTGAAAACATTTAAGACCGCTCAATATCTTCGGTTCATTGACAATTTTTCCTTTTTTGAGGTCTTTTTTGTTTCCATCAATTAAATGTTGATAGCACATGGAAATTTTCAAGACCGTTTCCCTGTACATGTATGCACATGTAACTAAATATTTTAAAATGCCCAAACACCTGTATTTGTTTACACGAAACCGCTTCCACTTATGTGATGTGGTCAAGTTTCCCTTCTTTTGATGCTGAAAAGACATTCAACATTTCAGAGAGGCAGTAATCAACTCTTCAATGAAACCCACTAGTTTATTTTGTTTACTCAGTCATTTGAAGCTTTTCGATTTCTATTTCCCTATCTTACATGTGCATTGTATCAACTTTCATAAATAATTGACTGTTGTTGTTTTTCCTTTCATTCAATTTAATTCAGATGAGCTTTGCTCAATCACTACAAAATAACTTTTACATTGTAATCATACGTGTACATATCACGTGCTTTGAATCAATATGAAATTAATTATGATCGCCTTAGTAATAGTATTGTATCATCCTCCCTTCTGTAAGATTCTTACTTAACTTGTAACAACTTTATTAGAAGACATAATAGCACCTGATGGCAGTAAATTATATATGTATAATATTATTATATGTATTTATTTTTTTTCCTGTCATAAATTGGCTAACAAGTGGGTTTGTTTATGCCACTGTGTCTCTGAATTGGCTTACTGTCGTCTACAAACCATTGGTAATATATCTTGGCTACATCTAACTCAGATACTAGACAGAAAAGCATGTATTAAAGAACAGATACATTTCTTACAAATTAATATTTATTGCATTTAGTTCATCACTTTAGTTCTACAACATTGCTTTTCTCCAGTGAGAAATTTTGTGCAAAGTCTGAAGTTGTAAGTTGCAAAAACAAGTTCCGTCAGTAGCTGCGAATCACTTAAAGTCAGACTTGAGTGCTGTAAACTGAATGGCAAAGCGAGGAAATTAGAAATTGTCTCAAATATGCAAGTGATAAGAGGTAAACTTGACTGAAATCTACAGACTCCTTTTTTTTAGGTTCAGGGTTAAGGTTAGGCCTAAGGGACAAGGTGGGAGGTGCGGTGGCCATGTGGTTAGTGCACTCAGCAATGGATCGAGCGGTCCGTGTTTGAGCCCTGGTCAAGGACATTGTGTTGTGTTTTTGGGCAAGACACTTTTACTCTCACGGTGCCTCTCTCCACAAAGGTGTACATATGGGTACTGGTGAATTTAATGCTGGGGGTAACCCTGTGATCAACTAGCATCCTATCCAGGGGGTAGTAGGAATACTCCTAGTCGGTTCATGCTACAGAAACCAAGATAAGCCTGGCCTGATGGGCCACTTGGCTCTATGCAGACTTTACCTTTTACTTAGGGACAAGGTACTGCATCAAGTGGGGGGAGGGACAGCAGAGTCAGAACCTCCCACTTCCCATACCCTGTTCTCCCACTTCCCATACCTCTATCTCTTGACTCCCACCCTTGTTCATCCTGCTCCTGTCCCCTGTAAATTAAGACACTCCAAACACATCCTAGTCATTTAGCTGCACAGTCCTTAGGCATTTCCTTTTCCTTTTTTCCTTTGTTTTCAGCCTTGCTACTCTTACCCGTCTTTCAAGTGAATGACCTATGACGTAACCACTGTCAAAGGGTTTCATTTTGAGCCTCATTTTGAGCCCAAGGGTGAATTTTTCTTTGCCCGTCGGCCTTGAAGTCTCTAAAGACACTAAATGAAAGTCAAGTAACATTTTCAGTTCTTGTTTTTGAAAGTATCTGAAGCCTTAATGAATGACAAAAATTAGCATTTTGCATTTCTCTCCAGATTCCTTCCCCCTATTGTCCCGGGCTCCTGCCCCCTGCCTCTCCCCACCATCAACAGATGGCTGAATGTTCAGGAGAGGAGTTGCCATATGGAGAGCATTGGTCAGTGTTCTCTCAGTTGGTGCTTTTACAGCATTGATGTTGTGGAAATCATCCATGGACAGTATCTAAAAGGATTTTTGCTGAGCCAAAATAGAAAAAAATGTACAATAGAAGAAGTTTTCTATTGGGAAATCCAGATAATAGTAATATGCAAACAAATATTAATGTTACAAAGTTATAGAGTCTCAGGCTCCAAGGTAATGTGGTCAGAAATTATCTGGGTGGCCTTATAATCAGAAGATTGTTGTGTGAATACAGGGGGGATAGCCTGTTTGTAACTAAAAATGAAATTCATTTATTGAGTTTTAACTGAAAGTTGTTATTACCCAGATTTTATGGTAATTTTATCGTCTTGTATGCATGTATTTTTAATAACCCTTTTAACAGCTTTGTATTCCATGTCTTCTACCATCTAAAGGTAATCAGATGTCATGTACTTCTTGTGGTTTTTTTAATAGCTAAATAGCTTTTTTTCTACACTCTAACAGCTATGCAACTAGTTTAAAATAATTTTCACACTTTAGAGGCGCTAAAAGCAAAATACAGAACTGCAACAATTCGAAATTGTGACAAGAAACAAAGAAACAATAATACAAAGAACAATAATAAACATGAAAATTTAAAATTTTATTTTCGCCAGCCTCAAGCTTCCTGAAGTACAGTATAATTAAAATTGGATATTTTATGAAAAAACATACCTCGGTAAATTCTTCCTCGAGTTGAGGCCAGATTTTGAACCCTTTTGAGGACTCAGTCCTACACTTGTTACACCAACGTGTCCAAGATTTATACGAAGCACTGCTTCGATTTCGGCCAACTTGGTCTATAATTCGGTGATGCCGAGTGAGGACAGGATGACCGTGATTACTTACGTGAGTGCCCCCAATCGAGCAAGTGGACGAAGACGAGCATGTCTTCCCGACGAATATGATCGAAATGCCGTTGACATACCGATTCATACGGTTCAAGCCCATCAATTCAACAAACTTGAGAAGTTGCTGTCCTCAGAACACCGTTACAGCAACACAAAAGCTGCCTAGTTTTAGCCTTAGCGCACATCGTAACGTAAATTGCCACTGGCTCGCCGCTTGCGAGCATGAACTCTCACGAAACAACAACAATTTCACACCGTGTGCAAGTTCAGTTTGGCTTTGGCACAATATATAATATTAACTGAGAACTATCCAACAAATGAGCGGAGTTTAAAAGCTAAGTTTACAGTGTGCGCTCTAAGTTTTGTATCTTTTTGACTGTCGATAAGACTCGCTGCGAAGACAATGTAAAAGTTGCAGGCATTTTGTAGTTTTGTTAGGGTGTACCGCTGACCAGCAAAATACTGTATCGCGCCCCAAAAAACGTATATCCGCGGTGTCACCCACTCCCTAAGTAGAGAGGCTCTGAGAACGAGTTTGTCACTTCATTGTATTTGGAAGGTGCTCCAAGGGAACGTAGGCCTTTATGGGGTAAGATTTTATTGTCTTGATGGTTATATGATGTCTGTTATAGCAAAATGTGGTCCTGTGTGGTATATATTTATTTGAGATCTATCCAAGTTGAGTGTAATTCTATGCGTCAAGGACTCAAGGCTTGTGCATGTTGCGTGCGAAAGAAGCATGAGCTTAAGCTTACATGTGCACGAGTGTTTTCGGTAAATCAGTTTTAACTGCGATAAGCTAAGTTTGTGAACACCATAACTGGATTATTAGACTAAGAGGGTAATAAACTGAAAAAGGAAAATTACTATGTCACTGATAAAACTATTTGGGTTAAGAGAGAGCATTCCAATTCCTACACCACACCGTACAAGCGCTGAATCTGGGGTCACGTGACAAAATATTTTGTCAAGAAATTTTTTATATTGTGGGCTATAACTTAAAAAAATACAAGAAGTGGAAAGAGCATATAAGAGCATTATTGCCAGGTTTGAGGCCCCTTGCATTAAAGAATAAGATTTTATGACAGTGCCTCAAACTGGCCATTTTGATATTTTGGCATGCTTTTTCCATTTCTGTCATTCTCTAAGGTATAGCCCGTAATTTTATGAAAAGTAGGTCACGTGATAGCCCAGCTGCAAAGGGCCTATAAAGAACACTCAATCTAAAGCTTAATGTATTAAACTATAACATTTCGAGAGACTTTTCCTCTGTTTTGTTTCATTTTTTTATTCACTATGATTTTTATGAGTAAATCTCAGTACCTATGGTATAAATAGATTTGAAACTTCAAAATGCAACCTCTAGGCAACCCCCAGGCATTTGACATTTTTAATTCTAAGTTGGTCAAATTCCCATCCCCTTGGCCAAAAATGGCATTTAAATGTCTTAAATGTCTCAAAGTTCTCTACCACCAGTCAACTACGGCAGAAATAAGTAGTGGAAAGAAAACAAGTTCTCCATGAACAGCAAGTCATAGAATTTATAATTTCAATTTCCAGGCCTGGAAAGTCATGGAATTTAAGTGAGGGTCATGGAAAAGTAATATGCTTAATTCTGAGGATAAATGTCAAAAAGATAACAAAAAGTTGACAAATAACAGACGAGTCAGAAACAGACTTCAATTTCAGTAGAAATAAACATAATTGGGCGTTTTATGCATTACAGAGTCGGACAATACCTTAAATAAATGACTGGTTTGACAATACTACTGTAAGAACAACTCCTTAAAGATGATTTCCAGTCCGTACTGCGCACTCTCAAGAGCTTGTTTGCGTTTTTTTCTTTTGTCACAAAATGTAAACATTTCACACCTACTTCAAAGTTTCAAAACAACCGCCATTATGGAAGCTTTATGCTTCGTTCTTTCTCATAGCGCTTCATGAAACAACTTTGCAGCAGTAACACTCAATGAAGCTGTTGGAAAAAGAATTTGAAAGGCCTCAAAGATAACGTATGTGGTTCATAATGAATAACATTGATTTGCATTCCATCAAGTGAGATTTATAATGTTTATAAACATCAGGGTGCTGAGACTGCGCAGTATGGACTGGAAATCATCTTAAACGTAGCTCATGAAAAAGGTCATGGAAAGTCATGGAATTTTAAAAGCTCAGAAGAGTATGAACCTTGAATTGTACTTTGTAGCTTCACAAGGTAACTTGTTCAAATTCCCCCCTCCCCTACCTTCTCATATAGTGTTAAATTCCCCACCCCAATGTTAAGCGCTAATATCAAATGGCCAATTCCCTCTATGAGACATGAGGGGAATCATGGTAGTTGTATTCATCATCTTGGACTGGATGTTATTTTGATGAATACAACTACCATGATGCCCCGCGCATGCATCTCATCAATTAATCAAATGCCCTGGGTTTGCTCCAGACAAGATGCTGATGTTTCTACTTCAATGATACATAATTTAATCACTTAATCAGGGCTAGAAAAAAACTTGAATTCCACTCAGCTTTCCCTCGGGACAAGTAGCCCTTAAATTTGCTTGCCCTGAGCAAGTCTTAGTTTGCCTTTTTAATGATTTAGTTGGTAGATGAGTTGCCTGATCCCTTGCCCAGGGGCAGGTGGGAGTTAAAAGTTACTTGCCCAGAAGGAAATCTACTTGTCTCGGACAACCGGATGGCACTTTTTTCAAGCCCTGCTAATAGAAACTGCCCCTTACAAGTGATCAGCTGATTTAGTAATGAGCAGAACAAAACAAGGTGCATTCTGAAGTTTCATTTTATAAACTTCAAGCTGGATATGTAATTTAGAAATATTGTTAATAACTATAAATAATAAAATACTTTTGTCACTTGGGCTATTGGAATGTGGAGGAATCAGGGAAATGAACAGATAATAGATATTTGTGCTGCATGTGGTAGCTTCTTAGTAGTCAGGGAATGTTAAGGATATCAGAGTGGGATAAAGGATAAAGATTTTGGATGCAAGAATTGTAAGTGGAATGCAACGGAATACAGAACTTCAATTTTTCTGTTGCTGCAAAAACTTAACAGCACAAAACTTGCACAATTGCACCCTCTGTAAAAAGCGAACTGATCAACATGACACAAGCATGGGACAAAGAAAAATCTGAGTCCCCAACGGGAATCAAACCCATGACCTCTTGAACACTGGGCGGGCGCTCTATCCACTTATCTACAAGAACTCATAGAGAGCAAGGTCATTTAACTGAGTTCATATGTGACAGGCGCCCTGCATGCTGCTGGGATCAGCACTGTCGAAGTCATGAGTGTGATAAGTGAATAAAGATGGCAAATTTTAAGCTCGGCAATGAAATGTGAAAAGTGAACTGTTAACATGACACGAGCGTGGGACAAAGAAAAATCTGAGTCCCCGACAGGAATCGCACCCATGACCTCTTGAACACTGGGCAGGCACTCTATCCACTGAGCTACAAGAACTCATTGAATCCTTTGTGGGTATACGTATGTTAGGTTTCAAGTAATGAATAGCAGGTGCCCTGCATGCACTTCGTCAACATGTACATGTATTATAACTTAGTTGGCATGCATGAGTCAGTACAAGACTGCATGAAGTCTCCAAGTCCTATATTGATCTCCTGTGTTTATTAAGAGGGATAATCTGGAGCAAAGTGTC
Source organism: Orbicella franksi (assembly GCF_964199315.1). Lineage (NCBI taxonomy): Eukaryota > Metazoa > Cnidaria > Anthozoa > Scleractinia > Merulinidae > Orbicella > Orbicella franksi. Next base: position 20,279,162 of record NC_138149.1, on the reverse strand, counting down.
CTGTCTAGGGAAACAACTCAAGGCAATAGACCAGGACTCAGGCCCACTGACCTCCAGAATGAATTGAAACAAAGACAAGCTAACACACAACTCCAAATACTCAGCCAGTTGTCATCTGAAAAAGTAGAACTGGGTATGTGGGAATAAACAGTGTAAAGTTTATCTTTTACTGATATGTGGAAAAAAGGAAGTAAAACAGAATATACACACAAAAAGAGACATTACAATCATTATTTTGTGGTGCCTTGTCAGGTAACCTTGGCAAGATAGGACTTTTAAACTGTAAGAGATGTTTATTTTAAAGCAACGACTAACATAAAAATGTTTTTTACTAAATCAGTACAATCAAGATTTCAAGTTAAACTAGTGAGACAATCTCAGATAGTGCAGAGTCTAATGCATAGCTCTGATGCAGTACTCATGACACAGTTCTATATAACCCACTCCTGGTTTGTACTGACCTTGCTAGTCAGCTAGGGATTTTGATGAGACATAATCTTAGCAGTGTGAATATTTGATGTGTATATTTTCATTCACAGTCCAAGAATAACTTACAATTAATGACCTTTTGTCAAGACAGCTCTCGAATTTCACTGTGTTTTACGTTGATTTTTGCTCATTTCAAATTAAATAATATGTTTGAGTTGCGAATGTGACAATTTTACTCTTCACGAAAACGTTTGTAACTTGATACTTTTGTTTTCCTCACAAAGGTATGTAACCTAAAACTCTTGTTTTCTCGAAAACAAACAGATGTGCTAGTATTCTTTTCACAGCTGGAGATAAATGGAAGAAAGTTGAATGTCGGATGAAGAAATGGAAGAGGAACAATTTGTTTTATTTAAAATGCGCATTTTCTTTTGACCGATAAACAGGAACTAATCTAATTATCAAATTGTCATGGAACAGCACATTATGTTTCCACCTTTGGCGTTAAAAAATAAAACCACTTAAATACACACTGATATCGGTCAATACAACTAAGGAGCATTTCAACGAGAGGTATTGAAAGTAGACAAGGCTACTTGAGCAAGATTATATCCTTCATCGGTGAACGCTTTCCCTCAAAGACTGATAAAATTTATGCTTTCAGTAGGTGCCACGGAGTCTGCAGCAATATTTGAGCAGTTACCTGTTTTTTTTGTTCAATTTGACAAGTTTTAATGCCACTTACTCAGGAGAGTTTCGGCTGCGGGTATGAACATTTTGGTCTCTTTGATGGAGACAATTAAAGGATGAAATAAACGCACTAGTGTAGTTTGGAAACAATAGATGATATTTCTTGAACCAAGTTAGGCATAATTCCAAGACATGCAGTCACAGTAACATCCTTGTATCGTGCTAACGATGCTAGAACACATGCATATGACTTATTAGGGTTTTACCACAAGGAAAAGCACTCAACGTTAGTGTGTGATGTTGTATGAAATGTATCTTCCACCTAATATATTTAGTTGACACTAATGCTTATTAATCTGTGCATGCATTTAGAGCAAATATTGGTTTTGTTCTAAAGAGAAAAGTACCACAAGGAGAGCAAGGGGCTCTCTGAAACAAATATATAGCTTTTTGAAGTGATCAATGAAGTAAGATAGGTACATGCATCACCTATTTAACGTAGTGCTCACAAGTACCTACCCCATCCTAACCCCCCTTGCTGCAAGCCTAATTAATTGAAATTAATTAATAAAAAAAAATTTAAGTTTACACCTTATTTCCAGAGTGCCATAGTGCCTTATTGCCATAGTGCTTTTGCAATGGCAACCCCCAAACCACCCCAACAATGCACTCTGCACTAAAAGGGTAGGATGACAGTATGAACAGTTAAAAAATGGGTGGGAAGGCAGGATTTGAGAACTCTACTGTGGATCCTCACTATTCAGTGACTAATCAAACTATTATTAATAGTAAAGATAGTCATTGCATCACCGGAGTAATTAATGAGCCACAAGAATTGTAAATGTCTTTAAGTAGTCCCCTAAATGTCAGTGGCAGGAGTGAGTGGTAAACCATGTTCACTACAAACACTGCCCAGGCAAAGCTATGATATGGGTGTCAAGATTTAGCTTAGGCTGCAGGAGATTACACAACAGAGTTATATGAAGTAGGCAAAGCATCAGGGGTGGTGGGGGGGGGGGGGGGGGGAGGAGGATGGGTACAAAATGTAGATGTAATTTATGAACATGTGACTTGGCAACAAAGGCAGAAAACCTTCTTTAACTTTCTCTTCTTCCAGAACCTTTACATGAATGCAATTTATTGCATACAGAAGTCAGGCCCTCCAAGATCTAGCCACGCTGCTAGTCAATAGAAGTACACAGTACCAGCCACATATGCCCGTCTCTTCAAGGTGTTTTGCTCTTGTTGTATCCCTGTTGATTTTAATCATCTTCTTTGGTTATTGTTTGACAACATGGAACAATGATACAACAAAGAAAATAGATAGCAAAGATTTGAACAAATTTGATGAGCTTAGCAATGTTCCCAAGAAAAGTGCTTTTCTCAGTGTGATAAATGAGGGTGCAAACTTGAAGAAACGTTTACCAAAGGCAATCATCATTGGTTCAAATAAGTCTGGCACTCGGGCATTGCTTGTTATTCTTAAGATGCATCCAGACATTAAAGCATGCCCAGATGAGGTACACTTTTTTAACAGAGAGGAAAACTACCTGCTTGGCTTGGAGTGGTACCGAGCAAGAATGCCCAAATCTACTGGAGATCAGTTGACCATAGAAAAATCTCCTGCCTACTTTACAACAAGAAGTGTTCCTGAACGTGTGTATAACATGTCAAAAAATATCAAGCTCTTGGTGATTGTCCGGGATCCAACAATTAGGGCAATTTCAGAATACACACAGTTAGTATTAAAGCCAAACAGCTCCCTTCCAAAGTTTGAGGACTATGTTACAAAGAATCGAAACACTGTCAACAAGGAAAGAGGCATAGTGAAATCTGGAGTTTATATCAAACATTTGAACCGCTGGCTGAAGTTTTTTCCACTCGCACAGATTCATTTTGTCAGTGGAGAGCAGCTTATCAGAAACCCAGCTACTGAGATAAAACTTGTTGAAAAGTTTCTTAACTTGAGGCCCTTGATAACAGAAAAGAACTTCTACTTTAACAAAACAAAAGGATTTCCTTGCTTTATTGGAAAAATTGGATTACATGGAAAGAAGAAGAATGGCTGCTTAAAGGGAGCAAAAGGAAGAAAACATGTTCCAGTTGCTAGTGACGTGGTCAAACTCCTACAGGACTACTACAGGCCTTTTAACCAGGCTCTGTATAAAGTTGTAGACCGGGATTTTCACTGGGCATGATCATCCTGAAGTCTGTCGTTGAAATTCTAAATTTAGGGAATATTTAACTATGTTATTTGCCAAAGGCAAAGTAAACATAGGTGAATATTCACTGAGATGAAGTCGAGGTGAATATTCACCAATGTTCACTGAGCCTGGGGTGGTGAATATAACATCACATGAGGAATCACTCAACCAATCAGCTCTGAATTTATACTAATATTTATTATAAAGACTTTCCTCTTGTGGTCAGTTGACTGCTCTTCCAAGTAAAATTGTAGACCACCTGTCAAATTTTACACTGAATTGTTATAGATTGAGTTTGCACAGTTCTGATGCTGTACTACCTGGCAACGTCAAGAAATGTCAGCCATACATGTGTAAAATCATCATAATAACATGCTATATATAAATTGCTATGGATATGTTTATATATAAATTTATATTTATAAATTTATATATTAATTTATACATATTGCTATCTATAAATTGCTATATATAACTTAATAACATGTATGTTTGATTATTTGTGTATATAACCTTCCTGGAAAGGAAACTGCTATCTCGTTGAAGAAAGTAAGTTGTTGTGTTGTTAGGAATTTTGTGGCATCACCTGGGTGCCTCTCTACAAACAATTTTACGGTAGTGTTCCAAAAGTACTGCAACAATAAATTAATCTTTGACACTACAGGTGACCCCCTTGCAAACTCGAACCAAAATAAATCAATTTCCTGGCCTGCATTTCCTTTATATATTTACTGTAATTTTACCCTTGGAAACTCAAACCCTCAATAACTAAAACCTGCCACTTACCCAAAGCAATTTTGTTTCTCTCCAGGTCATTTTCTTTATAATTTTACCCTCAATAACTCAAGCCCTGTTTGTCAATACACAACTACTCAAGACAATCTGGCCCAGGTTGTTCAAAAGGTGATAATGCTATCCACTGGGTAGTGATTTATCCACTGCCAGTACTGCAGTCCAAAACATTGGATTTCCCTTGAGGGTTCAAGTTATCGGGAATTGACTGTACTTTCAGATTCATTAACCTTCTTGTGTTGCTATTTTTAGAGGAGCTCAGCGCATAATATGGCACGCACTATAGTCCATCACAATAAAAGTACAAATGTTTGCATAAAACTACAGTAATTATTTCTGGAAGGAATCTTTTTTTTTCTTTTTTTAAATTATGTTTTTTTTCAAATTAATGACAAAAAGAATTGTTATCACATTGAACAAGGTAATCCTATTTTCCTTTGAATAATTACTGTAAAGTTCATCTAGAACAAGCAGCAAAGTCAGTTTGGTACAGCATGCAGTATTGACTGTTATTTCCATAATTTGTTTCTCAAAAGCAAGTTCAGTTGGTTTTGAAATTGCTAGTTTTGGACCATTTCATAGGTTACAACTTTTGGGATCTGCTAAGGAATGGACCATTACATTTTTGAATGACTGATGCAGGTTTTTCAAGCGTACTGCTTCAGTGTTTTATTTTGTATGTAAATATTTATTCCAGTCTGACTTACAAACTGAAACATGGTCCTGTTAGTTAAGGCTTGCCTAATTATATGATGAGACTTATTTAAACAATTAACTACAAATTTGTTATTGCTAGGTTACAACCTAAAGTAAACGAGGGGAAGGATATATTATATATAGAAGAATTAGAAATATATCATACAATACAGAATTAATGCATTTTAGGTTACCAACAAATTAAATAACAAAATAATATCTGTTGTACCATTTTAAAGTGAGAAATATTTTATATAAGATATATTAATTTCTGTTGTCAGGGAGTCTATACAACAATATTATTATAAATAAAAATTATATTATGTTTGAAAAGGAATAAAACTTCCAGTTCTATTCAAATTAACCATCAATTTCCAAGAAATCCTCCCCCCCCCCCCCCAAAAAAAAGAGACAATCTTGACACTCTCCTGAAAACTTCTGGCATGCTGAGACAGTCTGAGATACACTGACTGTATTGTTCACTGCGTTATTTGGTTCATTCGTGGTAGGGTGTATTCTTCATTCTTGAGGCTATTTGCTGGTTAGTCCTGAACACTATGCTTCGTTCTCATCCATTCTGGTCTATTTGTTATTTCAGGTCATTATTGTCTCAGTCTGGCTCACTGTGTTGAGGAAACATGTTTTGGACAATTATGTAAACATAGGGTCTTTGTTTTCTCAAATGTTGTAGTAAATAACTTTTTTGGTATCTGTAGGTTGTAATAATTACCAATATTTTTGTTTTGTTTCCTCAGAAACAAAAAAGAAAACAAACATTGTTCTAGCTTCAGGGTGAACAAAGTAGTGATAGCATTCAATCAGAGTAACGTTCATAGATGTAAATGGCAATGCAAAGATGCATTAGCTAGAAAAACAACCTGATGAGCACAGGTTCAGATAAATTATTGCTAATGTGATCATCATGAACACATAAAACAATAACAAAACGTAAATTTGTTAAAAATTGAAATTTTAGATGACTGAAGCGATTCTACAGGTATGTAGATTGAAATGACATAGTATCCAAATGCCATGGTATCCCTTTCCATGTTGAGCTGTAATGCTGTAATGGCAGAATAATTATTGCCAAATTTCTTGCATACTATTTTGCATAGCCTGTTTGAAGGATTGATGTGGCATGGAGCAGCACTTTAACTGTTGCCTAGTATATGCATGCAACTAGGGTATAATGCTTGAAATGCTAAATCACTGATTAGTTAGTTTAATGAAAAAACACCTGCAAAAAGAAGTTCTACTGTTGGTCAGTGTTAGTAATTTACTCATACAGCACAGGTAATCAACAAACCTCACTTCCCAATTTTGCACATCATTATTTTTTCCTACATGTACACAGATCATACTACTTTTGATGATATTTCTCCTAATAATACATATTGTAAAAAATAAAATGAAATACCCACTTCTTGATAAAATCTGATCTACATGTACATGGTTAAGAGTCCATAGTAGTTAACATCACCAAATCCTATCCTATCTAATCAGAGTAATTTCCTCCAATCTTTCAACAGATCCTTATCCAGTTCTCTTCACCTCCATGGTCCACCAAAGGAGTTCTCCATTTTTACTTAACATTTTTAGTCTAAATCCTGATTTAGAGATACATTTGTTCAGCTAAAAGACCCATAAAAGGAGCTTGATCATTCTACATTTAAATTTATCCCTAACTTGTTTGTTATCGGCCTTTCATAAAATTTCCATGATTTCCATAATAACATTTCCATGATTTCCATAATAACATTTTTGAATGACACAAGTTAAAATTCTATCATGTTCTTGCATTTCCCTAAACAATAAAAATCCTGTGCTTAAAATTGCCAGTGACAAAATCTGTCAATCATTTCATCATAAACATAAAAAGGAAACAACTATTAATACTAAAAAAAAGGTAAAGTAATTTGAGTGTTACAAGATATCATGATTTACCACACAACTAACAAGGCCTGCAAATGGACTAATGGTATCTTGAATATCACCTTGCCGGCAAGAGGTAGCCAAAGTCTCTGTCAGTAAGTAAACCATTTGGAGGAATTATCAAAGACAAATTTTAGCTATAACAAAGTGCACGATCTACGTTGAGAGTCATGCTGGGAATATGAGTTTGTACTGCCATTACTCTTCTTGTCCAGGTGGCTTCTTTCACTGCTTATGGATTGAGTCACATTTGAGGCGTCAACATATGCTGTCAAATCAAAAGATATTAATCAATCAATCAATACGAGTAACTCACTAGATATAATATGATTCACTGTGGTGGCTCAAGGTTGCTTGATGTTAATTCAATTCAACTCAGTTCAATTCTTTATTTACACTACATGATCGTATATATGGCATTTAGATACATTTTGTTGGTAAAGTAATGAAAATAGTAAAACAAGTTAAGAAATTAAGAAAGAAATTCCTTATTTCCCATGAGGAAATAAAATTTGTAAGTGAATGGCGGCCAAAGTAGCAAGAGCTTTCTGGTTGGCCATTGCCATCTTCAAGTAAATGGCAGCAAAAAAATTAATTGGGCTAAGCTAGATCTACATACATACACACATACAAACCTACATACATACATATACTACATTCACACTTATATAATATTAGCAAAATCAAACAGCAATTGAAAGTAAAACAAGGCAGCAGCAAAATCAAGTTTGATTAATCAGAAGGTGGCATTTGTACTCTTTCTTAAAGACACTTAATTCCCAAATCTTTGAGCCAGAAAATGTATAGGTTGACTCACTTATACATGTAGATTGGATTTGTCCTCTGATTACTATTTAATATGTATTTAGTCTGGTTACAAAAATACCATCTTGGTTACATGTAGGTAGGTATCTAGGTAGGTAGGTACAGGTAAAGTCTGCATTCATGCCTAGTGGTGAGGCCCTGTTAGGGGGGTTGCTCATGTCCCCTGTCTGAATTTCACAAGCAGCTATGTCGGCACTTCGCAAGGTTCTTATGTCGGAATTTCGTCTTATTAATAATAATAATAATAATAATAATAATAATAATAATAAGATAATTTGAAAACTGAGACCAGAGTGACTTTCAGTTTTTGTAGGTACAGTTTATTCAACCTCGATCCATGGCTAGACTAGTAATGACCCCAATAAAATAACAAATTGATGTGACACTACCAGTGAAAAGTGAATGCCTTGTATCAAATTTGACATGATAGTAATGTAGGGAATATTAAAACATCCACTGAAGTCAATGAAGACACAACAGCAATGGAGTAATAATAGTGTATATTTTAGGACCGTCTACGTTATTATTTGAGAAGCTCTACTCAGAGGTCCAAACAGTCTGGGCGAATGACACTCCTTCCAGATGATGTACCTAAGGACATTCTGCCAAAGACCACCGTTTGCCTGACTTTCATCTTCGGAGTCAAGGTCGCTGGTCTCCTCATAACTTCCTTTGGCTGGCAGAAAATCTTCCACTTCATTTTGATATCTAAGAAATGTCTCGTATGACATCTCTGTCAGTTTGACAAAGTTGTCTCCTCTCTGAAAATGTCCTATGTCCACTTTGCCTGCTATAGTATCTTGGTGACAGATGAAGTAAAATATCTCCAACAGATGACAGATAGATGGAGCGCTCACGCACATGGGTCTAGTCTCCTACCCAGATGCTCTTTGGACTCGTCACACAATCCTCCTCCATGACGAGCCCTAGTTAGATATTAGTTTTTGTTAATTATTAATGTCGTTAATGACGTTAATATATTTCAGTCGGTAAAATGAGACGTATTTATGACTCATTTATTGGTTTTATTGAAACGTTATTGACCTTATTGTTTAAAACATTCACTGTTTTCATACTGCTTTCACAAATCCAAAATTTGCTGTTGGTCTGTTTTGACATTGATGTCGCTTTCCCTATTTCACTGGAGTGGTCTGTCATTCGTTGCCAGTTCGTGGCTCTCGTGTCGCCGTTTCAAGGCCATGTCGCTTGTCAGAATTTACCCCTAACAGGGCCTCAGTGGTGACTACAAGAAGTAGTAACTGGATACAGGTCTGGACTATTTCTACTCCCTAGTTTGACCCTAGCCCATCACAGAGTTTCCCCCAGCATTAAATTCACTGGTACTCATTTATAAACCTGGGTGGAGAGAGGCACACTGAGAGCAAAGTTATCTTGCCTTAGATCACAAGACATTAAAGTATTAAGAGTAAATGTCAGTAAAAATCAAAGATTATCGAAAAAATCGCGGACACGGCCAAAAATCGATTTGGCTCATTTTTTGCCTGTAGGTAGCCTTATATAGTAAAGTAACGGAAATGGGGTTAGATGTTTGAAATATGCACTTTAACGGGAATAAACCGTTGAAAACTTTCGGCGAGTCAATTGCTCAAATTTCACCAAGCGCGATCCTTAAATTATGCACTTTTCGGGCAGCTGTCATACGAACAAAAATGTTACAGAAGGACTTTTCTAGCTATAGAAATATAGAGTTGGACTTGTTTTAACGAGAAAAAGTGATAGTTTTTGTCTCGTGTTATTCCTGGAGGAGCTACGTCTCTGTTAAGAGACGACATTTTCGGCCTTTTGAAATTAAGGCAAAGGTGGCCTAGAATAGCTTGGCAAAAATACATGTGGTAGTGTCTCAAAGTTTACAATAACACTACCAAGAAGCCTTCAAAGATAGTTCTTTACGATTTGGGTTTTATTTCTTTGGGACCTTTGTCAATCAAAAGATGACCACCGGCCGTATTTCGGTTAAATACTGTGACGCCGTAATGAGATGCATAATAACAAAATTAAACGCGTTGTACACAAATAACTGTTTTGGTCAGTTACATCTTCACTGGCCGTTGAAATGACTAGAAACATATTAAAATGTCTACAACTACACTTTATTTTCATATACTGAGACAGGAGAAACAAATTTCGACTTTTCCTACCCTGTGAATCGCGCCATAATTCTGCATAATTCTGAACACAACAGGTTGAACAATTGAATTGCACACAACAGGTTAAATTTGCCACACAGTCGTTAGTTTACGTTTGCTTCGCATCCAGTGAACATGAATTCGAGCATTTGCATCCCTTCTGCGCCTTCTGCACTCGCCAGTTTCGAACATACTGAAACTCGTCAACATAAATTGCAAGAGACGCCACAAATTGTGGCGAGCTCGAGTGACTGAAATGCGATATGTAGAACTCTGCTGTCACGCAACGCCCTCTCAAAAATTGTATACGCCCCGCCTTTTATAATCAGCGGATCAGTTATTAGTGAAACGTATAGTGCTCAGTTACTTGGAAGTGCAGGTACACTCCTGGACTAATTGTGTGAGTCGTGCGATGTATGGCTTTTTCCTCTTCTGAGGTGCAATGTCAGAAATATCCAGCCTAAGGTCGATGCACATGTCTCTTAGCCTATCCACTCTTAAAGTTGTGAGTGTACGTTTTTGTACAAGTTCGCAGATGTTAAGATCGAAAGATACAATCGGATGGCGAATAGCCACATCTCTCATCACATTTGCACACACAGCAGATAGATGACTCTCAGCATCGGCGAAATTTCGTCCTCGTCGGCACTCTCCATGGCCACTTCTGAGACTTCACTAGCTTTTGCTTCGTTACGGCGGCTGTAACTTCTAATCGCTTCTTTGCTGAAAGACGGCTAAAATAGCCACTAATCTGCTGCGACGTAAGGACTTCATCAGGTTGAAGTCGGCGTTCCCCCGCCTGGTCTCTTGCTAAGCACATTGCTTTCGAAACTCCCTGTGGATCGCTTTTCCGTCCACTTTGCTCCCCTTTTTGAAATTGGTCTGTTAAGAATTCGGTCTGTTTCTTTGTAAAACGCACCTTTTTCTTAATTGTCTTCAGGGCCCATCCCATTGGAAGAGGCGGCAAGGCGTCACTCTTTGCTTGGACAGTAACTTGAATGCTTGGAATTCGACTTCATCCCTCCGTCTGCTTGGAAGAATATTCTCTTTTAGCTCTATCGTAGAGAGTTTCCTGTTCGAGCATCATTTGATGTTTTCCAGTATCTAGGTGTGTCTGGAGTTTTGCAAAGCGACTGTATGCTTTTACACATCCATCCTCTGGACACGGGAAAAGCATGTCATCTGGCTTATTTTGACCAGTGCTGCTTCGATCTTGGTTTTCGTTTTCAGTTGAGAAATCTGCTTTGACAGAGCTTTTCTTGATATGTCGATGTCTCACAATCTTGAACGGCGGTGCACCACTTACATTCTGCGATGGGGGTTCTAGGATTTCCAATTTTTCGGGCTGCTTCATGACTCCTTCGAACTTTGCCCATGGCACTACTTTACCGGAACCCACATTGAATGCTCTCCACACTCGTTAGCCAGTTTCATCGTACTCAAAATTGTTGAGTAAGCTTATGCCATCCCATTTGATATTAAAGGTGCTTGACGGCTTGGCAGCAACATAGCTTGCGTTCACTCCTGTGGTTCCTTGGCCAGATTCAATGGCTGTTTTGAGCTGTAAAGCGTTGATGACATCATTGCCTTCGTTTGCGTACCTTCCAACGTCTCCTTTGATTGTTGCTGCTTTGCGATCACATACTCCCTTTCCACCTTGAGGGTCCGAGAAGTCGTTTCTTACAGCAGCCACTCCTACTGCATCACTGGCCAGCTTAGCTGAGATGATTGAATTTCCGCTGTGATAACAGCCAGCGTTATCTTGTTTGTAATAAGCCATTTTCAGGTCTGGAATTTCCTTTTTCAGGGTAGTGAGGCAGTCAAGCATTATCGAAGCCACAGTCACACTGTCTTGGGCGCAGCTTTGAAATACGTGAACAAGTGTATGCGATTCAAAGTGCTCAGAGCCCTCTGACCGTCTTATGGCAACGCTAATGTGCCATGGCAATCCTCGCTTCGCAAACCAATCTGACTGTGCCTCTCGATATTTTCGGGGCATATATTTCATTGCCCAGTCCTGGACTAACAGCACCGATCGGCTCTCGAGTTTGGCTAAAACTGAATGCTTTGCGTCAGCTTGGTGGACTGAACGTAGCTGATGGGCTTTCCAGCTAATGATATCATCCCTTGCCTGTTTGATAGTATGCAGCATGTCAGCTTGATCTTCTGCTGACGAAAGCGCAATTGATCACTCATCTTCTATGGTACGCATGACTTCCTCTAACTCATAACACTGCACACATGACTCATTGTGGAGATGGTCGCAGGAGCCTTGAAATTCTGCATTGCCTGGATCACTTAGCGCATAAATTCGACAATGATCGGGAACCTCTGAGGACTCCACTGCATGTACCTAAAAAAAGAAGTAAAATGACAACCGCGTGATTCAGTGCATATTTGCAAAGCAACGCATGCGCATCGACATTTCAAAAAGATTACTTAACCGATTCTCGGCGTTGTATACATGTGTGTAAGCGTATTACAGTGAATTGCAAACTCTTGTTTCGTGAATTAAGCATAAAAAGTACTTGGAGGGAAAGAAAAAGGTAGCCGTGTATCATAGTAAGAAGTCTGCTACATCACTTACGCAAAGGCAACGCATAATTATAAAATATGCACCCACCTTATAGTCGCCCTTTAGGTACTGCTTCGACAAACGAAGTTGCTGCTTAATTTCCCTCGCCCATTGCTGAGTCTTGCCACAGTCAACAAGCTTGTCTACGAGTTTCTCTAAATGATCAAATGCGTCCGCTCCTTGTGCTGAAAAGTTAGCAAGTCCTTGAAGAGACTTGCGAACAGATGAAGAACACACCGCCAAAACTCTCTGTGGGGTTCTCTTACTCATAAGCTCAAAGTTGGTTTCACAGCAACATTGTTGATACTGCTGGACAATGCGCTCTGGTATCATTGTTCTGATCACATTGGGTGTTTTTATGATCTCGCCAGTTTTTATGATCTCGCCAGATGACAATTTCAGAAGTTTTTCCCCAAAAGGAACATCTTGAATTACGTGTGGACTCGTTATGAAAGAAACAAAATGTTCTAATTTTTCAGGTTCAATCCTCATTCTCTTTTTCTCCTGGTTTGGAAGAGGAGCAGCTCTTCCAGGTAACAGCCTGTGGCGTTGGGCAATGTTGTAGCGATAGCTAGTAACGGCTGGAATAAACTCTCTCATCTCCTTAAGGGATAACTTATCTGCCATCAATGAAAGTATTTGTCGTCTGGTGCTCCAATGTTGCGCGTTCAAGTAGCTCTCAGCAAACGCATTAAGAAGCTCCGTCTCTTTTTCACTTCTGCCTTCGACCACAACCTGACTCTCTCTGCTTACAAAATGACGATCACAAAGCTCCGTCCACAGTTCTTGCGAATTTTCAGGTGCCAGGACATCAAGCATTGCAGATATACACTGTTGAGCTTTCCGTAGGTATCTGCGTTTAGTACGCTCGTGCGCTGTATTCCACGGTACTTATAACGTGTGACGTACTGGACTGACGTCTCGAAGCTGTAAGAAGCGATTAAGCTGCACCTGGGACTCGTTGTCTAGACTGGAGCCTTCATCACTGTCTTCGGAATCTTCTTGCGGAAAAAAAAGGCTCTGCCGTCTGGATGTGGAACCTTCTGGCAGTTATTCATCAAGAACAGTTACAGGACAAGTAATGGCAGGAATATTAAAGTCACTCGCTTGTTCATCAACCTGACAAAAAAGTGGACACGTTGCTTTGGATGGCTTCAAAATGAGATCAACCGTGTGCAAGCGCGGGGTGTCGTGTATAAAAGCGCAAGTCGCATGCGAGCTGGAAAGTAATATTCGATAATTAATTTATTTGACTGGTAACCTATCCTGATATCTTTATCCAGTTACTACTCAGTATTATTTTCCATTTGGAGCATTTAGAAAAAAGTTGAGAAGCCATATATTAATTTAAAACCTTTATTATTTGGCTATATTCTGGGATGTGATTGGCTATCCGGGCAGGGCACGCTTTTCCAATTCTTGTGCCATGTATGGTCTTGCCCAATCGTTGACGGGCGGCAATGGCGGCATTTTGAGGATGCGCATGCAAGTTATCCTGGATACGCCCTTCTCCCGCGTGGGTTGAACCCCTGAAAAGGGCAGAGAAGGGAGAATTCAGAGAATGCGTCAAAGTTTTCCACTTTCATTAACTATATTGGATCGAAATTTTTCATAAACACTTTGAAGAAACTCACCAAGCTTAGACCACATAGACCTTCTGTGATGTTTTCTACACCTCCTGTGGCACCCAATTCCTGCGATTCTAACTGATTTTTTGTTTTTGCCAGAGACTGTCGACATCGTACACAAATTCCTTTAATATTTGGAGAGAAAGGATTAACTTATTCTTTTCTACTTTACACATCCCCCTTGAACAAATAGCTCTGAATGTGACAAAAGTACAAACCTAGCCCAGGAAAAAAGCCCCACAAACCTCAAACTGATTACCCAATCTGTATTTTACCTTTTCACAAGTCAGTCTTTTAAGTTCCTTTCCTTTTTTTCCGGAGCATTGTTGGAAGGAATTCTAATATTTGTAAAATATTTCAATTCGAGTGTTCCCCTTTTGAATAAGTCTTGAAGAAGGTGAAAATGCTGAGTAGATGCCAGTGTTTGAACAAGATTTCGACGTAAAAGTATTTGCAAAAATCCTGAAAACTCGTGAGACATGAAAATAATTTTACTGTTAAACTTGGCGTTATTTTACGCGGCAGTGAAGTGATTTGAAGTAAGGATATTAAGTCTGTGATTCCCGCCAAGTACCCTGCGTGAATTGAGAAGTTATACGGATGTTTATCCTTGCATAAAGTGAGAATAAACATTGTAATCGTTTACCTGATCCGATGGGTACGAGGTTTTTCGTAAGCTCAAAAATGTGTATTGAGTGCTGCAAACTAATTCCCCTTTCTGCTGCAGGTACTCTTTCAGATTCCTTTTTGTGACCGGAGACATCCTGAGGCACAGAACATAATCTACTGGCTCTTCTCCATCCGATTCCAAGGCTTGATCGATGTAACGGGCAAACAGGCATTTCCGAAAAATTGACGGGCTTCACGAAAATCCCGCTTCTCGCTAAGATAAGTTTTATTTCTGTCTCAACACCTGAAAACTGTAAAAAACGCTTGTGGCTTCTGATATCCTTGCTGCACGATGACAGTGATACTGTCTGAGTGGACGGATGCCTTGCGCGTTCCTCTGCACCACAAACGCCACCAACAATATCAAGGAAAGAACAAGACATTTTTTTCTGCTGGAGTTAAAGCAACCGTTATCTTTGTTGCTTTCACCGACGATCATTACGCTTTTGCTTTTTGTTTACTTTCGTTAACTGGTTACATTTGTATCCCGTGGGAAAATTAAATCGTTATTTTCGTTCCATAAAGTTTTCACTGTACGTTTTAAATTTGTGACATTTTGTAAAGTCTGTTTCTTTGTTGTATCTTTTTTGTTCATGACGGCAATATTTTTGTTTAGCTTTTATTCGTGTTGCAGAATGTATTGTTAGTTGATCTGTTTACGTGACAGATTATCACATGTCACGCAGTCCACACGCAGACAGGAACCTGTGCAAATCGCTAGCGGTGCCTGCCGTGCTTGTATGGGATCTTCTGTGTGTGGGACGTCAAAAAAGCCAAACTTAGGATCAAAGTAGACTAAACGAAACTGGGTTGCGACACGCTATAGAAAATGACGAAAACAAGTAACTTTTAAAGTTTACTCATCACCGGCTCAGTGGCTTCATTGAGTGCGCCGGTCGGCCCCCTTTACACCAACTTGCAGAGGACAGTATTTCGAAAGAATATTCCAAGTGGCATAATAAGGGCCTATAAAAGATTTCTAAGGTAAGGAACTATTGATATCAAAGCAAACATAACAAGCTAAGTGCGGCTGCGACTCAAACAATGGTTTGCTTGTGTCACTGCAATGTTGATTTTGTTCATTTCAATATGGCGCCATTTACAATTTTACCGAAGTTTGGTTGGTTGGTATATTGAAACAGCAGAAGATACCAGAAAAATGAAACGATAAATTTGAAGACCTACCTTATAAGCCCTCGTGATAGTATTGCTGGAAATTTTGAGACACTACCACATGCACTTTTGCCACAATATATTAGGCCGGGTTTGACGTGAACTAAAAATGGCGAAGACGTCCTCTGGTAATTAACCCGTGGTTTCATCAGGAAGGACACAATACAAAAAATATCAGTATATCTTGGTAAAGGAAGGCCAACTGTATATATTTATAGCTAGACAATTCCTGCTGTCGCATTTTAGTTCATCTAAGGTCGGCCTGAAAACTGCATAATTTCGAGCTCGCACGCACTCATTTTCGATCATGCAATTCATAACGGTTTATTCGCGTCAAAATGAATATTTACAGAAACTAACCTCATTTCACTTTAGCTAGTACCTATAGCTACCTGTAGACAAAAAATGGGACGAAACGAATTTTTGACCATGTCCGCGATTTTGTTATTTTTCTTTGATTTTTAGAGACATCCACTCTTAACTCTTGTCAGAGCTCACACCTAGACTGCTTGATCTTGAGAGCGGCATGCATGTAACCACTACACCACAGTGCCTCTCTTGCTCACTATTTCCAAATCACCAGGTCATTTCTCCCTCATTTTAAATTCTTTAAATGTTTGTAGTCAATTTGTGTCTTGTGTGATGCCTTCTCTGTGCAAAGTCGTATGTTAATGAGGAAAAATGTAAACAACAACCTCGGCAAAGATTCTCCTATACATTCATGTTTTTGCTCATTAAGTTGAAAGATATAATTATTTTAGGCTTTCTAAATATTTGTGCTGTAAGGACAGGGTCTGGAATATTGGTTTCATTTATTCAGTAACACTGAGTTCAGCTGTTTTAAAATTTAACTGTTCAAAATATATATCGTTATCACTGAGATATTTTTAGGCCACAAGCCACACCTCTTTACTGGAACTTAGGGAACCAATCAGGATATTGCTGAATGTCAGAAGAAAGTTCAGATACTGGAAAAGTTAAAATACAAAAAAAAAATCTTTAAAAAAAACCTTTAGAAACAGATACTGGGCTCTCTACACACCACTTGTCTAACAATAATTATTGTATCAGGCATTCCTTATTTTTCCTTCTTCAACTGCCAAGAAAAATAAGAACACCTGTTTGCAGGATAGGTTGAGCCATTGTTCATATTTTGAAAAGGAGTTGTTTACCCAAAAGTTATAACCACAGTGTGACCAAAAATACAACCCTAGTAATGCTTCCAAAGTGGACCAAAAAAAGGTATGATTAGTGCCATTTAACTGTATCCAGTTTCATAACTACCGTGAACTTCCGAAAGTAACGACCCTCATTAATTTTGGAATTAGCATCCTTTGGGGCTCATTACTATTGGAGGGTTGTTACTTTCAGGGAGTAAAAAACATTATGGAAAGCTGATATGACTAAGCTTTTTTTATAGAATAAAAGATGGAAATTTGATCTAAGAACAGTTCTTTAAACATCAAATTAAATTAATTCTTATTCCAGTTTAAATCTATGTTGCTATGACATGAGTGGACTCTTCATGCTTGTCTGAGGGATGTCTATACCGTGTTGTCAGTGGTCAGCAAGAATTAAAGCTAATCAGATACTGTAAACTGTCCTACTTCATGATGCACTGCTATGTTAGTCTGCTGTAACAATATCTCAGTGCGATGGTCGACTTTTTGATTTAAATTTGAATGATACAGAGTTTTCAATTTCAATTTAAAGAATGTTCCTGTTAGTTCGAGATGTTCCTGTTAATACTTGATTAAATTCTATGGGTTTTGTTTTGACTCAGCGGAACATGAACTGACAAAGCACAAATTGACATTTTACAACACTTCATGCCATAAGTGATACCTTCCTTTGTTGTAGAGTGTCTTAAATCAAGTTACCATACGTAACTTTCACCTCACTATTGATTGTAAATAATACATACTACTGAACCTTGGTCTCACAATTTTCAGTGGGGGGAAGGGTGGGATTGCTTCTTTTGTAGGGCTTGCTACTTTTGGGAGGGGGGGGGGGTCACTTCTTTCAGGATATATTAGCGGCCACAACTTTTTGACGTTACTTTTGGGGCTTCGCTACTTTTGGGGTCGTTACTTTCAGGGGGTCATTACTTTTGGAAGTTTCTGGTAGCCAATCAGAAGCTGGTCTACTGTCCTGATGTGTTGCAATATCTGGTCTTTGGGAGAAGTAGATAAACATTGCAAGTGTACCTTTTTTGTAAAATCCAAGTGTAATTTACCTCAACGCCTATGATTAACTATAAGAATCCTGCCATATCAGGTCAGTGACCTGGCATTTATACCTAATTGTATCTTTTCAGTACACTTTAGATTTATATTGATTTTGGTCAAACAATAATAATAATAATAATAATAATAATAATCAATATTTAAACAGGGTGACCCCTTCAGTCGCAGGACTGGTATCAACGGGGGCCCTGTATAACGTAAAATAAAAAGAGCATGTATAAATAATATATATCTATAAAAAAACTAACTACTTTAAAAGATACGCTGAAATGTTTAAAAAATTTAAAAGCTTAAAAAGGTAATAGCGTTCTCATAAAAATTGGATATAGAATTGAAAATGTTCTAAAAAATAACCTAAGAAAAAAAATCGGAGATAGCCTTGAAACGTTCCTTAGGTGGTAAAATCTTTATGTTCGTTGGAAGGCTATTAAATGTGCATGCACCATGATAATAAAAAGACTTTTTAGCGACATCTAAATGAAATTTAGGAAGTATAATTAAACCATGGTTTGCATTTGGAGAGAGACAGCCAAGGCAAAATACTCATGGCAAAACCAAACAAACCTGATATGCCGCCAAAGCATACCAGATAACGTACGATTAGGCATGCTACTATACCCAAGTTCACAATTAGCCAATAAGAAGCTGTATAGACCTACTGACCCGATATCCTGCAATATCAAGTCACTGATATCATGCTCACTTGACCGAAATTATGTACGGTAAATACTTAAGGTTACAGTATACCTTCGGGTCAGCAATTTTCTTCAAATTTGGAGTTTTGGGTCAAAGTAGTGGTCGAGGAATAATCTCTAATTTCTGAAAAAAAATTTGAAAAAGGCTTAATATTGGCGGAGAAATGGCAACACGCGCAGTTTTGAAAACTGGGGAATATCACTTGGATATTCCCCAGTTTTATCTAGGGCATATTCGGTCACGTGACATCTTTAGACCAATTGCGCGCGAGTGAAAATATTTGATGGATATAATAAACAGTTAGATAATGAGCTCGAGATTTATATCAAGTGATAGTTGACTTGGGCTGCGTTCTTGTCAACTATCACGTATAGAAATCGAGAATGAATAATCTAATTGTTTTAGTATAAATCTACTAGTCATTCAAAACTTTATCTAAATTTGTTGTTTCAGAAAATATCCATACCCCTCCCACGGAAGGTTTTTTAGCTTGAACCCCCCTCCCACCCCTCTGGAAATTCCATATTAGTGCCATACTTTCCTTTACAAAATTGGGCTTTTGAAACCCCCCTCCCCCCTTAGAATTTCCGTTAACCTTCCTTGGGGTGGTTATGGATATTTTCTGGAACTACACAATCCTCGTCACTGATACTTTGAAAACGCCAAGAAGCGGCCGTCATTTTGCTAACAAGGGCACACTGCTATGCTACTCACTATCTATCACAGAATAGATAGTGAGTAGTGTAGCCAATCAGAGAACGGCATTCGTGGTAGAAAGCCAGTACATTTATACTAATGTAGGACAGCAGAACAGTATAGACATGGCGTCTGATTGGCTAATTGTGAGTTATATCAATCAATCTATTTACTGCTACCAGCAGTTAGGCTGTAATACTCACATCGCGTTGATTTTCTGTTGCTGTTAACCACAGCTGGTTTATCTGTATTTGAACACTTCATAAGTTCGATGTAATTCACTGCACGGCCATTGCCCAAAAAGGTTCGATCGTAATAATCAGAAATTTTCAATTCTTTTTCTTCACCATTGTCCACGCGAAATACGAAATGATAAACTCCTGGTTCAAGAGATGGACAGACACAAAAGCTTCCTCCGTCTGAATTCCACTGCTCCAAATTGTAAGTTGAATATTTCACACTGTGAACCAAAACATCGTTGCGATCAAAATGGTCCTGATAGATATCCTCCGCTTTGCTTATTAGAAGTTCCACTTGTTTCGTGTTCATGTGAGCCTCAGGTTTCCAAGCAAACCCAGCTATCACGTATTCAGTTTCCATCTTTGTCAGTAAAATGTATCATATATGATAATTTCCATCCTTTGGAGAAATTTCTTACACAATAGCAGACATTGTGCGTACGTTACCATGATTATTGTGCGAGTATCTTGTGACTTCTTCCTTACCTCGTTCCCACGTTTATGCAAGTATGAAAACGAGGGTTCTAAACAAGCAAGATGACGATGGCCAGTGTTTTGAGAGTAACATTTGCGAAGCCAAAGGGTATAAATTTCCGTCCGTTAACTAAATTGTTTTCAACGGGAACGCACTCCGAGAAGACGGCAAATTTACGCTTAGAACCCTACGATTTCACTCATGAATCTATCTTTACAGAGGAACACGCGGAGCTTCGAACATCTCTCAACAAGCTCATCGAGAAAGAAATCAACCCTTATGTTGACGAATGGGAAAACGCAAAGAGCTTTCCCGCTCATGAAGTGTTCAAAAAAGTTGGATCTGCGGGATTCTTTGGAGTAAACAAGCCCGCTAAGTATGGTGGACTGGGACTAGACTATTCCTTCAGTGTAGCTATGGCAGAAGAGTTGGGTAAGTCGCAGTCGATTAAATTATCCGAAAAATCTTTAATAAGGATAAATTATGAGATGTCGGTTATTCCACGTCTTTCCTTGGCCTTCAAAATAATTTTGAGACCCAGCCTGTAACACACGTGAATATTATGTAAAGTATATATGAAATAATTCATATTTGAACTGCGGTTGTAGATGAGTGAAGAATGATCTCGGAGTAAATTTCCAATTTAAGCAATTGGAAAGAAGAAGCCTGAAAAAATCAGGGCTTCAATGGGATTCGAACCCATGACCTCCGCGATACCGGTGTGATGCTCTACCAACTGAGCTCACAGGCGGCCCAGACGTTGAATATGATTAATACGTGACATTATGCTGTTGGCGGTTGCGTTACAATTTTAGCCGTTTATAAGACAATGTATGAGAATGCTTCGAAAATTACTCTAAATGCTACGTGTAGAAAACAATGTGAATAAAATGGCTTACCTTGTGTTTGCATTGCGTTATTTTGATGTCTCTGGGTTCCTGGAGATGGTTTAGAGCCATTAAGGCGAGTTGTACTTTCTGGCGGTTTGCTTCCCCTAAAGAGAAACGAAAGGCCGGTGACCCACTAGCCCGACGGCCCGCACTCAAAGCTCCACAAAAATGGTCTAATCTCGTCAAAATTGCCTCATGGCAGCCGTCGATAACTGTTCTTCCCATTCGCTTTCTCCCAAGGTTCCAAAGTTTATCTTAACCGCCCGAGAATCGCTGGTTTTCAAGCTCTTGCTTTCCATTTCTGCCCCGTCTCGATCTGTAACGGATTATCTTGGGCACAGAATTTGAATTTTTAGCTTAACGACCTCGTCATCGTTACAAAGACGCCTCCAACCGTTGAGAGGCATGTAAATTGCACCGTGCCGCGGTGTTAACTGAAATTAGTGCCTAAAAGCACTGTTAACTGCAAAAATACAAGGAGCAAACAATGTTCAGCTGAATTTAGCGCCTAAAAGCACTGTTAACTGCAGCGAGAGATGGTAACGAGTAACTGACCAATGCCCCATGCCTCTCGACGGTTGGAGGCGACTTTGTCACGATGGCGAGGTCGTTAAGCTAAAAATTCAAATTCTGTGCCCAAGATAATCCGTTACAGATCGAGACGGGGCAGAAATGGAAAGCAAGTGCTTGAAAACCAGCGATTCTCGGGTGGTTAAGATAAACTTTGGAACCTTGGGAGAAAGCGAATGGGAAGAACAGTTATCGACGGCTGCCATGAGACAATTTTGATGAGATTAGACCATTTTTGTGGAATTAACGGAGCTTTGAGTGTGGGCCGTCGGGCCAGTGGGTCGCCTGCCTTTCGTTTCTCTTTAGGGGAAGCAAACCACCAGAAAGTGAAACTCGCCTAAATGGCTCTAAACCACCTCCAGGACCCCAGAGACATCAAAATAACGCAATGCAAACACAAGGTAAGCCATTTTATTCACATTATTTTCTACACGTAGCATTTAGAGTAATTTTCGAAGCATTCTCATACATTGTCTTATAAACGGCTAAAATTGTAATGCAATCGCCAACAGCATAATGTCACGTATTAATCGTATTCAACGTCTGGGCCGCCTTTGCTGAGCTATGAAGCCACACATTGGGAGCAAGGTCAATTAATTGAGTTCATATCTTCCCGTGAGGAGTGAAATGATGTAAAGTATATATGAAATAATTCATATTTGAACTGCGGTTTTAGATGAGTGAAGAATGATCTCGCAGTAAATTTCCAATTGCTTAAATGTGTCCCAATGTGTGGCTTCATAGCTCAGTTGGTAGAGCATCGCACCGGTATCGCGGAGGTCATGGGTTCGAATCCCATTGAAGCCCTGATTTTTTCAGGCTTCTTCTTTCCAATTGCTTAAATTGGAAATTTACTGCGAGATCATTCTTCACTCACACGTGAATATTCTTTGGTAAAAGTTATAGTTGTTTTAGTTTGTTAACTTTAAAAGGGAAAAAGAGAGGGGAGGGGATTAGGGAGGGGAGAGGGAAGTGGAGTGAGGAGGGGAGAGGTGAGAGGATTAGGGAGGGGAGAGGGGAGTGGAGAAGGGAGTGGAGTGAGGAGGGGAGAGGAGAGGGTATTAGGGAGGGAAGTGGAGAGAGGAGGAGAGGGGAGGGGAGGGGACTAGGGAGGGGAGAGGGAGGAGCAGAGAAACAGAAGAAGGTATGACAGAAAGTTATCAATTCAACTGGAGTCTTTATTCTCCTTGACCAGTGGTTGGGAAGTGTGGCGACCCTGGAAAGGTCTGATTGAAGTATGAAAATTATAATTGAAATGCACTGTCATTCTAACCCAATTGAACTTAATCGAACTCAATTCATTGAATGAGTTGAGGTGGTTTCACTGACTTGATTGTTTTACTATTAGGAAACATCAAATGTGGTGCTATTCCCATGGCAATAGGAGTTCAAGCAGATATGGTAACACCTGCCCTGATTAGATTTGGCTGTGAAGAACTGAAGCAACAGTTTCTGGTTCCAACCATTGCTGGTGATTATGTGGCTTGCCTTGGAGTCAGTGAACCTGGTGCAGGATCTGATGTGGCAAGCATAAAAACTACAGCTGTCAAAAAAGGAGGTACATGTACATGTGTGTGATAAGAGAAAATTAGAAAATACTCTTTGACAGCTGCACTAAGAGGGACCAACAAAGGCCTCATGGAGGGTAGGATAGCACATTTTAACCACTTCACTGCCAGTTGTGGTTTTAATTTTCCTTTTGTTAGACAGTTTGTATTGATACCAGTTTTATTGATTTTTTTCTTATACAAGACATATTGAATTCAAAATAAATGGAGATGAAATAAGTGGTTTCTAATGTTTCAAATTTATACCATAGCATGCACTTTCCTACGGACTCCACATTATGTTTACGTTGTTGTGGACAAGAAACTCTATAGCATCTGATAGTAAGTTGCCCATCGCTTAGAACTTTGTGGTGTTATGTTTTTACATGGTGGAAATACAACTCCACTTCTATTACTTTTAGTCTCCTTTGACAAATTCAAGCTTTTGTATGGTTACAATGCTGAAGATCCAAAGTGTTTCCTCTTAACCCATTGACTCTCAGAGCTTTTTGCCAAAAACATATTTTTTGGACATTTTGGAGATTTTCAGCCTGGATATGAGTCAAATTAACTCCAATCTACTCAAAAAGGCATTTGCAACATGACAGCATGCCTTTCTTTCTACTAGCACCGCATTTTATGACATTTTTGCAGGGGCATGCACAGAAATAGGGAAAGTGACCTACGTCTTTAAGCTTTTTGGTTTTTTAAAATTTTTTTGCCTTTCCTTTTTCTCCTTTTCTTATCTTTTTGCTGCAATGATTGACCTTCTACTGGGCTTGCTTCCAGTTCAAAAATTTCTGAGAAAGCATCATTGAGACAGGCAATTTTTTACCATGAAGTAGCTAAGTGTAGTTGTTGAAATTTTGCTGTGAGTTTTTCGCTCAAACCTCTGAGCATTTTTGAGCATACATGTATTTCAAGCTCCATTGAGCAGATCACTGTGATCTGGGTATCATTGGAAAGATCTTTTCCTTCTGCCAAAATTGAGTATAGATGATGCCGATTTTGGTCAAAGGTGATGACCTCAGAAGTGGAACAAAGGTCAACGCTCGTCACCGCCAGTTACGGGCACCAGGGGAGTCAATTGGTTAAATACTACATCTTTAGGTTACACAATACCTTCTGAGCTACTTTTGTCAAATTTTTCTTTTTAAACAAAAAGAAGTTGCCATTAAATCTAACATTTTACCAAAAATGAAAGTAAAATCATCAAATGTGCATGAGTTATTTAGAGAAAAAGGATTTTTAATAACAGTTAATAACACAGTTAGGTGTCATAATCGTCAGAGCGTGTCGACTTTTTGCACAAAGCGGCTTCACCCTGGAGCTCTTAATGCAAGGGCTTCATTAGCATTTTCTTGTTTACACCTGATTTTGCAGTTTCGGTTCCCTAATTAATTTACTCTCTCATCGTATCTATCGAGTTCCTCGTGGTCTTGAGGTCATGAAACATGCCATTATAAGAAGAAGAGAAAAGTCCTTAGACAGCAGAAAAATCAAAGCCAAGACCTAAGAAGAAGACAAAAGCGGAATTTCTTAAGGCAAGAGGAAAACTTTGGCTGACAGTGACAAGGGATCTTGAGTATTCGTACCTGTACTCTCAACACACTTATTTCTTTTGGTTTTCCCCATTTCTCGCGAGCAGTGAAGACTGCTCTATGAACGCATGCTGAAGTTCAACTAGGAGAACATGATTGTCACACTATCATTGCCTTAGAATTCCTGTGAAAATCATATTGCTCACTATGAACACTAGGGGTGCCATAATGTCATTGGCTGGCAGCAAATTATATTGACATACACCAAAGTAAAGGCATGAAATGTTTACAACTATTCAAACAGCAAAATCTTGCAATAATTTTTTGCGAGAATACCATCTCTTCAAATGCAGATTTTCACAAAACTTGACCACAACATTTTTTAGGCATTGAGGACCAAAAGGGTGTCAGGGATTTTTTCTATCATGGATATTTGTCTTGTGATGGTCACGAACACAACACGTGTTAGTTTGTGGTAGTTTCCTTAAAAACAATGTGATTTCACTCCATCACTCCTTCACTCTGTCACTCCTTCACTCCTTCACTCCTTCACTCCTTCACTGGGTCACTTCTTGTTAGACATTTGAAACCCCCAGGGAGGGGGGGAACTCTTACATGAAAAGGTCAGGGGTGCTTGTCAGAAAATTTGAATTTAATTCCTAAAGGAGACTAATATGGGAGTTGCTTGAGCTTCATTAGACCCCTACTTAAAACTGAATAGGCTCAATCAGAAGCATATCACCTAGTCAAGGTGATAATCTTCTGGTTCGATTACTAGCCACTGTTCAAGAAAGGATCCCTCACGCACTTTTAGACCCAAGTCGCATACTTGAGAGATCAGCAGAAATCAAGCCTAAAAACAAATTAAATGAGAGGGTTTTTTTAATTATTTCTTCGAGTGGACCCTAAAGGTTACTTCGACAACTAAAAATGGTGACATTTCATCGTCAACACCCTCAGTGAGACCAGAATCCTTGATTTGTACCAGAGACAACGAGTATTCCTGAACTTTTCATATGGTCACGACAGTGGCTTGCACCATGTCAAGTGAGGTATTCTTTGAATTTCCGACGCAAGCACTCAATATCTTATTGCAGAAATGCTCTACATTGAATAAATTTTTGCACAAACGTTTCTATAAATAAAAGCTACCGGTAATTATATAAATAGCTCATTTCCCACTTGATTGTCGAAAAAGAAGACATTGAAAGTCGCAAAATTGATGAGCTGTATGTATTTTCGAACGATTCAAGCCGTGATTAAACGTTTTAGATGATCAATAGTCAAGAGAATGGAGGAGAATTCGAATGACATGTTCTGCTGTTTATTTATACGATATTGTAAATAAATACTTGTAAATACGGACATGGCGAAATGAGGAACAAATAGTTGATATACAAGGCCGGGAGTTCTGCAGTCTTTAATGTCGCCTTGAAAAGGGAAGGAAAAAGAAGTTATTATTAACACAGGGTATTCGTATTTGGTCACCCATCCAAGTATTAACCCCGCCGAACAGGGTTTAACTTTGTTGAGCGGACAAGATGTGGTACTGTCCTTGTGGTATAGTGACTGCACATGTACGCTGAATGCACTTTTTTAATTTAATAAGATGAGAAAAGGTAACAAAGAGCAAAAAAAAAATCACTGATACTGGCTGGGAAAATTAAGAACGAAAAAAAATGAGAGAAATGAAAATGAGAATTATTACTTGCTTTGGAGATTGGACGAGAAGCAGTACTTTCTTTATAATGAGGCCCTGTTAGGAGGGGGTGCCCATGCCCCCTGTCTGAATTTCACAAGCAGCTATGTCGGCATTTTGCAAGGTTCTTATGTCGCCTGTCGGAATTTCGCCTTAGAGGAATTGTGTCAGGAAATTTGACCTTGTTCAATTGAAATGAAATTAAACAATAAAGTGTATTATCGTTTGTCTCACGATGTAGTCACTTGAGATATAGATCGCGACGTTTCGACTGCTTACTGCTAGTCTTCAGGCGATAAGGTCGACTGATTGCACGGTATCATTTATATCACAAAGGTCGGCTGTGATTGGTGCATTTTGATCCTCCTATTGTTCCATTATTCTGGCGAGTAGCTGTTCCCTCAGTGGTCCGCTATTGTACCGTTCTCCTGTTGTTGTGTTTCTTGATCGTGGGTATCCATGCTTCAGGAATTTCAATTCCACTATCCCTGTTGATGTTGTTAGGGTGAAGTCTTATGTGAATAGCTTCCTTGACCCTACGTGTGTACCAGTGAGGATCTCGATCAATAAACTTGACCTCATTCCAGATAGGATAGTGGCCGGTCTCGTGAGTGTGTTCAGAAACAGCGGAGGTCTGGGTTCGGGCGAGTCGTATATCCCTGTCGTGTTCTTTGATCCTCTCCTGCATAGATCTCCCTGTTTCCCCGATGTAGACTTTGCCGCACTCACAGGGAATCCTGTAGACAACACCATCTTGTTTAGCCGGGTGACGGTGTCCTTTGGTCGCACTAAGTGTGACCGAAGTGTCGTGTCGGACTTAAAGACGGTGCAAATGCCTTGTTGTTCTAGGCAGCGGCAGAGAGACTCCGAAACTCCTTGGACATAAGGTAAAACGGCGATGGATTTAAATTCCGCGACAGGCTCTCTTCTTGGGGTTGTTCGTGCCTTTGTGATCTTCTGTACAAAAGAGGAGGGATATCCGTTAGAAACAAGTACAGATGACAGATGTTTCTTCTCTCCAGTGATTACTGATGGTTTGGTGACGAGACGTTTAGCCCGGTCGTACAGACACTTCACAATACTGCGCTTTACTGAACGAGGGTGGTGTGAATCATACGCTAGGTACTGATCAGTATGTGTTGGTTTCCTGTAGACACTGGTGGTGAGGCGGCCATCAGGTTCTCTGTAAATTGACGTGTCGAGAAAGGCGATCTTGTTGTTGTTCTCGATCTCCATGCACCAATCACAGCCGACCTTTGTGATATAAATGATACCGTACAATCAGTCGACCTTATCGCCTGAAGAAGACTAGCAGTAAGCAGTCGAAACGTCGCGATCTACATCTCAAGTGACTACATCGTGAGACAAACGATAATACGCTTTATTATTGCATCTACCACGATGAATAACAACAACCTTTTCCTCGAAATTATACATGTGCATAATACATCACAATACCTTTGTTTATTAAAAAACTGACAATGCGAAGACAAACATCAGGAGAACAAATTAAAAATCAATCAAAGTTTGACTGAAGAAGTGGTCTGTTCTCGCCATATTTTGCCAAAAAAAAATAATGATAATAATAATAATATTAATAAGATAATTTGAAAACCGAGACCAGAGTGACTTTCAGTTTTTGTAGGTACAGTTTATTCAACCTCGATCCATGGCTAGACTAGTAATGAACCCAATAAATAACGAATCGATGTGACACTACCAGTTAAAAGTGAATGCCTTGTATCAAATTTGACATGATAATAGTGTAGAGAATATTAAAACATCAAATGATCATCGAGCAGGTCAGCAGGGTAGCAGGTCTCGAAACGGGAGTTTTATCTCATCTGGTACTTCATAATAAGAGTGTGGGGAAGTGTAGTAGACAAAGCTACTGTCAGTGAGTTGCTTCAATGACTCGTGAATGGTGGATGCAAATAGATATGCAAACTCCAAGGCAGTTGGCATGTCGTTTCTAGAGCGCCAATTTGGCTGAAAAAGTTTTCCACAACCAGTGACAGGGTGGCGACCAGTTTGAGAAAGCTGTCAAACTCAGGGTTGACCTCTTTCAGAAAATCTCTCAATAAACATAATGACTCTCTGAGAGTTTAAATGCTACGTTAATTTTTTGACGATATTGTTCCTTGAGGTCCCTGAGTTGCCGCTTTTCATCCCATTTTCTCTTGAATCTCATCTACCCAAAAATCAACTGCCGAACTAGATAACTGGGAATGATAACTAGATAACTGGGAATGATATAAGACATATAAGAGCAGTAACCTCGACGACTAGTAACATCCCTCTAATTTTCATTGACGTCTTCATTATTTTAATCTGAAGATTTACACTCACCTGGTCTCTCTTCTTTCTGACTTTTTGTGCTTTTTTTTTCCTTCTTGCGCTTTTTGACTTTTTTGTGTTTGCCCATGTTGCTGCCGTCAGTGACCATCAGTGACCAGTCAGTGGCACTTGATAGTGACGTATTTGAAGAAAGAAGAAATGATCCAGGGCTCAAAGTTTAGTTTTGGCTTTGGGAGCACTTGTGCGACCAGGTGTAAATTTTTAGGCGCACTGCCGAAATTTTAGGCGCAGAGTTAAAAATTTTAGGCGCACAGCTTCAAATACTTGGAGCACCTACTCGAAAAGAATACTTAACCCTCCAAAAAGAGCAATTCAGGCTTCGTGTTGCAATATGGGCCTATTGTAGCAGTATTGAACAGAATAAAAACAAATAAAAAAATCAGGATATTTCACACAAGGGTTATGCTTAGATATTAACTACCGACGTCGCTCCGTTGAGCATCCTCACTATCCAATTGCTTGCTGTTTGCCTCCCTTTGAAATTCTGTTCAGGAAGATTCTTGATTTATTCAACATCTGGGTATTCGTGAGAACTAGCACGAACTTTGCTTGTTTGGCTACTGCTTTCAAGCCATAGAACTCGTGGACAGGCCCGTTCCAAAAATGCTAGACATTTTTGTGTGTCAGACAAGCGAAAACAAAGCTTTCTTTACAAAACGCAGCATTCTGTAACAGTTGTTCGCGAAGAACGAGCGCACAATTTTATTCCCATCCCCCGTTTCCACGCTTTCCGCTAGATCATCGATTGCGCAAGAATTAAGCATGTGCTTCATTCCCTCATTTGCATGTGTCAACGGAGTGGTTTACAAGACAGAACGTGGGGAAGAAATGAACGTTTGAGTTCGGAGAATCCACTGGGAAATTAGGCTTAAAGATGACGAATAGAACACACACTGATGAAAGGAAAATGGTGCAACTTTGTTATTTGGTGCCTGGTTGTGTTATATCTATGTTTATATTTATATTTATCAATCTGAGTACGTTAGTATGGTCAGGTGAGTAAGCACTAGAGAAGTCGCACTGTACTTTGGCTTTTAAGGCGCGGGGATGCAACCACACATGATGTTTTAGGCGCACAGCCAAAAATCTAGTCGCATATGCGACCAGTTGGTCGTTAACTTTGAGCCCTGTGATTGCAAATCGCTTGCGAGTAATGACAGTAACACGAACACGACAGATGAAGTAAAGTATCTCCAATAGATGACAGATAGATGGAGCGTGCACGCACATGGGTCTAGCCTCCTACCCAGACACTCTTTGGACTCGTCACACAATCTTCCTCCCGTGACGAGCCCTAGTTGGACGTTAGTTTTTGTTAATTAATGTCATTAATGATGTTAATATATTTCAGCCAGTAAAATGAGACGTATTTATGACTCGTATTGGTTTTATTGAGCCGTTTATTGACATTATTGTTTAAAAGATTCACTGCATTCACAAATCCGAAATTCACTGTCGGTCTATTTTGACATTGGTGTTGCTTTCCCTATTTCGCTGGAGTAGTCTGTCGTTTGTCGCCAGTTTGTTGCTCTCGTGTCGCCATTTCAAGGCCACGTTGCTTGTCGGAATTTGCCCCTAACAGGGCCTCTATAATTGTCTCGGTCTCTCGGACCAACAACTTCATGAATGTTTTCAACAGTATTACATCTCCTCATGTATTCTCTTACTGTTGCGTTTTGCACTATTTCTTAACAATACCAGTGGGCTTTAACTTTAACTTAACCTACGGATTAAAACCTCAAGTGGCATCAAAATTGTCACTGTTTAAAGACGATCCATTTTTTCAAGTTGACTGCCTCATAGCCACTTTGATTGTTTTATTTTGTTGTGCAATTGAACCACTCTTTTAGCTTTTTTCTTCTGTAACTGTAATTGAACTGTTTTGCTTTCACTGAGGATCAAATTCAATGTTGAAAAAGTGGATAGACTTAGTGTAATTGTAAGTACAAATATAATGTTAACTAGAAATAGAAGTTGTCCACAAGTTGGTTAACATTTTCTTTGGTATGTAATTTTATGTGGTGTCAATAATAAATGATCATCCAGCATGAATTTAATTTGCTATTGTACAAATTGTACCAAATAAATGAGTCATTATAGAAAGTCTTCTCTATCTTTTTTTATCAGGTGATTATGTTATAAATGGCAGTAAGTTATGGATTACAAATGGCCTACAGGCAGATTGGATCTGCCTTCTAGTGAATACCAGTGAAGGTCTTCCACATCAAAACAAGTCTTTGATCTGTGTTCCTCTAAATATGCCTGGAGTCCAGAGGGCAAGGAATATCAGCAAGATTGGTATGCACTCATCAGATACTGCAGAGCTGTTCTTTGAGGATGTGAGAGTGCCACAGTCTTACAGGATTGGTCAGGAAGGCATGGGTTTTACTTACCAGATGTTGCAGTTTGTTGAAGAAAGAGTTTTCGCCGGGGCATCAGGTATTCCGAGGAACTTTCTTCAGTACTGTAACATAATTTATATGATTATGACCCTTTCAGGTCTAAGGTACAGTAAACAATAAAATTCTACTAGTAAACTTGTATTATTTTTTAAAAATTCTCTATGATTGTGGGAGATTTTTGTCTTTGATTGCTCTGAGCTTATCAGTTGTTTTAATATGACGTTTGGACTTTCCTGTTTGAATTGAGTGTTATTTCACAGTTCAAACTGGAGCATATTCGTGTTATCTTGCATATATTGGCTCTCAGCTGTTAGAGAGTACAGCCAGCTGTGAGAGCCAGCTACCCTTGACCACATTGAAATAATATTAAGAAACTGTGTTTTAAGGGAGAAAGTTGACTTGAAGACTGAATTCTATGTCCATACTTCTTTCTGAGTTGTACTTTGCGTTTCATTTCAATTTATTAGTTACAGCAGGTTGTTATTATAGTAGCTTGCACAATAACTATGTGTCTGGTGAATGTAAGTTACCAGTACAGGTGTAGTAGTCTTTCAGTATGAGAAACAGTTTATTCTGTGTTATACATTTCACCCATTATTGAGTGCTAGCTTGCTATTATGAAGTTGTGAAGCTATGAGCTTATCCTGTCCATGGTCAGTTGATGGCTTTACTCTTTGTCAAAGTGTATAAACCCTTTTTAAAGTGGTTTGCTACAGATGCCCATAAAACCAAAACCAATTGAAAGTAATCAGTCTAGCACATCATAGAGGATAAAGACAATACAGTGAACCAATCAAAACTCAAAGTAATTACATGTAGCTGACGAAAAGTGCAGGAAAACGTGTGGGAATGAGTTACAATTGGTTTTGATATAGTGTAGTGATAAAAAAAACAATAACTTTTCAACACTCAAATGAAACCCCCTTAACTTGGGGTCACGCACTTTCCTTCTGGAATATCCAGTGCTTGATCTTAACCTAAAGCTAGCTGCTCGATTGGATAACCTAGACCTACAAACCTTAACATACTTTTAAAAAGGACATTATAAAGATATAGTACTGTTAAGTTTCCCTTTCAAGTCATTTTTATTGTATCATGTTTATTTTCTTGTTTTAGTTCTACTGTCTATGGAGAGACTCATAAATGATACTGCCACATACTGTAAGGAAAGAAAGGCATTTGGCAAGTCCATCTTAGATAATCAGTATGTCCACTTTCGCCTGGCTGAACTTCAGACTGAAGTCGAACTGCTAAGATCACTCGTGTACAGAATCACAGGTGTGTAACTTGTGGCCTCATACTGGGTAGCCTGCATCTCTAAGCTCAGTTACAGACAGATCAGACACAATAGTTTGTAAATGGAAAGTGTTTGCAGCTGTTCTGACTTTGCTTTAGATTAATTGTTTGTCTCAGTTTGGATGCCTCTTGCAACATTATTATCCCAGGGTGAGGTGGAGAGATTGAATAACTTGATTTGACTTAATTGCCTCTCGTGTTGTGGTTACTTGTGTCAGTGGAACTTTAGTGTAGCTAATTGATAACCAAATCCTCATTGTAACAAACAATGTCCTTGGCCAACTAAAAATTAAGAGAAATTACCTGAGCATAGCAAAGAAGGGATCATTTGAGAAATCATTTTAGGTTCAATTTGGGGATCATTAATTTTCAGGGGATCTTTAGCAACCCCACAATAACATTCAAGTACATTTTCCCAGTTCCTTTGTTGTATCGAGGTGTCTGACTTGTTTTAGTTTGTTTGTCTGTTTTTCAGACCTGTATATAAAAGGAAAAGATGTCAACAAACTAGCATCAATGCTAAAACTTAAAGCTGGCCGATTAGCACGTGAAGTGCCTGACTCGTGTCTACAGTTCTGGGGAGGAATGGGTTTTACTACAGATGTGGAAGTGAGCCGTGCCTACAGAGACAATCGTCTTCTCTCTATTGGTGGAGGAGCAGATGAAGTCATGCTGTCAATCATTTGCAAGTACATGGGAACATTTCCCAAAGGAGAAAAGTTTTTTTAAACAATTTATGTTCAATACAGGGTTAGAACCAACCACCACCTGTGGACTACTATATTTTAACACTGTAAAACTTTTTGGTAAATTAAGTTACTTATTAATTGTATCTATAACACAATTCTCCATCATGATTAGTTCTCCGCACAGCTATTTGTCATGTAATTGGTGCACGATCACATGGGTGTAACAGGTCTTGAATAACAACTTTTTGTAATTGGACACCTGTAATTGGATACCTAGCCCATTCGCACATCAATTACTTACGCTTTAATGGCTTCCTTGTTTATGTTTCCCGCAGGTTTTGAAACTCATGGAAAACGCTACTGAATTTTTTGAACAAACAAAATGCACAAGAGACTTCCTTTATTTCCAAAATTTGTTATAGACACAATTAATAATTTTACTTCATGTCGTACAATTTAGGGAGTAATCATGCTCATATCTCAATTCGGCCTCGCGTTGCACACTCATCCATTTTGAAATTTCGCACGCAATTATTGAATTATACTCCACTCAGTCCAATTACTATTAATAATGAAAGGACAAGAATAGCTATTATTCAAATTTAGTTGAGTGTTCAAGCTAGAGCTGAATATTGTTGAATCGCAGTAGAGGGTCTCTCAAGCGATGATTTAAAATGTAATCAACTGTACATATGATGAGAGAAGCAGTAGCCCCTCATAGTACCCCTCGTAGTAGTTATAAATGAGTACCAACCCCAGGGGGGGTGGGTACTCCCAGAAAAGTTGGGTGGGGGTGTGCAGCCCACTTCCCAAAACCCTTACCTTATTTGACCAAAATCTGCAACATTTGCTACCCTATTTATGACTTGCCCAAAAATTTGCCGCTGACACATTGCCGCTGACACAGTTGCTTTAAGCATAAGTTATGATGGCTTTTGTTGATGGTCTTATTGATAATGATGATAAAGTAGCTTCTTATAAGAAACATACCCAATTTAAGACTAGAGTGCCAAAACCATACCCTGTTTAAGACCAAAATGGTCAAAATTGATACCCTATTTATGACCAGAATGCCTGAAACACCCTACCCTTTGGGGCCGCTCATACCTATATAGCCCATATAAGGGAGTATCCCGTCCCCCGGGGGTACAAACAAACTGTTAAGGACAGTTAACAGCTTGCTAGTACCCAGTTATACTGTCTTATGGGTGGCACACCACCTGGATGGACTAGCACACCATTCTGTTGTGGGAACTTGGCTTTGTACCTAGCTTGAAATTAACCATGAACAAACAAATTTCAGAACCACCAAGACCCTAACAAATTTGTATGTACCCGGGTTTTAAAAGCACGATTTACTCAACAACAGTCAACCAAATCTGGCAAGTTTATTGGTTGTATTGTTAATCATTTACACCGTCTCACTACAGACGGATAACCTTTATTTAGCATGATAAAAATTAAAGCTCAGTAGCTTATGGGGTCGTGCAAAAAAAATAGAATAAAATTAAATTAAGCTTCATATAAAGTATATATGACTGAATTCATGAAAACCGTATTAAATACTTTGCACCAAAATAGCCATATGCACTTTGATTTCACAACACTAAAAAGCGTTAAATTCACTCCAGTGATGGAAAAAATATATAGAGAGAGGAGAACAGGAATCGAAAGATAAGAGAGTGGAGAAAGAAAAACTGACATCCTTTTATGGACGTTGATGCAAACATTTTCCAGTCGATGAATTTTTTTTAATTTTTTACTGCAGTCAGATAATTATTTACTTGTGTCAGAAATGCAAAAAAAATTGGGGGTCACAGACTTCATTTCAGAGATAAAACAAAGATATCGAAAGTGAATCAACGGAGCTGAGGCAAACAATCTGAGTCATACTTTGTAGAAGCGGTTCTGTTGGGTAAATGATTCCAAATGTTACCAACGTTTTCACAAAATTCACCCTTCAAGAGACATTTGAAACCATTGCACAGATAAACGAAGAGCTAAAAAGAATGGAATTCGATGGTGCATTTTTCAAAAAAATTCAAACTTCTAGCCGATAGATTTTCTTCATTTTTGGCTAAAGGTAGAAGATCGGTAGAGAAAATGATCCATGAAAAGAAAAATAGGGGTCACCAAACGTCCAAGATCGTTAAATCCAGGCAAAGCTATAGCAATGGTGCCCTATCATTGCACAGGGAGCCCTCACATCTGTTAAGAATATGAATATACATGGTCTACTAGTGCCAAGTCTGGAACCGAAATTGAAGAAGTCTGGGACGGGCGGGAAAATTCCCAAATTCTCGGAGGAGTCAATCGCACACCGAGGATGCCTTATATGGGCTATATAGGTATGTGCGGCCCCAAAGGGTATGGTTTTTTGGCCTTTTAAGTCATAAATTGGGTGTCGATTTTGGCTATTTTGGTCAAAACATATTTTGAGACGATTTTGCTCCAATTACTCCTTGATTTAAATCTACACACTTGTAGCTATCATAGCAAAACCTATAGCAACGGTTGTTTACAGTCCATGATTACTTACAAAATGAATTCAATTCAGTACATTAATTATACTTTATAGGAAAACTATAGAGATGTGAACTTGTGAGAATTTTTCACCATGGTTTGAACATTGTTTCCTGTATCACCTTATACGCCCCTTATAATTGGTTAACATTTCTATGACCAGTGGGTATTCAGGCATTCAATGGAACTTTTTAATATAGTTAATAATAGCTAATATTAGTAAACGGTTTACCATTTTCATGAGAAAAATTCCTCAGAACGCTGTCTTCTGAGGTTTGTTACCTGGACAACTTGCTTATGGACAGGATGAACTTAATTCCATGCTTCTCAATGTTATCGTGTTTATAATGAACACCACTCTTTAACACTGAGGAGCTAGTTATTCATTAACGTTTTTTTTAAAGTGAGGTTGTGAAGTCCCTAAACGTGGAGCCAAAACTGTCCCACAAAATTGTTTTTTTAAAACACATGTTTTTGAAGGTATAAGACCTTAAATAGAGGAGTTCACGCTCTAAGGGGCATTATGGGTAATCGGGGCAAATTTACAAAGAAGCAAAGCCGTAACACAAATGATCATCTTTGCATGTCGGATCTTATTTCACGTTTGGAGACGAAACATATATTGTAGACGGAGACAGGGGCGTAGCTAGGGGGGTCCTGGGGTCCCTGTCACCCCCTTTTGTAAGCCTTTTTTAGGCAAACAACCTAAAACAGGCGAAAATAACAGGACAATCTGGTGAGTACCCTCACTTTGACACAGTGTGACACCCCCCCCCCCCCCCTTTGAAAAATCCTGGGTACGCCCCTGGATGGAGAAACCCCTTTTCTAGGTTTACCAGCGTTTTTGAGCCGATCATAGCGGTCGAGCTCTCTGAAGACCCGGATTTAGAAGAACATAATTCGGAAAACGAATAATAGAATCGAAGTTCGCATAACACCATACGGAACGACACAAACATAATTCGCGACGAATAATCGAATACAGGAGCAACAAATTAAAACAACAGCGACTTCTTGGCGAACATAATTGAGAACAGGTTAATCACAATTCGTAACATTAAACACACCACTGAAAACATTAAAAACCGCATTGGCAAACAGCATAATAAAATTCCAAACTTAATTTTGGCGGTAATCACCCCTCATACGTTGCTGCGAGGTTGACTGCGAGATACTGCGTACCCTATTTGCTACGATTTGCCACTATTTACCACTATTCGCCATTATAATCCATCAAATATTTTCGCTCGCGCGCGATTGGTCTAAACACGTCACGTGACCGAATATTCCCCAGCTAAAACTGGGGAATATCGGGGAATATCCGAGAATATTCCCCAATTTTCAAAACTGCGCGCGTTGCGAAAAAGATTTGAAGAATAATAAACACAATAGCCTCCATTTTGGGCGAAAATATGCTCGGACATTCGCCCTTGGACATTATCTGTTCGAGAGCGTAGCTCGACGAAAACTGTTCACTTCTCGGAACAAATAATGTACGCGGACAAATATCCGACCATACTTTCGCGCCAAATGGAGGCTATTGTTTATCTATTCGTGACTCTTCGCCACTATTCGCACTATTCGCTATTCGCTATTCGGGACTATTCGCTGTTCGCTATTCGAGACTATTCGCTATTCGCTATTTGGGTTTTCCAGACACCAAGCTCAGTCAACTCAAAAACGCTAGCAAATGTAGAAAAGGAGTTTCTCTTTTTGCAGTAAAAGTAATAGTTTCTCGAAAATGAAACTCTGAACGGATATATGGAGAAAAACGTATATTTTGCCGCTTTGTTTCTTTGCAATCTTGCCCTGCCCATCATAGAGCGTGAACTCCTGCATTAAAATAGACAAGTCATGAAATTTGACCCTAACTCGTTACGGACTTCCCGTTAATTATTTCTTTCATTGAATATTACTTAGGAGGCCATTATATAAACTACCGTGGGAACTGGTACTAATACATTCCATCCTCTCCTCCCAGATGTGAAAATAAAAATTTCTTATACTCTAATCACCCTGAAACGATTATAAAATATTTTGTAACTAATCTTAATAAACACGAACACAGCATCAGGGGCGGGCATCTCGTTTATTGATGCAGCGAGCGTTTACAAGATCACCATGAAGAAATTACAGCAGTGAATAAACAATAAAGCAAAGTTGAAAGAGATGCCTTCGAGTGGCTCTTGCATAACTTACAAAATCTTAAATAGGCTAAGGATCCTAAGGATTCATCATACCTGCAAGCACGCCTAAAGTACTTCAACAGTTAACACGAATTATACATCATAAACATACTCCAGTGTCATTAGCGAAACGTTACAAAATATATTTCTCCCTCAGTGTCAGTACTCCTGGTCGGGGGGTCACTGGGAGCGGGGACAAAGATGAGAGTGGAGCCTGGAATCCAGATTTAAATCGCGCAGCATCTAAAATGGCGTGAGGAACCATGGGGTATCCATGTGTCCAGTTTTCTCGTGGAGCCTTAATCTTCGTTGTCGTCTTTTGTCCTTAATGAACAGAGCAGAGGTATTTGGAACATTGAGTAAATGGAAGTGGCCAGTAGTTGGTGTGGCAGCCGCTTTCGTTGGTTCTATGTACACATTTGGTTTCAACCGGTCTCTTACTCTCCAAGCAAGTAACGGACAAGATGACGCAACAAACTCTCTCGGTTTACGAGACCTTTTGCAGAAACTGATCCATAACTTTGTACAGGGTGGTAAAGGTCCAGAGAAACCACCTTTAAGTCCAAAAGAGGCAAGCGAAATCTTACGAAGGAATGAGAAAATGACAGAGGTGAATATTGGAGCTGTGTCGTACTTTGAAACCAATAACTTTGCTTCGAACAATCCTTGTGAGGATCGGAACAACGAATGGCTGCTGTTAAAGACCAGTGGTGCTGCCTTTGGTGTGTTTGATGGGCACGGAGGCTGGCAATGTGCTGAAGCGGTAAAAAACCGCCTACCTCTCTATCTAGCGTTATCCCTTCTTTCCAAATCAGATTTGACGATGTTGGAAAGAAATCTTTCGAAAGGCTTCTCGATAGACGACTTTGTCACAAGTTTTCAAACGGACAAATCACCAGTGGGAGAACAAAAAAGTTCCAAAAGCAATGTTGGGTATACTTTAAGTCAGAAGCAAGAGGTTTTCCACACTGGACCAAAATATCTGGTGAAAAACTTGCTTGAAAAGTCGTTTCGTGGTCGTCTGCCTGCTGGAGAATCACTCAGTTTGGCTTTCACTCAGTTAGATGACGATATCTCAACCGAGGCTATACCAGTTAAAGTTCTTGATGACTCGTTTGTCTCTGGAGCTACAGGTGCTTGTGCTATAGTGTCATACATTGAGGGCCAAGACCTCTTTGTTGCAAACACAGGTATACAGCAATTATTCCACATAATGTTTACACCCCAAAATAATCGCTATAGATACTTGTAGGCAAGGATAGATCCGAGCAGGATTAGCAAAGCATCCCAACTCTCTCCCCCAGGTCAGATGCTGCAGTTGGTCAGGGTTAAATCTGACTGTCAAGTGTATCCACCAGCTGTTCAAATAGTTACCAGTAAAAGGTGAAAACCTGACAGTGTGGTAACTGTTAATAAATGGGAAACTTGTGTACAGAATGTATTAGATACACTCCTATGTCACCTCGATTAAGGTGATTCCTTAGTATTGCATTGCGCATCCCTACTGCGCATGATTTTCGCATCATTAGCTCATGCACACGAGTGCGTGCACGTACAAAACATAAGAGATTTCCCTCAAACTAAGCTCTATAGTGTAATAAATGTTCCTTTTCTCTTAAACGAGCACGGTGACCCCCACTTTTTATTTCATAATTTCAATGAGAAAAATACCCTCAATAACTGAGAAAAAAATTAGCAGAAATTTATGGCTACTGTTTTGGCAAAATATGAAATAAATGCTACAGAGGGAGACATAACAGGCCCAACAGTGCCTGTGCAAATTATGTTTCCTTTAAAGGATAAAAAAATGCGGGTTATTTGAAGACAGTTTTTCTGGGACGTTTGGTAGATGAATAAACAATCAAAGAAAGTCAGATGCTGTGTGATATAACATGCTGCATTGAAAAATAATCAAGCTTATTTGCTGCGCACGGAGATTATCAAAAATCACCTAAATTACTGTATTTGTCAGCATTGAGGCGTGAAAACAAGCACGGTGACCCCATCTTTTTATTACATTTTTAATATCTCTTGCCCTGTAACAACAGCATACGGAAATCTATGGCGGGTTCTTTTACTAGGGAATCACCTTAAGTAAGAATGAACATACTATTAATAACTGAAAAGTTGTATTGTTATTTGTATTCTGACTGGAATTGGTTGTGTTTTTTCTTTTAGGGGATTGCAGAGCAGTCCTTGGAAGCATGAAAGCAGATGGTTCTTGGCTTGCCACACCACTGTCCATTGATCAGACAGCACAGAATCCAGATGAAGTTCAAAGATTGCAATTAGAGCACCCTGGCGAGGAGCACTTTGTCATCAAAAATAACCGTCTGTTAGGACAGCTTCAGCCACTGCGATCTTTTGGTGATATTCAGTACAAGTGGGATAAAGTTACCCATTCTCATGTTCTAACACAGGTTTATGGTGGTCCTATAGTACCGCC
Organism: Orbicella franksi; assembly: GCF_964199315.1. NCBI lineage: Eukaryota > Metazoa > Cnidaria > Anthozoa > Scleractinia > Merulinidae > Orbicella > Orbicella franksi. Next base: position 20,238,903 of record NC_138149.1, on the reverse strand, counting down.
AAGTATGTACAAAACTCCGCCATACCTTACTGCAAAACCTGTCATCACACATCATCACTTACAACCTCATGATAAATTCCTAATCCTGGCTACAGATGGCTTGTGGGATGTTCTTAGCAATGAACAAGCTGTTGGTTTGGTTGCAAATTTTCTTCAGCATCAAAGTAAAGATAAACAACATACACAGCTGGTTAGCAGTGTTGTCACAACTGGCAATGAGGTGCTGGAACATAATGCAGCTACACATCTTATTCGCCATGCCTTGGGCGGCAATGACCACAGTTTTGTTGCTCAGATGTTGCTAGTTCCAGAGCAATATCGCCGCATGTGGAGAGATGACATTTCTGTAACTATAGTATTTTTTAATTCAGACTCTCTTTTATCTAAGCTGTAAGAGACTAACCATACAATGGCTAATCTGAATCTTTTAGGTGATAAACCATCTGAATTATATTCCATGCAAATTACTGAGCTCTCTCACCAAGTTGCAAGTTTTTGGCTATACTCTGAAAATGAAGGATGTGTTTCATCAATGATCCAATTCTGGAATAAAACTATAATTCAGAATAGACATTCTGTCATTACATTAATTAGTGTATGACAAATAATCATGATTATTTTTAATTTTTTTATTTTACCAACAATTAGATTTTTTATTTTATCATCAATTACTGACATTCCATGTCACTTGCATTACAAAGATATCATTAAAGAATCATTATGGTCCTGGGTGAACAATTTTTTTTCTGCTTTTGTTTATTAGTTTTGTTCTTTTTTTTTTTTACATGCTAACATTTTTTCGTTTGCTGCAATTGTAATTACCATAAACTTCTGATACTAACAACCCTTGTTACTTTTGGAATTAGCAGCCTCTGGGGGTCGCTACTTTCAGGAGGTCGCTACTTTCAGGGGGTCGTTACTTTCAGGGAGCAATAAAACGTTATTTAAAGTTGGTACAACTGAGCTTTTTTACAAATTAAATAAAAGATGGCAATTCATAACAAAACATTTCTCTAAAAATGTCATTGTTCCAGTTTCATATTACTAACATATGGGTGGCCTGTACATGTCTACACTGTGTTGTCTGTTGTAGGCACAAGCTGTGCAGGTTTCTCCCGGAGTTCTTTTCTGAGCCCTCTAATCACCTTCCTTTTTTCACAGTGACATCATAGAAATAAGGAATCTATTCCTCCTCCTTAAGGTGGCTCCCTATAGTTTTACAATTGCATGCTCGCTGAGGACAAAATCTCAAGTGATCTGCGCACGCTCAAAGAAAAACGTCAGTGTTTTTCGATATTTTATGACCTCAACGTGAGCACAAAAAGCAAAACTGACAGTGAATTTTCTCGCGTTTCCTTTGGTGAAATTCTGTAAAATTTGGCAGACTGGTAGTAAATATTTTACTTTAGTTGGAGCTCGTTTTCAGGGAAATTTAGAAGACCAGTTTTTTCGCGGTGGTAAAAGACATAAATTTGCAAAAGTCGAAAAAACCGCCTGTACAAACCCAACTTTTTTCATGTTTGAGATTTGAATCCCGCAGGATGCGATGTGCTGTGAAAATTTTGGAAAATTTCACCGGAGGAAATTCAAGCAAATCGCAAATACAGCCATAAAAAAAGTAAAAAATACTTTTGTTTGGGCATTTATAATTCAAGACTAAACTCAAAATTTTAACAGATGATAGTAAAACACTATTCAATCATTGCTTGTTAGTCATGTAGTACGTTTGAGAGGACTGGGTGCCAAAATGAAGGCAAAAACAACATTCAAGACATAATACTTGTGCGGGCAACGCCACAACTGATGACCCTATGGGGCTACCTTAAGCTCCTTGCACCCTCACACCCTTGCGCCCTCAGGCACACTCCTGACTACAGGCAAATACAGACAAAGTAGGTGGCGGTAAGAGGTCAATTCTGACCAAGTAGGCAGCGATTTTTGCCGGTTGCTGGCTTCTAATGAAACCAGACTACCGCGTTGGGGAATCAGCCTTTTTTTCAATTTTGTTTTGAAGCTGAAACTATTCCGTAATTACCTACGTTCCTGTTGAAAATGACATGAAGAGTTTTTAATTTTAATGCAAAAAGTTCATTTTCCTGTTCACTTGACTATTGACGTTATTTTTGGCAGGCAGGTGGAGTTGGCCTGGGGCTAGGCTTGCTACTTTTGGGGCGGAGTCGCTACTTTCAGGGGGTCACTACTTTCAGGATTAACCAGAGGCAACTATTTCTTGACATTACTTTCGGGGGGTTGCCACTTTTAGGGGGGGGGGGTGTTACTATCAGAAGTTTACGGTATGATGACTCAATCAAATAGATAATCAGGTTGCTCCATTTTTCTTTTCCAAATAATCAATTCCACCTTAAGCTTGAAAACATAAGACTGCAGTGACAATAAAACCATAAATTGAAAGACTAGTGAGGATTGCGGAAGTATGACACGGACTGCAAAAGGCTTCTGGTTTGAAAATAATTTATTACTGAACTTTCATGTGCTGTTTCACTTTTTTTTTTGGAAAGCTGATAACCACACAAATTATCAGTCTTTGGATTTTTTATCCTTATTGCATCGAACGAGCTAAACCAAATGGATTAACCAACAGAGTCCAACACCTTCTGGGATTCCTGTTTTCACGGGGATAATACTGACCACATAATTGAGTGTTCATTTTTGTTCTGCAGTTCCCAAATTATAAAAAAAGAGTAAATGTGGTCATAATTCTAGACAACAAATATATTTTTCTTATTCAGTGCAAATTACAGTTGCACCTCTCTACCTCAAACTATTTTCCATCAGTAATCCCAAACATCTGTACAAGTTAACCCTGGGGTTTCATTAGAAGCCAGCAACCGGCGAAAATCGCCACCTACTTTGTCAGAATTTACCTCTTACCACCACCTACTTTGTCTGTATTTTCACTCAAATTATTTAAAAAATTCATCAGTTTGCCACCTCCTTTAGTTAGCTCAAACGGCTAATTCAAAACTTATTGAAACCCTGTAAACAGGTACAGATGTACCTGTATGAATAGCACAGTTCACCAGTTACAGAAGATTACAGCAAATAAAGAAGAGACAGGTACACAAATCACACTCTAGTAATTACTGATCCAAGCCTGAAAGAAACGATCGTGTATGCATGTCAACTTTTTCATCCAGTTATGATTAGTATAGTGCAAGGACCACAAAGAATTTCAATAATAATTATAGAGAGTAATAAGGTGGCTTACTTCAAAATCCAATTTGAAAGTATCATTGCAATTACCAGAAGTACGTTTTGTTTCACTTTGTTGCAGGAACTTTATTTCCACCCGCAGTGCTCTGTTAACTATGGGTTAGGGAATGGTCATAGGCTGCTTAATGCACTCAACAAATGAGTGCCTACACAGATGTCTTGAACTAACATCAATAAACACACAATCAAGAGAATGCAATGATGAGCTTTATTTTTAGATATCTCCATTAACGGCTGTCTGGATGCACTCTGCAGTTAAAGCCATAAGAACAGGCTCTCGACAGGTATTAATGTCAGGTTTAACCTTGTCCATACAGGCATTATCTCAATTTGTAGTGAACAGTTTGGAAGGCATGGATTACATTTACCTGAATCGTGGTAGAGCTTAAAAAAATCACTTTCTCAAGGAAAGACTATTATTGCATTCAAAACTCAAGAAGCTAGAAAACTGTTATCAAAAGTAGGAAACTTTGAGTGAGTTACAACTAAAAAAGAGAGTTGGACCATGAATTGCCTGTTGAACCATGAAGTGCTTGTAACTTCATGTATGAAGTTACAAGCATGCATGCATGGGGTACAGATGATTTATTTTTCCATCAAACACACCAGAAAAAATGTAAGAACTCAGTGTGAATCTTAGTGTAAAGGAAATCTGTCATCAGTTTTTAGTTAATGATTAGTTTAGGAATTCTCAAAATACAATTTGTGTGATAAAGAACAATGTATTAACAGCATTGTTCAGCTATAATTGATAGAACGAAGTGGGTGTTGACGCTATATTTCAGAAAAAACCATAATTATGCAGTTTCCATACTATAATTATTGCATATGCATATCACTGGTAAGTAAAACTTGGCCTGCCAAGATGTTTACTTATCAGTTTAGGCCATTCCAAATGCATAACATTGATTTTCAAGTTTTGGGACACAATTACTTGTGAAAACAATGTTTGAAAAACAAATTACAAAAAAAACAAATATGAGTTGCCTGTCAGTGAGAAACCAATTACCAAATAAGATGTCTGTTGCCTTGCAACACTACAAAACCTGTTACACTCTCCTCAATACACCAAGTGTGAAATTTATCAGTGCTTGTCCACTTCAATGGCCCTAGAATACCAAACGTTCTTTGCAAACACATCCTCTAAATGGCTGATAAATATGTTTGATGATTATTGTTCCCAGCACCAGTGCTTTGCCCTGAACCTTGCACAAGGAAATAACACTAGTGGAATCAAGTCACCAGAAATTTGCACTGCAAAGTTCAACTACTTTGCCATTTTATAAAAGCCCCGCTAACCTCTGTACCATGTAATGAATAGGTGATCCATTGGTAAAACATTCATTGTTGCTGTTCTGCAGCTTGGATTTGTCAAAACCCAGAGTTAATTAGACACAATAAAGCCACATGTAATAATTATTATTGTTCCCATAGTGAACTGTTCAGCTTGTGAATCCATGAACAAAGCCACTTTAATATTAAACCTTCGCTGCAAAATTGTCATATACTTCCACCACCATAAGTGGCTGATGTTAGTCATGGATGCCACATTTTCTTGACCAATTTGTGCTGCTTGCAGTAGCAGTAAACCAGTGAATGCCAAGGGAATGCATTTCAAATTATGCAATGCACACCAACTTCAGTTGGAAGATGAAACCCAATGATCACAACCTGTTGTCAACTCTCTGTCAAGACACATCCCCAGTACCCTCCTTGGATGGCACAGCTGAGTTCTCTCCCTCGTGAAGACTGCTACGATTTGGCATGGAATTGGCCATAACAAGCTGATTAGCACACCAAATTATTGTACGGGTTGTACGAGTATTTAATGTCAGTGTCTTCACAGCTGATATTAAGGCAGAGAGTTCTGTAAAAATAACAAACCAAAAATGTAAAATGAACAATTTGATAACACTGTACGAGTCTGTAAAAAATGAATCAAGTCATGTCCCTTAGCAGACAGTTGCCTCTGGACAATGTTATCATGTTCTGTGCACATTCGTTGTCAACATTTCCAGGGCCTTGACACAGGGCCTGGTAGCTGAGAGATGACAATCAATTAGTGATTCACAGTTTGAGAATATGATAACTTCAAAGTGAAGCAGTATTAGTGATTATAGCTGCAGAAAAAAGACTAAGAGCTCTGTACAGTGTTGGTCTAAATTTGAAGTAAGTCTGCATACGAGTCAAGAAAACCACCAGGCTGGAGCTTATCCTGCTTTCAATACCATGAAGTTACTAGGACTATTTTTACTCCCCCTGGATGGGATGCTAGTCCATCACAGGGTTACCCCCCCCCCTCAAGAGCCAGAACTATTTTTAATGAATGAGCTTCTTTCATGGAGAGAATGAGTGTAATGCTAAAGTATTAAAATATAATTGGCATTGCTAATGCATAATCTGGACCAGTAAAAATGTCACAACCCCCCAAAACACAGTTTTATGCACATTGAAAACCCCTAGAGATAATTTTAAGTTACAATTTGGTAAAAACAGAAAACCAAATTCTTGAAAAATCATTAATAAATTATTAAAATAACCTGGACCAGTAAAAATGTCACAACCCCCCAAAACAAAGTTTTTATGCACATTGAAAACCCCTAGAGATAATTTTAAGTTACAATTTGGTAAAAACTGAAGAACAAATTCTTAAAAAAAATCATTAAGAAATTATTAAAATGATGTTAAGACTATCAAAGAAGGTAATTGTACCCGCAGTATCTTGATGCCGTATAGAGGAATTCAGCCTGCATCTGGAACTGTTACTAATACTAAGCTCTTCTTTACGACGATTCTGTAGCTCACGTATGCCACTTTGCCACTGATCTACTCCCTCACTAATGCTGACGTGGAGAGGGGAGTGACGAATCCGCTCAATGCGCCCAACTAAGGCTTCAACCTAATGATCAATTTTGAACATCAAATTAAAACTAATTTAATATTTGTCCTAATCTACTGATTAAGAGCTGTTTCCAAGGACAATTATTTTAGACTTAAACATTTTCACACTGAGGCGTTAACACAAAAAGTATGGGTGTGTACATCTAGTATTAAAAATTGACATAGAACCTGTGTCACTAGAACTTTAAAAAATTGAAAATTCCCTGAATGTAGAGGAAGAGTGATAATCTGTCTTACTTCACCTTTATTTACAAGGAATAAACAGCAAATCTGTGGACAGAAATTTCTCAACTTTGCAACATATTTTCGTTAGGAAAAATCACATGTCCTTGAACACATCTGTAAAACACATTGACAGACACCATCCCTCCAGTTTTTCTTGAGGTGAGCAGCTGGCCATACAAAGACAAGGTAACTTCATATTTTTTCATATCATTTTTTTTCCTGGCAATATTACAAATACTGTTGATTGCATGTTGCCAAACATACTTTGGCATGCTCCCGCAAATGCTCCACAATTAGCTTGTCCACTCTGGATGGATTAGGTGGAAGTCTAAGGTTTGTAGCATTTCCAGAAGACAGCCTTCTACCAGACCACAAGTGAGAGATTTCTGCCTCGGTCTATACAAAAAATTATAAACTTTGTAAGCAGAACACTATGGACAACAACTGTTCTTTTTCTAACTAAAAGCAAATAAAACCTCCTTAAATGTGTAATTTTGTACTGCCTAATGTAGATTACGGTTAGCTAAATTGCTTTCTTTGTTATCCTTTTAAGAATACCATTGGGCGATTCCAAAAAGTATCCACACCTATACCACAGATTGCTTTTTGCAATTCTGAGAGTAATTAGAGTTTTTTGAAGTGGAAAGCAGAAGGTATGGGTGCGGGAGGTACCCACGACTGGAATTTTGAAGGCATGGGGGGTTTTCCAGAGGGTACAGACAAGAGTGTGAAAGCACAAATGAATAGACCGCAATGTAGAAGACCACTGAAAGCAAGATACAAGACAAGCATTGATCAATCAGGGATGTGTTCACCTTCATTTACAGAAGAAAAAAATTTGGCATGTACATCAAGCCCCAGAGCTCCAAGGGTTGATGAATTTCTTGTCAGATTAATCATTTGCAATGAACATGCACCTCTCAGATTTATGACACTGACCCACCATGTTTGTTTGTAAGCCACTGCAAAATATACAGCAGCGATACATATTCATAAACTGCTGCAGCAATGTTGTCTAACTGGGTGAATATCATTCATAATGTCTAAATTAAATTAGGCGGGATTTGCACACAGATGTTCAAATCTCCATAGCAATAAGCCATTGACCCCTGTGTCAGCCATAACTGGTCATGAGGAGCATTAGCCTTAGTTCCACTTCTGACATCAACCATACTCAAGTTTTGCAAATGCCTCTTTGAGTAGATTGGAACTAATTTAGCTCATATCCATGCAGAAAAAGTCGATGTCTAAAAAGGTTTTTGCAAAAAAGCTCCAGGCGTCAAAAACAAATGAAATTTTTGTTTCTTCACAAGTTAAAGGGACAGTATCATAAGCTGCGCACATGTAAAACTTCTTTGACATTTACATGCTAAAACATTTGTTTTTAGAGGGGATTTTGAAATGTAATGTGTTATTTTGTAGCTATGGGAAACCAGATTACTCAAAAATAAGTTATTTTGAAGTCTGTTTGAGTCTTTAAAAATAACCTATAACTTGTGCAGTGCTTTCGGCCTGTCGAGTCGCAGTGTGATCAAGACAAGTTCATAAATCCACCAGTGTTACTTGTCTCGTGTAAATATATACATGTGTGAATTTAATACAAAGTTTTGGCATTCGGCCTTCTTCAAGTAGAGGAACATTGAACTAATGAGATAATCTCAGATAGTGCAGAGTGCAATTGATAGCTCTGGCACAGTCGTCCCATAAGTACGCACCCCTGCTTGGTTCACTTCTGGTTTGTATCTACATTGGTAGTCTGCTAGGGCTTTTTCCCTTAGCAGTGTGTACGTTTCAAGGTTGTATTTTCATTCAAGGTCCAAAAATTATGTACAATTACTTTTTTGTCGCGACAGCTTTTAAATTTTACTCTAGTGCTTTACGATGATTCTCGTTCATTTTAAATTCAATAATACTGTACGTTGAACAAACGTGACAATTTAGCTCTTCGCGCCAACTTTGTATCTTGATACTTTTGTTTTCCTCGCAAAGGTATGTAGCATGAAACTCTTGTTTTCTCCAAAACACACGGAAGATGAGCTTGTTTTTTGGGGATAAACGAAAGAAAGTTAAATATCTGACAAAGAAATGGAAGAGAAACGATTTTGTTTTTTCGCAAAATGCAAAGATTCTTATCATGGATTAACAAGAACTAATTTAACTATCAGATAGTCACGCAATACCACTTTCTTTTTCTGTTGCCAACTTTGTTGTTAACAATAAAACAATTCAAAATTAATACACAACAATGTCGATTGATACCACTGGGAAGTGTTTCAATGAGAAGTATTGAAGGTAAACAATGCTACTTGGCTGATATTATTGGTGAACAAGTCTCCTCAAAGACTGATTAAATTAATTTGTGCTTTCACTAGGTGCCAAGGAGTCTGCCGCAATATTTCGTTTCTTTTGTCACAAATTTACAATTTGCAGAAATAACTCGGGACCTTTTTGGTCTCTCTTACAGACACAATTAAGGCAAGAAATAAACAAGCCGCTAATGAGAAGCTACACATTTCCCTTCATTATTTAAACCCTGAAAAACATACTATTGTAGTTTGAAAACAGCAGATGATATTTGTTGAACCAACCTGTAGGTAATTCTAAAAGATACATTTCACAATCGCACTAAAAAGGGGCAAGTGGCACTACCTGACATTACATGACATATAAAAAACCGTGTGGAAACATAGTATATAACACTTACGATGCTAGAGCGCATGCCTCTTACATGTTGGGTTGCACCATAAGGAAAACCACTCAACATTTGTGTGGTATCCCGTAATACATGCAATGTATCCTCCACCTAATGTATAGAAGACACGAGTGCTAACTAATCTCCACGTGCGTTTAGGGCAAATTGGTTTTGCTCTAAAAAGAATAGTACCACAAGGAGAGCAAGGGGTTACTTGAAACAAATATATAGCTTTGCGATGTTCACTCCTAACTGATGTAGATGTAACATTTGCATAGGGTACACGTGTTCCTTTCCCACCTCACCCCCACCACTTCCTTGTCTCTAGACTAATTAATTAATTGAAATTAATTAAACAAACATTAAAGTTTACACCTTAGCACCATAGGGATTTAGCGACACAGGGATTTAGCGACATAGGGATTTAGCGCCATAGGGATTTAGCGCCATAGGGATTTAGTGCCTTAGCAGCAGGCACACCCCAAAACCATCCCAATAGTGCACTCTGCACTAAAAATAGATATAACTATTTACAATTAAAAAGCCTACTGTGAATTTACATTCCATCAAATATTTCTTGCACACAGTTAGTTTAACCATGTCATGTGATGCATCTAAAACTAGTAAATATTTAGATGCAAGTGACGTTGGATCATATTCCCCAGTTTTCAAACTTTGCGATTTATGTTTCACCCGAGTAACTTGTTTTATAACGTGGTGCGTGCGCTAGTCCTACCTAACTATTGAGCCACCATGGTAAAAATAAAATGACATGTACAGTTTCATTTTAGCTGCAAAATTTATGTCGAGTTTAGTGGCGAGGTCCTTTTGCTAAAGTTTTGGCAATGTGAACATCATTCTGAACAATCCAAACCCTACTTTGAGTCTTTCACTTTTATGCACCAAGCTAAGATGTTTACTAAAACTAGGAGTATTTCGACTTTTTCTGTCTACATTTTCATTAAGTATTTTGACTTTGTCTGGCTACACTTTCGAAGATGCGAATATTTCATTGGTATTTGACAATTTAAGGAACCAGATTCAGCATTTTCATTCAACTGTTGCTCAACTGATTGTGGTGTGTTTTTACCCAGGCAATCAGATCCTTTGTTTTCTTTCACTGCAAATTGTGAGAACTTTGTAGTCAATCACGAATAAACATGTTTTAGCACCCAAGTTGTTGTCGCTATGTTATGAAAGAATTGGTTCATGCTTTTAGCTGTACCTATATCGAGTTACGGATGCACTTGGGAAGTTTGGAGAGAACTCACGAAGGCTAGAAGTGCTCTCAGCTGGGCCTCGAGCAACTCTTACACTTCTCTTGTGCGCTCCAAACTCCCCGCATGCATCCATAACTCGATATACACTTGCTAAGCATGAACAAATTCTTTAAAATTGAATAGAACTAAACATTCTCAATTTCCGCAGACTATTTTGAATGCTGACTGAATTATGAGTGGCCTTGAATAAATATATTTATTGGAGGTTAACACAAGTTGGCCATACTGGCAACATCACTTCTACCCAAGTTTGAGTCCTTGGTTGCTCAGCTCAAGATGGGGCAAAACTTCATTCAGGGTAAAAATGTCTTAGAAAATTAGGGGGGTCTTCCTTTTAGAGTTTTTGGGGCCTTATGGTCTTAGTGTGTTGGGTCTTTGTTTCAGAGGTCTTTATTTTAGAGACACCCATTTGAAGGCTAGGTGAATGTAGATTCCATTGTAGATAATAATTTAGAGGCCATGATACATTAAACAACTAAAAAATCAAGACTTATTTCACTCTATTTTCCATCAAATTGCAACACGATCCATTTATCTTTAAACTTCACAGGGCTAACCAACTCAGGTAACCTTTTTTTTCCTCCATTAAATCTCCAAAGATTTCTAAGTTAAATACTCTATTTGAAGGGTAAGTGAATGTAGATTCCGCAGTACATTAAGATTTAGAGGCCACAATACATTAAACAGCCAAAAAAGCATGCCATATTTCACTCTACCTTCTGTTGAATTGCAACACGATCCATTTATCTTTCAACTTCACAGTGCTAACTGACTCAGGTAAATTATGTTGTTCTCCACAACATCTCACAGATTTCTAAGTTAAACACACCATTTGAAAGCTAGGTGAATATGGATTCTGCAGTATGTAATGATTTAGAGGCCACTATATGTTAAAGAGCCAAAAAAATCACACGGTATTTCACTCTACTTTCAGTCAAACTGCAGCACAATCCATTTATTTTTCAGTTAGCCGACTCATGTAAATAACTTTTTTCCTCCATTGCATCTCCAAAGATTTCCAAGTTAAATATACAGTTTGAAAGCTAAGTGAATGAAGATTCCACAGTACATTAAGATTTAGGGGCCATGATATGTTAAATAGCCAAAAATCATGCTGTTTTTCATGCCGAAACAAATGTGTCTTTCACTGCTTCTAATAATTTCCACTGAC
>NC_138149.1:20189900-20222400 GCF_964199315.1 Orbicella franksi | reverse complement strand
AAGAGAAATCAACCTCCTTGCTGTCACACGTTAACATGAAATCAACATTTAAACCTTTTTTGACCTAAAATCAACATTTTTGAGCTTATACGTTGCCTGAAATTGACATTTTGCTGCTTTCTAAGTGAAATCAAAGTCCTTGCGGATGCGGCGGGCCGATTCTTTGTTATGATAAACCAAGGTTAGACTTCGACTTATAACAAAGGCTTGGCTTGGCTATTATAACAAAGGATCGGCTCTGTTTATCATAACAAAGGCCCGGCTTCGTTTATTTGAAGACCTTGGCGGGAAAAGGGCGCTAGGTATTTTAATCAAAAGTGAACTTTGTCGAAAACACTCCAAATTTCACATGCAGTTTTGTTTAGTATGTTTAACAATGTCCCGTAGTTTTTCCGCTAAGCTTCGCTTCGTTTTCGAGATATTGCGTATGCAGAAAAACCACTTGAAGAAGCTAGTCATAAAAGGGGATAAGTGACGATTTTGGTTGCTTTTCTTTTTTCTTGCTCCAAATTAGCTGAATTTTTGCATGTGGTCTTCAATGTAATAGAAAAATGTGGTTCTGTATTTTTGTCGCTGGTTTTTGCTTTGTTTTCGAGTTAAAACGTATGCAAAAATACTTGGCTTTTCCTAGCCATGTCTTTAGGAGTTTATTTGTTGAACAGCAAACAGGCAGACTGTTTATAGTGTATGAGTCAAAATCAAATCTCACAGCACATATAGAGCGGAAATCTGGGAACGGATTGTTTACACCGGTTATTGTGACGTGAGCACAACACGTGAATCGATCAAGCGTCAAACGAAATTCATCGAACAAAAAAGAGATGTGCCGTATTAGAGCTCTATCAACTAATATCTTAAGCATTGTTTTCAAGTACCTTGTATGCCTGCCTGGTGGTTGAGAGGCATCATAAAGTCTCGATAAACCTGTAAGTCATCAGCACATTTTAAAGAATCAAAATGTGTTCTGAAACTTTGAAGGCAGCTGATATACCGTAATCGTGTTATCGGCGTTCGAAGTCAGATCGAGCCAGGCAGCAAAGTCCAAGAACAGTTCTTGCCCAAGAAAAATACCCTCTGGTGAGTCGTGGCCCATTTGCCAAGCGTTGCTAGCATCAAAGTTTGGAAAGCGAGAACTGGTTTTAGACTTATAAAATTTGTCTTGTATCGACCGCCATGTTTTCCCGCGCACGAGATGTAAAGACCCTTCCCGGCATGCATTGCAATCGTGTTCTGTGGACGTTTCTCGAACTGGTAACTAGATTGTTTAAACATAAGAATGGCCAACAAGTAGCAATCGATTGTAACATAGATCTGTGATCCAGGTTGTGTTGATTTTATTTCAAATCGGCATGATTTGTAGTGTTTTGAGCTTCTGGGATCAGCGTGGAGACCCATACGTTGCGGAGAAGGGTTAATCTGTTAATCTGTCAGCCCTATTTATAGCGCGTTTTCACCTGAAATCAACATCATTGAGCTTATAAGTTGCGTGAAATTACCATTTTGCTGTTTTCTAAGTGAAACTAGCATCCTTGCCGTAAAGCGTTCACATGAAATCAACATTTTACCTATTTAGACCTGAAATTAACATCATTGAGCTTATGCGCTGCGTGAAATTGACATTTTGCTGGTTTCTAAGTGAAACCAACATCCTTGCCATCACGCGTTAACGTGAAATCAACATTTTAACCTATTTACACCTGAAATCAACATCATTGAGCGCATGCGCTGCGTGACATTGACATTTTGCTGGTTTCTAAGTGAAACCAACATCCTTGCCATCACGAATTAACGAGAAATCAACATTTTAACCTATTTAGACCTGAAATCAACATCATTGAGCTTATGCGCTGCGTGACATTGACATTTTGTTGGTTTCTAAGTGAAATCAACCTCCTTGCCATCACGCGTTAACGTCAAATCAACATTTTAACCTATTTAGACCTGAAATCAACATCATTGAGCTTATGCGTTGCATGAAATTGACATTTCGATGGTTTCTAAGGGAAATCAACCTCCTTGCCGTCACGCGTTAACGTCAAATCAACATTTTAACCTATTTAGACCTGAAATCAACATCATTGAGCTTGTGCGTTGCATGAAATTGACATTTTGCTCGTTTCTAAGAGAAATCAACCTCCTTGCTGTCACACGTTAACATGAAATCAACATTTAAACCTTTTTTGACCTAAAATCAACATTTTTGAGCTTATACGTTGCCTGAAATTGACATTTTGCTGCTTTCTAAGTGAAATCAAAGTCCTTGCGGATGCGGCGGGCCGATTCTTTGTTATGATAAACCAAGGTTAGACTTCGACTTATAACAAAGGCTTGGCTTGGCTATTATAACAAAGGATCGGCTCTGTTTATCATAACAAAGGCCCGGCTTCGTTTATTTGAAGACCTTGGCGGGAAAAGGGCGCTAGGTATTTTAATCAAAAGTGAACTTTGTCGAAAACACTCCAAATTTCACATGCAGTTTTGTTTAGTATGTTTAACAATGTCCCGTAGTTTTTCCGCTAAGCTTCGCTTCGTTTTCGAGATATTGCGTATGCAGAAAAACCACTTGAAGAAGCTAGTCATAAAAGGGGATAAGTGACAATTTTGGTTGCTTTTCTTTTTTCTTGCTCCAAATTAGCTGAATTTTTGCATGTGGTCTTCAATGTAATAGAAAAATGTGGTTCTGTATTTTTGTCGCTGGTTTTTGCTTTGTTTTCGAGTTAAAACGTAGGCAAAAAACTTGGCTTTTCCTAGCCATGTCTTTAGGAGTTTATTTGTTGAACAGCAAACAGGCAGACTGTTTATAGTGTATGAAGTCAAAACCAAATCCCACAGCATATAGAGCGGAAATCTGGGAACGGATTGTTTACACCGGTTATTGTGACGTGAACACAACACGTGAATCGATCGAGCGTCAAACGAAATGCCATCAAACAAAAAAGAGATGTGCCGTATTAGAGCTCTGTCAACTAATATCTTAAGCATTGTTTTAAAGTACCTTGTGTGCCTGCCTGGTGGTTGAGAGGCATCATAAAGCCTCGATAAACCCGTAAGTCATCAGCACGTTTTAAAGAATCAAAATGTGTTCTGAAACTTCGAAGGCAGCTGATATACCGTAATCGTGTTATCGGCGTTCAAAGTCAGATCGAGCCAGGTAGCAAAGTCCAAGAGCAGTTCTTGCCCAAGAAAAATACCCTCTGGTGAGTTGTGGCCCATTTGCCAAGCGTTGCTAGCGTCAAAGTTTGGAAAGCGAGAACTGGTTTTAGACTTATAAAATTTGTCTTGTATCGACCGCCATGTCTTCCCGCGCACGAGGTGTAAAGACCCTTCCCGGCATGCATTGCGATTACGTTCTGCGGACGTTTCTCGAACTGGTAACTAGATTTAAACATAATAATGGCCAGCAAGTGGCGATCGATTGTAACAGATCTGTGATCCAGTTTGCGTTGATTTTATTTCAAATCGGCATGATTTGTAGTGTTTTGAGCTTCTGGGATCAGGGGACATGCAGATGTATGGAGACCCGTACGTTGCGCAGAAGGGTTAATCTGTTAATCTGTCAGCCCTATTTATAGAGCGTTTTCACGTGGAGTCATCAAATTCTTAAATCCAAAACTAAACAGCCGCCAAAGTTGTTGTCCTCATCAGGCATAAGAGGTACCAGCGCATTTTGAGCTTGGAAGTTATGGCGGTGCGTGACATAAAGCTACGATCGCGTTTGTCGAAAACTATGTTTTATCTCGTGATTTTTTAGCCATTGAAGATGTTGCCGTATTTGAAAAAGTGTTTATTGAAATGTTTATTTGTTTCATTTTATTTTTATTTACACCTTTTTTTGACCTGAAATCAGCATTTTTGAGCTTATACGTTGCGTGAAATTACCATTTTCAGGAGCCCATCATGGGCTCCTACCATTTTGCTGTTTTCTAAGTGAAACCAACATCCTTGCCGTCACGCGTTAACGCGAAATCAACATTTTAACCTATTTAGACCTGAAATCAACATCATTGAGCTTATGCGCTGCGTGAAATTGACATTTTGCCGGTTTCTAAGTGAAACCAACATCCTTGCCGTCACGCGTTAACGTGAAATCAACATTTTAACCTATTTAGACCTGAAATCAACATCATTGAGCTTATGCGCTGCTTAAAATTGACATTTTGCCGGTTTCTAAGTGAAACCAACATCCTTGCCGTCACGCGTTAACGTGAAATCAACATTTAAACCTTTTTTGACCTGAAATCAACATTTTTGAGCTTGTACGTTGCGTGGAATTGACATTTTGCTGGTTTCTAAGAGAAATCAACCTCCTTGCCGTCACGCGTTAACGTGAAATCAACATTTCAACCTACTTAGACCTGAAATCAACATCATTGAGCTTATGCGCTGCGTAAAATTGACATTTTGCTGGTTTCTAAGAGAAATCAACCTCCTTGCCGTCACGCGTTAACGTGAAATCAACATTTCAACCTACTTAGACCTGAAATCAACATCATTGAGCTTATGCGCTGCGTAAAATTGACATTTTGCTGGTTTCTAAGTGAAACCAACATCCTTGCCGTGACGCGTTAACATGAAATCAACATTTAAACCTTTTTTGACCTAAAATCAACATTTTTGAGCTTATACGTTGCGTGAAATTGACATTTTGCTGCTTTCTAAGTGAGATCAAAGTCCCTGCGGTCGCGGCGGGCCGATCCTTTGTTATGATAAACCGAGGCGAGACTTCGACTTATAACAAAGGCTTGGCTTGGTTATTATAACAAAGGATCGGCTCTGTTTATCATAACAAAGGCCCGGCTTCGTTTATTTGCAGCCTCGGCGGGAAAAGGGCGTTAGGTATTTTAATCAAAAGTGAACTTTGTCGAAAACGCTCCAAATTTCGCATAGAGTTTTGTTTAGGTATGTTTAGCAATGTCCCGCAGTTTTTGCGCTAAACCTTGCTTCGTTTTCAGGATATTGCGTATGCAAAAAACCACTCGGTTTTCCTAGCGGCGTCTTTATAAAGCAAAGCAAAAACCAGCGGCAAAAATACAGGAACACGTTTTTCTATTACATTGAAGACCACATGCAAAAATTCAGCTAATTTGGAGCAAGAAAAAAGAAAAGCAACCAAAATCGTCACTTATCCCCTTTTATGACTAGCTTCTTCACTTGGTTTTCCTAGCAGCGTCTTTATAAATGAAGCAAAAACCAGCGACAAAAATACAGGACCATGTTTTTTCTATTACATTGAAGACCACATGCAAAAATTCAAGCCCTTTCGCGAAAATTTTTTTTTCACTCAAATCATCACTTAGCATGGTTTTGCACTCGCCCTTTCAATTGTGATTGGTCCAGGAAAATCACACCACTGTCAAAGTTGACTCGAGCGACGCTTCTCGTGGAATGAAAACTTACAGCGAAACCAGAATTGAACTGCGAAATCTACAAATCTTAAAGAAAATGCTGGATAAGTCAAGTCAGTTTTTGTCATCACAGCAGCTCTGTGAGCCGAAAATCTTGGATGTTGCGTTGAATATTGCAGAAGTTGAAAAACTACACTCAGAAAACTTGCAGCTGCGGTCAACCTGGAGGCCATTCGATTCGAGTTTTGAACGAAAGGAACGTTAGTGATGGTGGAAATTTGTGTCCTCTGTGGTTGGTGATCCTTAAATCAGTTTGAAATAGTGTCGGAGACACCTTTTAGCTGCAATACAGTTAGCCGTGAGCTGTAGTGAGCTATACTTTGCTCGCTGCTGTGCCCTGATATGGACTGGAACATTCACATCGGAAAGCAAGGTTATGTTTTTTTTTAAACTGATTTTAAGAAGTGGTTTTGATGTTTCATTCCAGACAATCATTGTGTCAACAATTATTTTGAGACTGAGAAAAGTTCAATGTTTTAAATAAATTAATCTCGTAAACATTTTGTTTATTGGGTTTGTTAAATTCGAAATAAAGCAATGGTTCTCAGCTTACCAAGACTAATTCCGTGTTTGGTTTAGTCTTGCTCGACTGCCGACTGAGACTCCTCGAGTATTTTTTCTAAGTCATTTTCTAAAACAGAAACGGCTTTATCTTTCTTCTTCTTGCTATACTATGCTTCTGGTACCTGTTCAATGTCTGGACAAGACTTTCTTGTGCCTTATCTTTTGCCCAGTCATGTAAAATATTATCTAAATTCTCAAAACTGTTCACCATTTTAAAACACAGAGGGAAAAACTTTGTAATGATGACGTCAATCGTGCGTCTGTCCTCTAATAGATCATAGGCAAGAACCAATCAAAATGCGAGAATAACTTGGGCTATTATATAACATTAAATATTACATAATTCAACACTACATGTATTCTTGTAGACAGCTTGAATACCAGGCTTAAATATTAGACCTTCAAAAGTGAAATTTGACAGATATCACAAACTTATGTTTGGCTTGGATCAAAACAGCTGAGAAATTAGCAATCAACAGCAATCTGTTCACACATTCTCTGTAATAGTGTTCCCATGCATGCTCTGCAGGGCTGGAAATAACAGTCGGTCATCAGACATTGTCCGACCAAATTTTGAATATGTCCGGCCAATTTTACATCATGATCGGACATGACGTCCAAACATTTTACCAACACCAAGTTATTGTCCATCCATAAAATTTGGTTAGATACATTAATAAAAGGCTCAAAATTGCGACCGGTACGGTCACCACTACGGCTAAAATTTTTATCTTTGGCGGCCAAAAATTCTGGTCGACAGCGGAAAATACGGCTGCATTCAAAGGCTACCATAATGGCGACTACGTTTCTCTGTGTTGACGATCAATAATGGTTATTTTCTCAGACATTATGTTCTTCCAGAACTACATAGTGAAAGACCTTTGCTTCTATAGCATTCAGCATAAGAAAAGAAAGCAATCTATCCTTTTGCTCTGCTGTAAAGGCTTCCCTCACATCGGAAAACTTGCAAATGGCTGCTTGTGTTTGAAATCGCCCTATAATGCATTGCAAACCCTTGAGCATTGAGTACGTCATGTATGCCTACCGATTGTGTCTCTTGAAGTGCATGAATCCTTCAGACATTACATTAGTTACGTACACAAAATTAGCAGCCAAAAGAGTCTTGAAAATGTTTCCTTTACAGATTTTATGCATTGAGTTCTTTTCTGAGTAAAATTCCTACTTGATCGTTATCACTTAGTTGCCAATTGGCGAATCAAGATTTTTTTTAAATTTTATGCCCTTGACTCTGACAGTCTCAGCCATATCCAGGAGCCCATTATGGGCTTCTGCCATATCATAAAGCAGAAGTGTTCATCTTTCCTGTACTTGCCAAATAAAATACTCTTCAGAAATCTCCCTATTATGCACTACGTACATTGCAATATGCTGTTAGCACCTCATGTTTGGACCCTTGAGTCAACTTTGGTCAGGAGCACATCACTAGGAGCCTCCAACTCCCATACTAAGCCTATGTCATGGTATTTTTACAGAACGGTCTATTTTTAGGCTTCTTTTCCCACTAAAAAGGTCAGTTCCGGACTATATGAGCTGGAATCAGTAAGGAGAAAAATGGCGGCCTCAGGTGGACATGTCGACCTAATCTTCTGGTGAAATTATAAAGTCCATGCTTGTGATTGGTCACTGAGGTTCCTGGGGGAGGGAGGCTGATTTCGCACTAAATTCAAACTAAAGCTAGACCAGTCTGTGAAAACACCAGGACAGGAATAAATGGGGTAGTTGCACACTCCTAGTGATGGGCTCCTGCTTTAAAGGGACACAGTCAGCTGGTGCATATGCGCATTAGATACCATTTCATAGCTAATTTGCATATCACAGGGACGCGATTCATACTGTTTTTAACCGAATATGATAAAACTAATATCATAGGATTGAGCAAAAGCACACTCAAAAACAGGTTTTTCAGTGAACGATTGAAAACCAAGAAAAACACTGCAAAGATTGAAGCGGATTTCTAGATGTACTTTGATTTCAGGTTGAGGTGAACTTTTTTCAAAGTGAGAAAACTATTGTCCAAGTCAGCATGGACCTAAAGCTGACTGTGTCCCTTTAATGGTAAAATCAATAGGAAACCAGGTTTGCTTGAAGAACATATAATCAGGAGATAACCAGGAGAGATCTGTGCAGTCATCTTGTAGATTAAGTCATATAATCATCATAAATGATAAATAAATCAAATTTAAATGCAGTTTTGAACGATTTGTATTAAAAATCTTTACAGTATGCCAATAAATTTTATTATGCTAATTAATTATGCTAATCAATTACGCAAATTAGTGTCCGGTCAAATTGATAAGATGTCTGACCAAAATGAAGATTTGAAAGGACACATGTCCTGTTAAAGAAGAAAAATTATTTCCAGCACTGCTCTGTAACAATTATTTTAAAAAAATCACTTCTGTAGTTTGAATATTAGAGCTGTGGACCTCAAATTTACCAGACAGCATCTCTGTATTGACCATGAAACAATTATTTTGAATTTTGATTGGATTATTTACAGCCTAACATTATACCAGCAACAATTCTCTACTTTGATTGACTAAGAACATGTCAATTATTAGTTGCTAGAAGTGACAAATAACATTTCTAGTCACAGGTTTTCATGTCTTGTAGACAGTTACCTACAGTATCACTGTACAATTTTCCAAGTTGCAGTGTCTTTTGATAAACAATATTTAATAACAGAGTCTCCTCGTGCCGTGTTTTTGATTTTATAAGGTTGGATGATGGAACAGATATTCATTCATATTTGGTGTTTTCAGATATTTCATGTAAACTCAGTGGATTTAATTAACAAAGACAACATACTTTCACTCAGTGTTTCCGCCAGAACGCGCCATTGCGGGAATCCCGCGTTGCAATCAGAGATGGCCCCCAGAAAAACGACAAAAGGGCCAATTTGGCCATTTCCTTTTACAAGACTACAGACTTAACCAGGTGTAGTATTTTAAAAGCCATCCCAGGGTTGGAAATTGCGACCAATATGGTCACCAATGTGACTAACATTTCATCCTTGGCGACCAAAATTCGGCAAAAATCCTGGTTTAATCACCGTAATGGCGACTACATTTTTCTGTGTTGACGATCAATCCAGTTATTTTGTCACATGTGGTGTAAATGACAATGCAAAAGGCCCTCTTAAAGGCCCTCTAGACACTTGAACACTGTGAGTGTTGCATGACTTGAACACTGCGAGTGTTGCGTTACATTATAATTCACTGTGTCGTACATGTAGTGTGATTTAACTTTATTATATGAACCTGCAATCGTTGTGGTTGCCTCGTGGTTGCAGTTGGCCACCATGTTTTGTCTTAGTAAGAGATTTGGTAATTAAAGCCTAATATTCTGCGGGCTAACGTCTTCTCTCATTTACAACATCACACATTATGTCCTTCTAGACAGTCATATTGAAAGATCTTTGCTCCTAAAACATTCAACATAAGAAAAGAAGTCAATCCATCCTTTTGCTCTGTTGTATTGATTATCTCACATCCGAAAACATCCAAGTTCGAAATCGCCCTATAATGCATTGCAAACCCTTGATCATTGACTATGTCATGTATGCCTAAGGATTGTTCTCTTGTAATGCATGCATCATACTAGTATCTGATTCAAAAGAAACTTATTGAGTAGAAACACTTCAAAAAGCACTTACTATTAAATTTTATCCTAGATCCTAATCTGCTTTATTTTCCTTGGTACCCTGACGCATTTTTCCTTCTGCAGCTTTCAATGTATTGGCCCCTTACCTAAAAAATTGGCCCCTAAGAAAGGTCTTCAGGGGCCACTTTGGCCCTCAAGAAAAATTTTGTGGCTGAAACACTGATTCACACTAAGCTGTTCACAGAATATCCTTACCTGTCAGGATGAACACAAGAAACAGGGGAACATGGCTCTACACAGGAAGTTGTTTCCTCAAAGCTTGTAAAATTAAAGATACTTTCATCCTCAAGAACTTTAGAAACAAGGTGAAGGGCTATGTGGTTGCTGGACTGTGGTGTTGTAGGTGTTTTGACTTCTTCCTGAGGTATTGCACTGTTGGGATCGTTAACAGGGCCATGCGGATCATTCATGTATGCTTGTGATACTATCTGTCTGGCAGCCTTCAGATTGGCAATATTTCCACCCAGGCCAAAGACCTAAGAGCAGCAAAACAACAGATAATGTATATACATGCATATCTTCTCTTATAGTTGTTGTTGAAAATGAGGGACCACTCTGGCATCATTAGAGACCTTTAGATCCAAGTTTACCGCAAACGTCTAACTGCAGTTTGAGGTTAGACGTTTGCCATTCAACGTTAGTCGATTTAGATTGGAGTAAATTGTCCAGAGTGAATAGAAATCATCCTGTCAATGAATGGAAAATTGCCAGAATAATGCCAATTGTGAAAAACAGTCAACCTCCATTGAGCGACCCTCTCTTAAGTAAGTAGTCACCCCCTATTAAGAGGTCACTATTCAAATTCCCGAATTCACTTCACATATTTAATGTATATTTGACCTCCATTAAGCTCGCGCTGTACAAAAGTCAGTGACGTGCTTCACCAAATTAAGTTAACTAGGGTCCCGAATCACAGACGACCATAACTGATTTTTTTCACTTCATGTTAAAAATGAGATGCCAAAACTGTCAATGATCTGCTTTAAGGCAAAGATGCTAGCCTAATGAACATTACTATAACACATGTTGGTTAGTGCATGAACCCTTTAGAACATGCAACCACTTTTTTTTCTCGACTTTATTTATACATTATCAAGTGTAAATTTACAAGAATTTAAGTATACAGGAATTTACAGTAACCACACGTATTGACACACAAACATGCACACACAATACACTGTACCTACTTTTTTAAAAAAAAACCTGGTTCACATGGTTAATGTACAAGGCTGCACTTAATGTTAGTCTAATTACATATCAAGGTGTCAAAGGCTTGAACTTCCACTTCTTAAGAAAAGTATGGAGAATGTTATTCTTCTGTGCAATATATAATACAGTATGACATTTATTACTTCACATAATTTTTTATACTTAACACTATTTCTTCTATAATGATAAATTACTGATTTTCCAACCACAGTACAATAATTCAAAAAGTCATTACCATTACCACCAACATCTACAATAACATCCTTCAAAGATAACATAATAATTTTTTACCCATTATAACACCAATACCAATTTAAAACATTACAAAAACTTTGCGAGAAAAAGCAATTAAATAGCATAATATGTTCTACCTCCTCTCTACTTAAGTTGGCTGAACACAGTTTTCGCGTGTGCTCTTGCTAATGCTATTCAAAGTGAGCACAAGAATTGCAAAAAACAAATACAGCATCAATACAACAATCATATTATTTGCTTAATGCCCATGCCACTTGTACTATTTTTCTTCATAACTGAACACAGGTTTTACCCTTTTATTACAAAGGTATTTTGGAAAAGGTAATGATGCAAAGAACCCAGCAATTCTCAGCTTTTTCGTTGTTACCAAAAGAACCCAGTTAAATGCCGAGCATGTGTAGTGAGTCGAAAAATTGCAATTGAATGCGGAAGAGCCATCTCGGACATACGGCTATTTCTTGAGAACCACTCACTAGACTTTCATAAAATTTGGCATGAAAATACTTTAGGAAATAAGTAAATGGAGGTTTGAAAAAAATTTGAACTTTAAAAAAGGAAATTCTAGATATTTCAGTGAACCTTGAGCAAGGGATTATTAGAGATCTCTCTGTTAAATTACTTTTAAAATGGTGTGAACATTGCCACAAGCTTGTTGCATGACTAGACTTTAATGACCAGACTTTCTGCAAATAAACAAAACTGATTATAAAGGCCTGTTTATATTTGTTCATGTTGCCATGGCAATGGCACATACGTCAGCTTAACTATCAGAAAACTGAAGTTTGTGTTATTAACTCACTTGCTGCCATTTTTAGCGACCAAAGGATCAAGGGCTTCAGAGGAAAAGGTGAATGAAATATACAGGTATCAAAAACTGAGTTCAGCCACCTTAATCCACGGAAAGAACAAAACCACTTCAGTCTATTTCGTGTTACAGTTGTTACAAACAATAAATGTAGACAATTTGCACGCTTACTTTTGTTTTCTTGTTCAGTTTTTGCCCTATATTGCACTTAATTTTTGATCACCTCTTTTAAACGGTCAACCTCTATTAAGCTGTCACCTGGCTATTTCTGAGGGTGACCGTTTAATAGAGGTTTGACTGTAGTAGCTTTCTAAAGAAATAAAACATCATAAAACACACATTCAACTTAAGCTGCCACCATATTGGATTTCCACTTAGGATCAGTGCATTTCAACAAACAATAACAAAAGGCTAGGTAATTGCTTATTTACCTAAAAATTATAATCAATTTGTAGAAAAAGGGTTACTTTATCCAGTTTCAGCATTTGTACATGTCATAAAACAAAAATCAAGGATAAAATGTTTGAGGTAAATGACTTACATGAAAACCCACCACCAGTTTGCAGTTCGCAGGAAATGTGGATCTAAAAGTCTCTATAGCATAGTGACCAGACCCCCTGGAGACTCAGGCCTTTGGCCCTCATGTGTGGAGGGGTGCCTGCTTACTCCACCATGGGAACCCTTCCAATGAAACCCTGATTTGGCTACGTTATGGGTGACGTAACACATTTTGGGGTCTGATTCCAGCATAATTTGACTTTCTTCTAGGCTCTAACAGTTTAATGTACTTCACACCTCTGCATGTACCCTCCAAGCATGATTTGCAAGTGTATGTATGTTCATGAGCCTGTGTCAAAAAAATTCCTCTTGAAGAAGCTCTAAACTTCTGTTGTTCAATGTGTGAAAATTACACCAACAAATGGCATCACTAAACCTATTAAACCATAATAATCAGAGTCTCTTCAAATTTACAGAATTTTGTTGATCTTGTGGCTGATTTCAACTTGACCCTTTAACTTGTACACACCACTTTGTACATGTGCCTATACTTACCTAGTGCATTAAAAACCTGTTGTATAATAATTGCAATGTAACCTTGTTTATCAACCTGACCACAGATTTTAATGTCTTGTTTTTCATTTGAATAAAACGTGTTTCTATGGTAGCTGACAACAAAGGTCATATATCATTGTGAATATTGGTGGTGTGATCTTCACATCACATCATGGTTTCCACCCTCTCTTTAGGCACCAAACATCTCTCTTCACTAAGCCAAGTTTTGGTTGCTGTTAACATAGTTAACTATGCTATTAAATTATATTGACAATTAAGAGTACAAAAGTTTTCTACTTGTGACTATGTTATATGAAATAAGCTATAAACACAAAAAGCCTGAGCAATTTAATCCACGAAAGCAGACTGCTTTAAATTTTTGTAATATTAAATTGTCTCTGATGAAAACAAATCAGGTAGAAATTAAACTCCTCATTAGCGAAAACCATAATCTTTTCTGATATACACAATAAAGCTAAAGAGTGAAACTTATTTCCAAATTTCCCTATAAAGTTTAAACCACAAATACCACAGATATAGAATGACCAAAACAAGAATAAATAAAATAAGGAAAGCTAACACATATAATCAAACTGAGAAAGATTTGCACGAAACTGCACCTTTCACTTCCGAACCCAGGGTGATATTTACAATAGATCCTTCCCTCTTTAAGATTCGCCGATTCTATAATTAGAATGCACAGTGACCATAACACGAAACATACATTAAGTAAAATCATTGTTAAAATCCGGTTCAAACTACAACACAATTCTCTTCGATTTCTTGCCGAAAAAAAAAAAAGGAAATTTAGGATAGGTTGATGTTATCCAAATAATGGAATAAAATCAGTCGCAGGGCAAATCCATGACAAACCAACTGGACGACGGCCATACAACAGCAAATAAACCCCTTCGTGATATTATTTTTGGAACCATTGAGCCATTTATCGCAAAAGAAAATTGTCAAATGATGTACCTAAAAATGAAAAGCGGATACCAGAAATCGAGAGAAAGGCCAGCTTACGATTGTATAAAAAACACTTGAACGCAGCTACAATCGATCGATTCAAGTTCTTGTGTTAGCATAGGCTTATTTCAAAATTGTGTACAGGTTCGAATGATTGCCGATGCCAAAAAATATATATCGAAATATAACATAAAGATAAAGGCTAATCCAAATTTATGTCCACATCGGGCAGATAAGCTGAACCCTCAAACCTTTCCCATACAATGAAATAATCCAAAAAACCTTAGTCCGTTTACTTGCCCACTCTCGTTTCTTTACAAATATAGGCGACCCAATGCCTGAAACGGAGAGCAAGCTCATTTGCGCTGTGACCTGAAAGTCAAACGCTTTGGGACCGAAATCACGTTAGCAACTGGTACTGTTTTCAAATTTCAGCCTAATACAACTTTTAAACTCAAGCAAAAGAAAAATGCTGAAAGATTACTTACTTTAGAATGTTGTCCTTCGATAGTTGTCCGTGTCCTGTTAGAGCGACCCAATGTTGAATTCAAGTTGGAAGGTACAAAAGGCTTGGCGGCAGGATTCGGCACAAACTGGTTTTAATTCCGGAAAAAGGTAAAATAATTTGATTCAATTCTCGTTTATTCTATAGTACAACGTTACAAAATGGAAGAATGGCAGAACACAAAAGCAGGGAAAGCCTTGGAGTATGTCTGCTAAAGTTCCGAACGCAAACATGCAATCCCTCCCTCGCAATTTTGCACACAAAACAGCTTGCCAATTACACAAATGGGAGCGCAATAAAAAGTTACAAAGCAAGCACAAACCTTCCCCTTATCTTTCGAGGTTTCGTTACTAATTTCACACAAAATTGCGTCCTTTCGTTCATTTTGCCCATGATCTATCTGGGCGGAAAACGCCATTACTCCTCCATATTACAAACCTACAGAAAATCTTCTCTATTCTCGCCGGGAAATCGATTGGTTGAAAAGAGGCACGTCATTGAAGTCAACCAATCAACACACCAGCTGGTGTATCTTGATGATAGGGGTGGGGAGAGTAGAGAAAAGAATTTCACAACATAGAAGGAAACGTTTTTCTTCGTTTATAATGAGGAAACAGAAATAATAATTCCCTATCTATATTTCTTATCAGTGAATGATGCATCGTTTTACATCTGAATTGTCAGATGAGCAACAAAACATTTGACATGCAAGGATAATAAGTTTTCTGAATTTAAAAAATTGTCACCAAAAGTATTTGAAATAAATTAAAATTAAAATTTGATTTGTAGCGGTTGCTTAGTAACGACGAAAATGAAAGCCAAGATTCTCCATCGACAAAAGAAAATTTAGTGGGTGAGAAGAAATATAGGATGTTTTGAAAGGTTTCAAACTGATAGTATCGTGAAATTGTTCAAAGTTGACCTATTTTTTAAAACGATGTTTTACCAGAGAAAGACAACATTCCAAAGCTGAACGATCGTTTCCATGGTATGGTACAATCTTAACTTCAGACTAAAGCTTATTGCTATCCATGAGAAAAAATCTGAGATCCAACACGGTCCTTGTTCGAGACCTGCTGTTTTTAAAAGTAACTTTCACAGTGCCTCTCTCCACTCAGGAGCACAAGTGGATAGCTACTCAGAACGCTGAGGGTAATGAACTAGTATGTAGAAAAACTCCCACTCACTTTATGGTCGAGCGGAGCATCACATAACTGTATTATAAAGACGAATGAAAAATTCCTTGCGCGGGTTCTCTCCGCACAAAAGAAAGGAGCTGAACTAAATATATCTTAACCAATAGCCAAAGGGCTAGCATTTTATGAGAACTTTCATGTCAAAAATGGTGGCGGTATAAGTGGGAAGGGTTTGAACCTCTGGACACAGATTCGCCGTAACATTACTGAACTTTGTTGAGAACCCCAGGATTCCGTAAGACCGCGAACGTTAACAGATACAGTAAACACCCGCATATAAGAACAAATGGATTAAGAACATCAAGCTGAAATTTGGCCCATAAAGCACCATCCATATAGATATAAGAACCAGTTCAGCCTGAAAAATAAAACATGCCCTTATATAATAAGGGAGGGTGTTGGAATAAGAAAAAATGTTAAAACTAATGTTATATTTCTACTCGTTAATGTTAACTAGTGTACCAGCTGACAGATTTTTATTTTATTTATTGATTTACTGATTTATTTTCTTCCTTATTTATTTAAAATAAATATGCTAACTAAACCTCTAATAACATGTTATGTGTAGTATTTCTGAAACAAAGTTTAGGAGCATATTAAGAACATCTTCAGGCCAATTTCTCACTAAGCATCCGACAAAATAAGAACTAGATCAGCCTGAACCCCGAAATCATGTGTTCTTATATGCGGGTGTTTACTGTATTCTCCTATCGACTCCAGTCAAAGACCATGATCTCATTTTCTCTTGCTCCAGTAGTATGGTCCCGAGGAGGCTTGGTCAATAAGATAATTATTATCACGACTTTGTGATTGAAATGCAGTTGAATTTACCGCAAATTCAGACCACCGCAGGAACCTCAGTGACCAGGCCATCTTAAAGAATTTAGGCCGGGAAAAGTCCAATTTTTTTAATTCAATCACAGAACAGATCAAAACATTTTTACGCTGGCCGGAAAAAACACTAATGGATTGCGGACTTTCCTTTTATCATCAGACTCCGTTCTTCTTTCACTACATCGAAGGACTTTCGCTGTTTACTCCTAAGCAAATTTCCTCTCCAGAAAATAGGAATTATCAAATTAAATGAAACATCACTACATGTACAGTAACCGATCGCACCTCACTTCCATCCTATCTGAGAAGTTTGCAAGGTACATGGAGCGTTTGCATATGCACAGCTCTGCACAACACGTCTTCAAAGGCCGGTGACTCTAGCGCAAGCAGAAGAGCACGGACATTGGAGTTTATACAGTGACGATTCCTTGAACAAAATTACTTTTGCTTGCATTGGTCAATCGAACTTCGACCTTAGCTAAGTTATCTCTGGTCATCTTGGTTATCCTTTCCTCTGTGTGCTTTTGTAGTGAAAGGTGGTTCATCAGCGTCAGATGGACAGGATAAGACCTTCAGATATCGAAAGGGCATAGGCGTTTTGAAAGAGCTTTTTTACAGCTTATGCTCTGATACAGATTTTATGCAATTAAAATAGCGGAAAACAAACATCGAATACAAGGAACAAACGTTTCTAGACCTCTGCAAGGAGTTATTTTTGTATGTAGTATACAGTTCCACTACTACTATTATTAGCTTAAAGTCCTTAAATTTGGCGATTTTCGTGAAAAGCACGGAAAATTGAGAAAAGTAAAGAACATGTTACGTAAAAGGACACTGAACAAACGGCAACATTTAAATTACACAAAGAAATTGAATCCTAGATATAGAAGCGCTAAAAATACTACTGTCGTTCTTTTTGGCGAACCCCGCCAAAGTCCGCAGGAATTTTTCACAGACAAAATTGAATGAAGTGATCAGATTATCAGAAATATATTTTGCTGTGTGTTTCAACTTACGAAAAGTCAGAAAATTAATGTAATTGACATGAAATTATTTCACATCTCTTCTTTTCATACAACGTAACCAGCTGAAGATGGCAATTTACGTGTCACGGCGTGCGAATCTGACAAAAACCTAATTTAGAAATCTCTCCTAGAGATATTAAAGTACATGTCAATTCCTAACTGAACATAGATATTCCGGAACACAGTTTTCCTTGTACATTTAAAAGGTTTTGCTAAATCAATGCAACACTAAACAATTTACCATTTTCACAGCCAGCCATCAGAGGCAACAACCGCATTATCTTACCACAGGCAGCCCAAGCTCTCTGTTGAACCACACAAGCAACACAATATGGCATCGAATTATAAGGGTTTATATGGGATTTTCTACAAGATATCCATAGAGGTAGTTAAAAGTGAAAATTCTCAATAAAAATGGCGTACCTTATTCCATACGCGCGTTGTTTGCCCCTGGTGTGGTTATTTTACTGATTTCACTTGATTTCAGCGACTTTTTTGAATTCTGGTTTTCCCTTCATAAAGAGAGGACAAGTGTCATTTACTATTATTCAATATACATCTAATATACTAGTAAAACAATCGGGCGAAGAAGCACATTTCTTTTCTGCCAGTTTGTTATTTACTAGTATTCAATATACATCTAATATACTAGTAAAACAATCGGGCGAAAAAGTCCATTTCTTTTCTGCCAGTTTGTTATTTACTAGTATTCAATATACATCTAATATACTAGTAAAACAATCGGGCGAAGAAGCCCATTTCTTTTCTGCCAGTTTGTTATTTACTAGTATTCAATATACATCTAATATACTAGTAAAACAATCGGGCGAAAAAGTCCATTTCTTTTCTGCCAGCTGGTCATTTACTAGTATTGAATATACTTGCAATATACTAGTAAACAAACCGGGCGGAAAATTCCATTTCTTTTCTGCCAGTTTTTCATTTACTAGTTTGATTATACATCTAATATACTAGTAAACAAATCGGGCGAAAAACTGCATTTCCTTTTTTGCAAGTTTTCAATTTACTAGTATAGGATTGAATTATCTTTTAGCAGTTAATAAAATTGTCACTGTTACAGTTTTTTGCAAAGAATGTTTTATTGGTACCAGTAAACTTTTTAAAAACTTCGCAAATATCTGATTACCCCGGCGTGTCGATCGATAAGTACTTATAGCGGATCGATCGTGTTTTCGATGGACATGAGGACATCGCTCACACAAGTGCGATCACAAACATATTGGGAAGCGTACGAAGTCTCTGGTTTCTGCACACGGCGTAACAAGTTAGAAGACTGCCAAAGAAGGCGTCGATTTTCGCCATCTGAAGGAGGCGATTTGCTTTTTGTAAGAACCCCTGACGAGTATATAAGTTGTTGTAGCATCGTATGTTAGGACTGGGCTCTAGGCCCATTGCATGCTAGGCCAACGCATGCCCGGTTACCGTTGTCGTTGTAGTTTCGTAGCTAGTATGGCAGCCATAGTCTATTAAGGTTATTAATTATTTTTAGTGCCAGCGGTTTTCCAGTTATAATTAAATTTCAACCTGCAAAATATACCTGCCGCCTTGAAATGCTGCTCGAAGATGGTGAAACGCGAGCTCGTGGCTGCAAGAACCTTGAAATCAAGAATTTCATGTACCCGACACTAGAGGCGGGGCAGAAGACTCCTGAAATTTTCGTATGTGAATCATCCAACGAAAAATGACGTCACATCCGGTTTAAACTGCGCTTCGCAGCTAGGTCCACAAAGCGAAAAAGTGGCGTTTCGATTAGGGCTGGTTCACACTTTGATATAAGCATAAGCATAAGCATTAACATAAGCATAAGAAAAATATGTTTATAACATGACTAAAGCAAAGCGCGCGCTCTGATTGGTTAATTTAGCGTCTACTATACGCAGCGTGTACGCTGCTGACGTGTGTGCTAATGTTTACAAAGCAAATCTTTTGACAGACATTGTTTCCAAAGTAATGGCCGACGTCCTTCTGCCAGAAATGTGAAACTGTCTTCACAGTTGTCTGAAGATGAAACTTTATCGAGAAAGAAGACAAACACAAAGAAACCCGAGAAAGGTCTGGATAAGAGACATTTTTACGAGAAGAAAGACACAAGGCGATTATTATAACCTTGTACAAGAATTAAAGTCTGCCGAATTTTTGTCGTACAAACAAGGATAATTGCGGACAGATTCCGCCAACTTTTCATTCACCTGCGTCGCCATGTTTTCAGCTGAGAGATTCTGACAGAGTGGGCCTGGATTTTATTTTTGTGTATTCCGTTGACAAGAAAACTCTTTATGCTTACGCTTATGCTTATGTATGCCCGGTTCACACTCAAGTATTCACAACGTAAGCATAAGCATAAGCATAAGAAAATGGAAAAAGTTCCATTCTCTGTGCTTATGCTTATGTTTATGCTTCTGCTTATGTAACCCCGGTTCACACATACTTTTCTTACGCTTATGTTTATGCTTATGCTTATGCTTATGTCAAAGTGTGAACCAGCCCTTAGGCACGATTTCCCTCAATTTGTAAACCATCAGTTTCGTTTCATTCTATATTGAGGATGGAAAGATGTTGCAAACACAATACCTTGACTTTTTAAGGAAAATGTTCGGGAAAAGAGAAAAGTTTATTATTGTTTTGAAGCAAAATAACGGAGAGCCTTCTGTCATCGTATGGCGAATTTTCCACGTTTGCAAAACTGTTGTTGTTCCGACTTTTGGTTCTTGTTGTTCGTGATTTGGTGATAACAATAAGTGCAACAGCCTATAATGTTAACAACCACCTGGATGAAGTATTGCTGGCCGTAGTTTGCACTGTGTACTACGGGAACATAATTAACAGAAGCCGTTTAGCCCCGAAAGTCGCTGTCACCAGAGCTTTTGTTGCTCTTGGCACACGTGTATTGGTAGTGGAGACAAGCTCGATCGCATGCTGAAGGTCAGTATCCCACATTCCTACATCTCTCGTTGAAGGTTGTTGTTTTCCGTAATATACATTACATATATATTGGTACTTTGGGGTCATCAGTCTCTTCCTCTTTGGTGAGTGCTTTTAAAACGCCCAGTAAAAACTTGATTCACGGCATGGAAACTTGTGTCTCGCTGGATCGAAATTCGAGGAAGATTTTTAAGTTTTAGTCCTCTGTAAAAGTAATTAAATCAATTATTCAAATCCAAGCCATCAGAAGGAATCTGCCATTGAAGCCCTAAGTTAAGGGCCTGTTTAAGGACCTTCCCTTTAAAAATCGTGGGGTTATTCATTGAGGCATCATGGGTCCCATTTATATGGTCTCGGGTACCCGAGATAACCCTCCCCCCAGAGGCAACTTTATCAAGCGTTTGTATGTGAAAATGTAGCCCCTGTAGGCCGAGTAAAAGTTGACCCTGCTTGATCATTCATAACTCTTACTGAATAATCAAAAGTACAAATATCCCTCTTTGTTTAAGTTTCACTCAGTCATTTGATCACAGTGGGTTTTGCCGAGTTGATTTTCTCTTCTTTGATACAAATTGCTGCTTTAAATCTTAAATCTAGACATTACATGACACTCGCCATGCTGAGAGTTGTTCCAGTTAGACGAGCCCAGGGGTTTTTATATATGCTCAAAGAAACGTTGTCGGTTACTTTCCCGGGGAGGGGGGGTACTCCCAGAAAAATCGGGTGGGGTGTGCGGCCCGCTTCCCAAAACCCTTACTCTATGTATGACCAAAATCTGCGATATTCCCTACCCTATTTATGACCTGACCAAAAATTCGAAACCCTATTTATGACCAAACCCTTAAATCAAAACCCTGTATCAGACCTGCATTATAATAACTTCCCTAGTTCAGACCAATGTTAAATTACCGTAAAGATAATTTGTGAAGGGCTTTTGTTGATTTTCTTTTCGATAATGACGAAAAAGTGGCTTCTTTTTAGAAACATACCTATATCAAGGCTAGAGTGCAAAAACCATACCCTATTTATGACCAAAATGGCCAAAATCAGCTAAAATCGATACCTTATTTATGACCAAAACAGCTGAAAAACCATACCCTTTGGGGCCGCAAATACCTATATAGCCCATATAAGGGAGTACCCCCCTGGGTTACTTTACCTGCCAAGGCGAGTCAACTTGCCCACCTGAATTGTCTCACCTCCATTAGTCTGGTTCATGATCCTCGTAAAAACGATTGGTTGAATTTTTCAAAGAAATAAGTGAAGTTAGTTCCGCCAGGGTAACTCGGGGGAAGAGTTGTCTCTGGTACACAAGAGCCATTCTATTTTATTTCCATTTTGCCTCTTCCTCTTCCAAATGATTATGCAAAATATACTTTCCAAAATCTTTATGGGTACAGGTGTTTGAGAGTATCATCTTTATCACTACTGTGGAACATACCTCACCTTAAGGCCACCCCCGTTAACACAGCTACCTCGTTATCATGGCCACTCTATTCTGGCTCAAACAAAAGCTCAGTTGGTCATTTTCTAGCTTGCGTGGCAGGCGTTGAAGGGGAGGGAAAGGGGAAAAAATGAGCACGCAAATCGTGTGAGCGTGGAGGAAGGGGACGTTCCCTCCTCCTCCCCTCCCAAAACTCCCATGCTCCTTTTGACCCTTTCCTTCTCCTTCTACGGCCTGCCACGCAGGCTAGTCATTTTCTTATTTATTAATTGTACAGTCAGATTTTTGTGGCCTGTTGGTGACCAGATTAACGGAATTCTGGCACATCATAGGAGTAATTTATGCAATTTACAGTGAGCATCAGGCATCATTTTGAGAGTCCCATGCATACATGTAACTGTTGATTATTTTGAGATTTTATCTGTATTATATCATCAAGGCAATGATATTTTTTATTCCTACTCCAGTCTTGCTTTAGTAAATCAAAACAGTACTTGCTGTCAGGTACTTTATAAAAGTATAACCCCTCCAGAAGCCTTCACAAAGTACATGTAATATCAGCTGCTAACAATTATTTTTTTGCGGCTGAGTAAAATTATTTTGTATTAAATTATACTGAGCTGGTGCAGATTTAATATACATTTTGTCACATTTAGTTCACATATTTTAAGACTACTCAGCAGCAACTAGTGCCTCTTGTACGACCATTCAGTAACAGCATATTCCAAAAAAACAAAAAATACATGTATATGTATTACTATCCTGCCTGGAAGAGTGTGTAGAAAGAGCACACAGTGCAGTGCCCTACTTAATTTAGAAGACTCAAATTGATCTTTTAGAAAGAACAAAAAAGTTGATATCTTAACAACTCTCCTTTAGCTGTGTCACGTGATATGCTTCTGGTCATAACAAATTAGTAGTTTGGTATGTTGTAGTCTGGTATGTTTGGTATCAGAGAGGTCATGGGTTAGAATCCAGTTCACACCTATTTTTTTTTTTTCAGGCTATAATTTCACCTTTGCATAAGTTGTGTATAGTTGCAATGATCAATCATGTCTTCATAAGTTAATCAATGTATATATGTCCCACCGACTTATACTTTAACAGTTTATCTTAAAGTTTGTTTATTTTTTTAATTGTGTGGTTCTAGAAAATATCCCTACCCACCCCAAGGAGATTATTGGAAATTCCAAGGATGAGGAGGGTCTCAAAAGCCAAACGTTTTAAAGAAAAGTATGAATCAAAATTGGAATTTCCATAGAGATGGGATGGGGAGATCTCTGTTTAATAAATATATAAATAATATGCACACACCCATTATCTGATGTGAAGACTGTGCAACATATCCTGGCCCACGATTTGCCAAGGTGTAGCATCCTTGTTATCAATTTCATGTACCAAATTAAAGAAGGTCAGCATGTTAGATGGGAGAGGGGACTATTCAAAATATCATAAGTTGAAAATATATATATATTTTCCAAAGTCAGTCATGTTAGTAGTGTATGAATACCTGTAAAGAGATAGCATACATTCTTGCAAATATTCTGGGAGTCTTCCACATACCATTTAGATCATCCAGTCCCCTAGGAAAGTTAAGAAATTTATTGTCCAAGTACATTACTGGACCATGGGCTCCTGGGGACAGTGCTATTATGATGCAATTTGCAGATGTGCTTCATAATATGAGCTTAACAGTTTTGTTACCATGGCAACAGACTGTGTTTCAGACCCTCCCTGATATTCTAGTCTTTTCGGGCCACCTTTGGAGTTCCATTTTGATGTTTGCCAATGGTGCTTCATCTGCATGATCCAGCAAGCCTATTAAATAGTAAGGTCATGGCCTTGATTATTAAATATTTTTCGAGCTGAAAATCTCTGAATTATTGAAATTGGGTTAGAGAGGACTGGAAAAGATTGAGTTGCCAACTGGGAACATAATTTTTATAGCCATATTAGTGTGTTGCATGTAGAACTTTAAGGCTACCAAGTTTTAATGATCTCTGCTGTATACATGGTCCATACTTGATGTAATATTGGGTTGGGTGCATGAAATCACCAGTCCTCTCATTTACATATATTCTACACATTTTAAACCTAAATATCTCCGGAACTAATGCAGATATTGGCAAAGGTAACAGCACTTGTAATCTATTGTGGAATTCTATGTGATACTCCTGAAAATTCTGAATCAAGGGGTAAAAATTTGATGTTAGTAGCATGCCAAAATTATCATTGAGTTGAATTTATGTTGCTGACATTTACATGTACTGTAAGGTGTTGAAGAGAATTTTGGAGGGGAATTAGGTGTGTTTATTGAATTGACAACGGTTGGTTTTGTTATTGCTTTTGTCATTATCTTCCATGTATTTATTTTAAAAGCAGAGTG
This sequence comes from Orbicella franksi, assembly GCF_964199315.1. Classification (NCBI taxonomy): domain Eukaryota; kingdom Metazoa; phylum Cnidaria; class Anthozoa; order Scleractinia; family Merulinidae; genus Orbicella; species Orbicella franksi. Next base: position 20,198,126 of record NC_138149.1, on the reverse strand, counting down.
GTTGTTGGTTGGTGGCAAAAGCAAAACTAGCAATATCCTCACTAACCTGTGTTTCTAAACCGGTGTTTTTAGGTTTTTGCGGTGAATCTATTAGTAGCTGCACTGTCTTAAATTACAATAGAAAAGATGTGATATTAATTATGTAAGTTATACCTTAATGTCGTTCATACCAAAAATTAATTTTGTGGTTCAATGTTTGCCTCTGCTTTAATTTGATTAAACTACGTACGTACGGTATACTAGTGTATTCCAGTATACTGTAGTTTATTTTTTTAACTGATTAATTTAATTCTGTCAAAAGGGAAGTGGGAATCTGAGAGCACTAATAAATTAGACCAACAAATTCACAGAAATCTGCAACCATTACTTTCATGGCTGAATGGAGATGAATCTAACGGAACAAAATTAAAAAAAAAATTAGCGATTTAATGTGATCATGGAAATGTTGGGGGGTTGAAATGGGATCCTGGCTATGGGAGAGTAGGAATAGGGGCTGAGGGGAGTGGGTGGTGTGCTTGTGAATTTTAAGAACCTCTCTGAAAGCGAAAACAAACTGTAGGTTTGAAAATTTTAAAGCGGAGGTAAAAATTAGACATTAATATATCTTGTTCATTAAGGTGGTAAATGAGCAAATACCCACTTACAGTGAGTCATTGAAACAATGTCATAATTTATGTCTGTCTTTTCTTAGGTGGTTACCTCCTGGCATATACACACCGCACAGGCATACAATACTATGATTTAGATGATGCAACCTGCTTTTCCCATGTTTAACATACACTTAAGAGTATCAGTGGACCTGTACAAGTGTGATTTCTCTACTGATAATGTGGATATAAAGATACAAAGCCACTCTGGTGTGATTTATTTAATTATTCCTTAACAGTGAAAGTGAACCAGTTAAACCAAAGGTTGCACTCTGTAAGATCAGGTTTACAAAAATTAAATAGAAAATAACATCAATTTTATTAATTAAGTAATCCTCTCTGCAAAATATATTTGGTATGTTGTTGTACTGGTAAGAATATAATTTGGACATTTTTTATGGGAAATGTTTCCATTTAAAAATGTAGCTCAGACGCCACAACTATAATTCTCCTTTCTGAGGTGTTTTCTTTTGTGGTAAATTGTGAAAACAAATTATGTTGACCTACATTTAAGTTAAAAAAAAACTTAAGGTACAAGGGAAGGGGCAAAAATAAAATTTTAAGTGTTAAAACGTATGTTTTCATTATCAGTTTGGGTCTCTCTGTGAAGCTGCCAAGTATGGTTATTTATACTTTAGGATAATGTTATACCCATTTTAATTCAAAATACAAATTAATGGAAACTTGCATTAACACTCACACAATTCCTTGGCACTGTTTTGTTTTTTAATAATTGCCTTTTTCCACAAAACACTAATTTGAACATCTTTGTTACAGAAGGAGCGGGGAGGGGTATTCTACAAAGTTTTAAACGGGGAGGCTCCATCTCAAGGTCCATTACCCCTTACCCTTTTGTATACTTTTGTACCATTTTGATAGAAAAGGCACCTCTTTTGTAGACTTGCATTGCAAAAGGGTACATGTACCCCTTTACAAACCTATTTAAGAATACTGCATCCCTTTTCTATTCCCTTGGAAAGACGTTAATAAACGACATTACGGAATCTCTTCATATTGGCTGAGGAGAGTAAGTGAGAGCTTTTCAACAACATTTTAGAACCAGAAGAATGGAAATCCCCAAATAACAGATTTCCCTACCCTTTCATACACCTCGACTTGTGAAATCCCTATCATTTTATGATTTCATGTATACCTGAAGCCTGAAAAAGGTACACATCTTGAGCTGAGCCTCCCCATATAGGTCATTACAAAGAGTCTTCCCACACACACAAGTCAGGAACTATTGACAAGTAGTGATGAAGCTGGCCTTAAGACAGGTCTGAGCCAGCTTCTTCAGTTTTTGAGCACAAACTTGTTGCACTCTGTCAACTTCTAGTACGGAACCTTTCTTTGGTGATCTCGTCCAAGTTCACAGACACTAGCATCACACTCACGACACTAACACTAACAATGTCAATCACAGTCTGATTCTTCAGTTTCACTGCACCATGCTTCATCATCACTCATCATTGTTAGACATGAGTTCGTTAGCTTGTAAAATTCACCAGCCTGGCAGTGTCACTGTTGCTGTTGCCTGTTCCCAGACTTCCTTTTATGGCTAGATATAGGGGCATGAAATTTCACTACTGTTTACGAACAGTTTGTTTAGATGGCGTATTGAAAAAGTGATAAATTAAAATTGTCAGAATTGCTAGTGTAGTCTCTCATTCCCTTAGAGATTGAAATATCTTGATGCAAGATTATGTACAGAAAGCACACTGAAATATAATGCAAAATTTATGAGTAACTTTTCAAAATGGGTTGCCAATATGACAGTGATTAATAGATAAGGAACTTGGTCTGCAAACAGGGTAAATAAGAGGGTTTGAAGAAATTAAAGGTGCATGCTTGACCTCAGGGGGAAGGGGGGTATTGGAACTTAGCGTTGCTGACATTTAACACTGTTGAAACGGAAAAATAAATTTGATTATAAATAAGAAAAAACCACGACATGTCTAAATTACTGAATCGCCGTTAAAACTAATCCTCTTGCTTTTTTTAAGGGGTTCACGGCCTGCCTGTAACGAAGCGTTTATCAGTTAAGGGATTGCTTAAGGAAAACATCTCTTGTTTAAGGTTCTTAACCAATCGTAACGTATTTTATGGCACCAGTTTGAGTCAAGAGCAAACACATGAGTTTGTGTTAGTGTCGATCGGTGGGAAAGTTCCGCAAAGCGCGGTATGTGTGTGGATCTATTCTTGCAGTGATACGATTAACAGCACTCAAGTACTCTCGAGTGTTTGGCAACAGTAAATTTTAAAAATCCGCTTTTGTTAATTAGGTTCCCCTATGTTTAGAAACCTGTCATTGCGCTTTTTTCTTAGTGTAATGCCTACCTAAGAGAATAGGATATTTGAATTGGGTGCAACTTGCCTAGAATTCATTATTTCAACCCAAACAATGACTCCTGTGGAATTCAGCGAGGAAGAAATGACGACACTTCGTAAAAAACACGCCTCCAAAACAGCGTGTTTTTGAATTAATAATTGTCCTGTTCTTCAAACAAACTGATATGACGAGGAACGAGAAAAATTTTGTTTATCGTGGCCAAATAAAACGTTAAAATATCCGGCCGATTGCGAAATATTGCCATTTTACTTACGCAGAGAACGATTATGGCATATTCAAATGATTTTGCCGCTCAGCGCGCTTTTTTACCGGATGTGACGTTGGACGATTCAGATACACAAAAAGTGCCAGGCGTCGCAGAGTGTTCTCCCCGCCCCTGACCCGACATAACAGGCCCGACACCTTTCCAGCCGTTTTGTGAGCCCGCGTTCCTTGTCCCACATTACCCGAGACCACCGTGCGCGCCTAGCTTCATCAAATCGAGAACGCTTCGCATACTACCAAGAGAGATCAGAGAATTAAACACTCTTTCTAAGATTAAAACACATATTTTTAAGCATTTTATGGATCAAGACCGTATTAATCATGTATGTACCGTAAATTAGGTTCAATTTTTTGCTTGTTTGTTTGTTGTTGTTGCTCTTCTTTTTAAATGCTTGTTTTCATATAATCTCCAGAATGGTTATAATTTTTCATGTAAATGTTTTATGAATAGCTGTATTTTATATGTAAATGCTGATCGCCAGTTAATACCAGTGATCCAGTGATCACTGATTGGCCTTTCAGGTTAAATAGTCTTTTATTTATTTATTTATTTCTGTGAGCTCCGCTTTTAGGCTTGGCTTAACTCGGCTTTGGTGGCCGATAAAGAATGGGGCGAAAATGAAAAAAGACTGGGTCGAGGAAGTCGGTGAAAAGAAGATGGCGGCTGTTTTTCATGCAGTAATGATCGTGTAGGTGGTGGAGAACAGGTAGGCTTGTGTCTCTTTCCCCCGTAAAAGTAAATTTGGTTAATCCATTGGGGTAGTCCGTAGGATAGTCCGCGGAGTATTCTGTAGGGTAGTCCGCGGAGCGGGGCTCAGGCTTTTCAGCTCTCCACCTAAAGGCTCGTGCAATATTGAGAGAATTTTCAAATATCATCACTCGTAGGGTAAATGCTGAAGGTGGCTCCCTAGAGTTTTAACGAACACCCTCCCTATAGACCGCGAGTAAGAAAAAGAAACTTAGTTAATTTCTCGTAAAGCTTTCCCAGTAGAGATTTACCAGTATGGATACTGTTAAAATAAGGCTTATTATTATATGGCTAGCTCCGCGAGCGGGCAAGATGAAACAAATCCTGCGCCGTGATTGGCTACCCGAGCGGGCAAGATGAAGCTATCTTGCCCGCTCGGGACTACCCGCCGTGTCCCGCAAGAAAAATTTCCTCGAAAGCCATATAATAAATCCTTTATTGACCAAGCTTGTTCGGCCAAGATGGCTGGATATTGGCCTCGTTCTTTTTTTGCGTGTTTATGGACCTTGACTCCGTCTCGGTCCATAAACACGCAAAAAAAGAACTTGGCCAATATCCAGCCATCTTGACCTCACACTTGGTCAATAACCTATATTTATTTGGTTGTCAATTTTTGGATTAAGGCGTTACTATGGCAACAGCTCATCTAATGACAGGCAGATATATTCCTCATTTTGGCCTAAACACCTTAATATTTATACTTTCCTTCGGTGAAATTTTTTCATACTTTGCCACATCATGTAAATGAAATTGCCCAACATTTCAAATTGGTAAAAAGTCAAGGTTGTTCAAACGGTTTTTCCAATATTCTGTAATTTGTCATTCTTCTAAATATATTGGATTAGCTCTGACAGATTTTAACAAACATGGGTATTTTATAGGAATTGCATGTGGTTACAACTGAGCCAAATTTAAAAAAAATTCCCCAAAGGAAATGAGAGAAAATTCACTAAGTTTTGCTCTTTGTCCTCATGTTGACGTCATAAAAATCGAAAAACACTTATGTTTTCCTTTGAGTATGCACAGATTACTTGAGCTTTCGTCCTATGCATGCATGCAAGAGAATTTTAAGTGGGTGCTAGGCACTTGTAGACTTCTGGGATGATAATGTGATCATTCCCAGCATTCGGGTCCATCAGAGACATCCAAGCTTTTAGAGAAAGCCGCTGATAGTAATGTGCCTAATATCAAGCGGTTTTTCAACTGATGAAGGCTTAAGAGTTAGCCGAAATGTATTATGAAAATATACAAGTCATTTACCAAAAAAATGGCACTTTTATCAACTGCCTTAGCCTGTTTATGATGAAATCCCCTCACCCTGGAAACCATACCCTGTACACATATAAAATTACATAAAACTTTATTACCATGTCAAATTTTCAAGCTCAGGGGAAAAGTCTCCTGAGCTAATTGTGGAATGACTATCCAGCAGCACATCCTCACTGCAACGAACTAAGGAAGTCACTCCTTGGGATGTGTCTGGCATGTCAGGTCCGTGGTTAGATCTGGAGCACTTTCAAGATTACGTCAATATACCTCCATTTTTTCAGCTTTTTGTATGTATCTACAACCCTGGGCAAAAGTGTTGCAAGACAGTTTTATCAAACGCACTTAACCTTTAACAACATTTTTGGAATTTAGTCAGTACATCAGGAAAATGAAACTATTTTCTTGTCTCAACTAGTTTTCTCTGGGCTTGGAGCTTGGTTAATTTGAGCAAAAATTGCAAAACTTGTCAGGTGTAATAGTCTGTCTAATTAAGTTGTATAATTATCTGGTATTTGTTAGGTCTGCAACAAAGATAAAGAAGTCATCAGGATGTCCGAATTATTTAAGGTGTTTGTATATGGAACCTTAAAAAAAGGATTTGCAAATCACTACCTCATGCAAAATGGAGCAAATGGCGTGGTTCAGTTTGTAACAGCAGGACTTACTAAGGACGCTTTTCCACTTGTGGTGGGAACTGATGCATCAATTCCTTTTCTGCTTCCTTTGAAAGGTCAGGGAAAGGTAAATAAAAACATTTTCATTGTAATTATATGTACAATATGAGAAAGTCGTGATTAAAATGCATTAAACAGCGCATACTTTGGGAATTTAACTTATTTTCTTGAAAGTGGATGCAAAGAAAAAAATCTGAGACATTGTTGGAATATCTCACCCTAAGACCCTACTGCAGCTTTCTGATTCTTAAGAGAGGTAACTGTCTCAGAAAAATTAGAGCTTGATGTCAACCTCTTGTCAGAAGTATTTCAACTAATTTTTAACATAGTATTTTTTTTTTTTTTATCTTTTTGTACCAGCAAGTTCATGGTGAGATCTATGAAGTGGACGGCAATGTTCTTAGTAAACTGGATGAATTAGAAGGACACCCTACATGGTATAAACGTACAAAATGTGAAATAATCACAACTGCGACAGCACCAGGAAGTCGAGCTGGAGATGTGTTATCATGCTTTGCCTACTTTTTAACTGATTTTACAGAGAAATTTTTGTCTCTTGACTTTATCAGTGAATATACCCAGGATTGTCACAAAATGTACTTGAAAAGTAATGATAGGCTTAATGTTAAAGTGCAGTCTCAAGGAGGTAAATGATCGATTATAAATTTGTGCAGGAGATCATTCAGCTGACCAATTAGCTTATTACCAGAATCACTAACAGCACTACCAGTATTGTTTTGCTCACCACTAATTAGTGCAACATCAACTATTTTTAGATCTTATTACTTTAATTTTGTATTTATTTTATTCTTTCCTCTCATATACTGTAAAATCCCATGTTAAAGCCCCCCGGTTATAAGCCCTTATATCTCCTAACAAAGATATTATTCAAGATTCACAAGTTCTTAATAATGTAATGTCTGGGAAATTGTGCAAGTTCAAACTTGTGACATGTGTCTTAGAACAGGAACAATGGCATAAGACATGCTTTGTGGCACTATAATGAACTTGGACTGACCAAACGTAGCACCGAGCCCTTGAACATTCAAAGTTTCTCATACCATAAACTTAAAAGGAAACATGTTGAAAACATGTTTTGATTTGAACTGAACATGAATTTTTATGACTTTTTGAATATTTTTACATTATTTTATGGTACACCCCTTCTGCTGATTAGGAAAGCAAGAGCTCTCTGTATCATGTAGATTCAGGATCCTGTTGTCCTGGTTCGTGCAATTACTTATTATAAGTGCAAGATATTAGCACAACAAGCACTTGCTTAGTATCCCATAAACTAACCTTGAATTTATGTCTTCTACGGTGAAGTGTGTCTGAAGTCGCTTATTCCTTAACCTTCATCAAAAGTCACCTGAAACCTTTTGGACATTCAACCTTCACTCAGGAATGACAAAATGAAATGTAATGGTGCTGGTTCAACATTTGTTTGTAGTGGTGAATGTTCAAACCCTGGGGGAAGGAGAGGTTTAGTCTCTATATGAAAATGAGATGGGATCATCTAGGAATTGATGATAAAGCCACGCTTTAACCATGCAAACTCATACCCCCACTCTGGTACAAGAATTGAAGGAGGAAAGGGGAGGGATGCATGGAACTCTTCCCCTAGGTTGTCATTGTAAATAGGACATCTCACAGGATCTCAAAGTTAATGTTCGTCATGAAGTCATCAGACGTCACGTGATGTCAATAAGATAGAAGTCTGCCATCTTGGTAGGCTCTGGTAGGCTCAATTTACACTGCTCTCTCAAAATAAGTCTACATTCTTCCCAGTCTTCTGTGGAGGAATGTGGGTGCCTTTCCCAAACAGTGGCCTACCATTGGCATCTTTGATCCACCATCTTGGATTTCACCATTTACTCAGAAGCTAGAAAAGGATAGTAATTATTATTCTTATTGATGAGAAATTAACAGAACATAACTCTGCAATGTTGTTCGAAGAAACATGAAAAATGAGTTCTGTAAAAAAACAAGAAATTTCGCTTCACCTGCATGGAGAGGAAGTTGACTTCAAAATCTTGGCAAAGGGTGAATGAACAGCTAATCAAAGTTTCAGCATCACAAAGTAATTATTCTTTTCAAAAATCTGAAAAAACCCTTCAAGGTGCTGGCCTATCAAAAAGTTAATATTAAAAAAGAAATCATTCTAGTACATGATCTGCTCCCATTAAATGCTGGAGAAAATGTATATGCTCAAAATTACAATTTACGTCCTTGAAATGATTTTTACTATTGCTAGTTCAGCTATTTCTTGGAGGG
>NC_138149.1:20117400-20187400 GCF_964199315.1 Orbicella franksi | reverse complement strand
ATTTTTCTGATGTCATTTTCTTTGCTCCTTAGCTTTTCATTAAGTTGTTCTAATTCATTGTCTTTTATGGACATGGCATCCTTGTGTCTCCTGGACATCTCAGATATTTTGTCTTCTAAATCTGAAATTCTGTTTCGCAGCTCAGCTTGGGTTTTTCTTTCCGAGTCAAGTTCAATTCTTGATCGATTGACTTCATTTCTGTAGTCTGTATCCTTACGTTCCAGTTGCTGCTTTAAACTCTCCACTTGTCTCTTTAACTGTTCACTGTCTCTGTTTGCTGTATTTAGTTGTGACTGCAAATCTGTGATTTGTGTCAGCTGTTTTGTATTCTGAATTTGCAGTTCACTCTGTGATTGCTGGATCTGAGAAATATGTTCATCGTATTGTCTGGACCTTGCAATTTCATCTTGCTTTAACCTTGTCTTGGTGTTGCGTAGTTCCTCATCTGATGAAAGTTTGATAGAAACTATCTGAGATTTCAAACTACTGACTTCCTCTTCAAATGCATTCTTCTCGTCCTCTAACTTTGCTATCTTTTCTTTTGTGGCTTCACGGTATTCAAGGGCTTTCTGCTGTAGATTACTGACTTCTTTTTGCAGCCGACTCTCAGTGTTCAGTAGCTCTTCCTGGAATTTTTTATCACTGGTCTTTGCTTTCTCAGTAAACTGACCTTCCATCCTTTCGATATCTTTTTCTAAAGTATGAATCTTGCTTTCAAAACTCTTATTTCTTCTTTCAAGCACGTTGACCATGTTTTCTAACTCATGATTTTTCTCAATGACTTCATTCATTCTCTTTCTGTGTTGGATCACTGCTGCAGTATTGCTTTCTCTTTCCTCTTGCAATTCAACTGTCAATTTGTTCGCAAGAGCTTTTTGTTCTGAATACATTTTTCTTGAAAGAAGCAATTCTGATTCTGTGGATGACAGTTTTGCTGATAAAGAATCAAATGCTGACTTCCTTTCTTCCAAAGTCGACTTTAAGTGATCAATCTTGACTTGTGTACTTCTGTTTAGCTGTTCCTGGCTGGATCTCTGTTGATCAATTTCTTCTCTCAGGTTTGTGACCTAAGAGGTATAAAGAGGTAAAGTAATGCATACAAATTGCTCACATGAAATAAAATGAATACAAATTGCTCACATACACGCTTCTTCTCTGGAATTGCACTTGAGGGCCGCACATTTCCCTTTGATTATTAAGTAATACCTTTTTTGTTTTGGTGACCTATTTTTCAGGGGTTGATAAACACTGGGTGTATTTTAGTCTTAAGGTAAAATTTTGTTGAATCCCTGAAAATCATCAAAGTTTCACCAACTCAGTAACAAAAGGTCTTTTAAAAAATACTACTAGGTAAAAAATACTAGGTCACTTCTACATTTTCCCACGTGTGTGCTTTATCAGTTTATATACCCTAGTGTGTAACAAGACTCCTTTGTAGTGTACTCGACTCACTGTCAAAAGTTTTACATAATGCACGCTGCAACACTAGGTAGTAATGACTATGGGGTGGTTGTAAAATTTTGAGTGTTGTAATTAAGGTTAAATCTGTTTCATTCACTGTGTGTATCAATGCTAGTACCTTTGCAGTCATATTTCTCATCTGTGGTTAAATTTTTTACCCTTGGGTTTTATTACCTGATACAGCAACCTCCACCGGTACTTTCAGACCACAAATACACTTATTGCGTTCACGAAGTGTAACGCAATCCTAATCCAGTCTGTATCAACATTTTTTGGGACGGATTTGTTTGCAGATTTGCCCCACCCCCCACCCCCTCACAGCAGGGGCAAATTACGTCATGCATGCATGTGCGCAGTCATGTCACATGTATAGATTCGAGGCAAGAGTTCAAAGCTGCTGTCTGGCACTTTGGTGCTGTGATTTACGTCAATACACGTAGGTAACTCAACCCTTGTCATCAAGAGTGAATATTTTGTAGCTCAGCGACGGCAAATGGCCATGAATTGTGATCAAAAAGCAAATTGTTTGGGTTGTGTAGCTTGGCAAATGGCCAGGATATGTGGTTAGAAAATAAAATTTCCCCAGTCGTAGTTTGGACTAGCTCGGCAAGTGACCATGATTTGTTGTCAGAAAACAAACTTTCCTTGTTGTAGCTTGCCAAAAGGCTGTGTTTTACGTTTAGAGCTAATTTAACATTTCGTATTATGCATCAGTCAATTCCAGCAGTGCCCATCCCCGCCCCCGGGCAACCGCGGGGCATTTGCTCACGTTGTCAGTACCGGGGGTGGGGCATCTGCAATTTTATCGCGGCCCGGGGGCTAGGCATTTGCGTACCCCGGGCATTTGACACACGTGTTTTCGAAAGTGCCATGGATGAGCGTTTGTCGAACAATGACTTGTCTGTCAAGCACTAGAGAAACTTGTAGATGTTTTAAAGGTGTGTTTTCTCAATTTTAGATATATCTTCATTACTTGTAAGCATATAAATATAAGCGACAAGGTGAACTATATTTTGTTTATCACAAAACAATCACTGACGTGAACACGACTATTTTGCATTTCGCATTCAAAACTAGCCTAGCATTTTTTAAATTCATGAAAGTGGAGTTAAAATACTTAAGGTTTGCGAATTCAAATGATGCGATCTTCAAGAGAGATCTTGCGAGCTTAAAATGCAATGCATCATCATTTGAAATGTCTTGATTCTTTACAGAAAAAGTAGCCTGCGAAAACAGGCAACTATCATCGCTCGTTGCTGGAGGCACGTTTGCCGCGATCCCAGCTATCCTCTAGCAAACTGTTAAAAACAAATATAAAGAAATAAATATAATCAGAATCAACTAACACGTACTGTTGTCCTTGAAGTCTTCCCGTTGCATTAAAATACTGAACAGCTGAACGTTTCATTCACTGATTAATAAAAAAACTGCAGAGGTGTTGGAAGGCGACGATCCCGGGGGCGGGGCATTTGCCCTCTTTCTTCGTCCCCACCCCGGTGCATTTAGACAGCTTATGTGTCCCCACCCCGGGGAATTTGCCCATTTATTTAAAAAAAATGCTAATGCCTGCGGGTTAGCCTGGGGGGGGGGGGGGGGAGAGAATGGGCACTGCTGGAATTGACTGACGCATTACAACAAGATGTAAATTTGAGCAATCAAAGCAAATACAAACACAAGGTAAAATTTTCAAGGTAAGTGTTGGTGACAAGCTGTCTGGCAGGGTCGGCAGGTCAAAAATTTTCATTCTCAAGAAATATTTATCACAAGTGTTGGCGATCTGAAATTGAAGTTTGAGTTTCGCAAATAGTTATATACATAAAATGTCTTTCTTCGAAAATACTTTGTCCAGTACAAGTTAAAACTTTATTATAAACATTTTTACGGGTTGCTGCTGCGGGATATAATTTATTCATCGCTAGTTCAACTTCACGTGCAAATCATTATCTGTCATTCAATCAAACTTTGTTGACCAAATATGCAGTACGCGCGTGAATGTACTGCTATAATCTTTGATTTCTACTAGTTCAATTAATATATGTACAAAAACTGTCGCACAAATCTGGGTATAATTTGAAGCTTTCAATAAGCAGATGTTCACAAAGACTGTTATCACACAATGTAGAGTTCAGAGACTACCATGGGAATTTGGACAAAACTTGTCAGTGCCACCAATCCTTGAAGAAATGTGGAAATTAAGTTAAGTCAGTATGCCAATGACACAACAGTTATATTAGACCGGTTACGTTAATATCTCCTTTCATCCCTTACAATGCTTGACGATTTCAGCAAAGTCTCTGGCCTCAGACTCAATGATAAGAAAAATGTAGCTCTATGGATCGGTGCAAGTATTGGAAATGATAAAATTCTGTTATCAGGAAAAGAATTTAAATGGCCACAAGACAAGGTAAAATCCCTATGGCTATGGATTTCAACAGATCCGAAATATCTGTATCTTTAAACTACAATGAGAAACTTGAAAAAGTTAAAGAAATCTTAAGATGCTCGAAATACCGCCGACTCACAATGTTAGCGAAAATCACTATTATCAAGTCATTAGTGATCTCCCAATTAGTTTATCTACTCTCGCCTCTTTGCTCAAACTACAATGTTTTAAATGAAATAAACGATTTACTCTACACTTTTCTCTGGAACGGTAAAGGCAACAAGATAAAACGGAAGGTAATGATCAATGATTTCGGTGTTGGTGACCTAAAAATGATTGATATTAGCTCCTTCAATAAATCTCTCAAAACCACTTGGATTAAAAAATAGTTAGATAAAAATAACAAGGGAAAATGGAAAATCGTTTTTGATGTAGCCCTCAAAAAATATGGCTGTCAAAACTTTTTTCCTACAACCTCAACGTTAGAGACACCTCATCGACAATAACAACTTTGGATGCCTTTTTAAAAGAACTGTTAGGAATCTGGGCAGAACGTAACTTTGAATCTGAAATAATATCGAAAGATCACTTTCTGGATCAACCACTTGGGCATGACTCCCTAATAAAGATAGTAAACAAGACAGTCTTTTTTAAAAATTGGTTTACAAAGAGAATAACTCGGGTGAAACATCTTTTATAATAATAATAATAATAATTTATTGATTTATAGTGCGCTTTTTAACATACCAGGTGATCAAAAGTGCATTACAACAATAAATAGCCTAAAACTATACAAGTATTAAAAATCTACAATCAAATTTAAAAATAAAAATTAAAAAAAAAAACACTACATCATTTATTTATATATATAGTGCCAGAGAAACTCCTTTCTTTCATTAAATGATTTCCGCTGTAAGTATAAAATAGACCCTCGCCCTCTCAGCTTCTACGGATTAATATCGGCTGTGAAGTTTCTACAGACTGACTCTAATTTTCAAGATTTAAAGAACACCAACTTCGAATATGAGCCACTTACAACAAGAATTTTTCAAGTCAAAAAAGCAACTACATTAATACATAAAAAAAATCAGTCAAGTCAAAAGAAGAGGCTAGAGGATTGTAGCCTACCAATAAATGACAAAGTAAATTGGACTGCTGCCTATCTTTTGCCTAAAAAGAGCACTAAGCTAATAGAGTTTCAGTTTAAATTCTTACGTAGACGCGTACCAACCAATAACTTCTTCAGATTTTGTCACACCTACTCTGAGTCATTAATTCATCTTTTTTGGTCATGCCGCCAAACATCTCACATTTGGAATAAAGTTACTGAATGGCTGAGAAACTTAAATTTACTTCCTAGAGATTATGCTGTGACAAATGTTACTGCTTTGCGTCTGAGACCAGATATCTCTCAATTTGGACTCCTTATAAATTACTGCTTTCTATTAGCATGATATCACATATGGCTCACTACAACAAAAGAAGATCGTCCAAATCTTACGCATTTCTTATGCACAATAAAATCACAATATGAAATAAAAAGTGGAGACACAAAGAAATGGAAACCTCTCGCAGGATATATGAGGATTTAATTAATATTTTAGATTATATTTTCTATACCTAACTGTATTTATCTCTTACCCATTTGTCTATTTCTAATGTCCAGTCAGGTGCATAGCTCATTTTATCTATAATGTACCACATGCCTTCGGTCTGCTTTTGTTTCTATAGTACAACCTCAAGCTGTAATGATAATTATCTATTTTTCTCCTTTTGTGTACTGTAAGTTGTGTAGATATTGTAATTTAAATAGATGAATGTAAATAATTAGAGCAATATAATGTAAGTAGAGTATAGTGTTGTAAGTAGTCTAAAGAGTGTACTGTTCGTAATTGTATAGTAAGTATTACAAGTTTCCCTTGTGTTATTCCAAATAAAAATAATAAAAATAATAAAAAAAATCCTTAAAGAAGTGTTTTGCACTGAAACAAGCTAATTTGACTTCTGACTTGTGGTCTCACAATAGACCTGCTTATACAAGGAATTTGTGGAATGTTGACAAAATTTAAATCTCTCAGAGTAATTATAATGATGGTCATTCAGTAAATACTTCTGAGTTGGCTGTTATTCGTTGATGAGCATTAAGCGTCTGTCGTTGTTTTTTGGTTTCAGTGTTACATCTCTCTCGGTGATCACTCACTATTCCCTGGTGAAAGACCTGTTACTCTCCTTTCAGTCATGCTGTATCATCAAATTTAAAGGGAGTGCATCTAGGCAGGAGCCCCTCCTGACGTTTACAAACAATGCACTAGGCCATTTTCATTTTTTATGGCGCGAAACTTGGGGCAGAGTAGCCAGGCCCGTGTGTCTGAGATCCAGACCGTAAACTTTGCGCAAATTGACATAGCCTGATGTTGCTTCTCAGAGTTCTGTTGATGGCAAAAATCATAAACATGGTACACTAGGTCTCCAGCGGTGATTCCTCACAATTATTGCATTGCATATCCCTACTGCGCACGATTTTCACATCGATAGTGTGCACACACAGGCGCGTGCACAACATCAAGAGATTTCCTTCAAAACCTCTTATGACATATTCTAAGGAGACAAGATCCACACTCGATCTACCTAGCGACACTCTTCAACTTCTTTGTTCCTGTGATTGACATGATCGTGTTAGAATTTTAATGGTTTCTATTACCATAGAAAAGTTGACAAGTCTGTAACAGGTGTTTATTGGCTTTATTTTTACATGCAACAGTAGTCAGACTGCAAATTGACTCACTGATAAGGATAAAAAAATTCAGACAGTCTCTGAAAGAGTGGACAAAAAAAGAAACTCAAAGAAAACTTGAGAATTACCATGTTTTGCTTGCATTGTTTGCCTGATTTCAACTGTCTTACGTCCTTCTTCCCGCATGAAAAAAATCAATAATTCCCATACCCCACCACAAAAAAATCACCAACTTCTTGCCTCCCGCTGACCCCTTGCAATCCTGCATCCCACCTTCAATTCTGCATCTCAGCAGCAAAAAAAGGCTCATCCCACATCTCACCAACCCTTTATTAGTACCTCATCCAATCAGTAGTTTCTTTGCTTTTTGGGAATGACTAATCTCTTGATCTGTTGCATTCACATTTTTCTGCCAGGAGTGATGACTTACAAGAGCTTAAAAGCAACAGCACTGACTGGTACATAACAGGGTGTCCACTAAGGGAGGCTGGTGATCAGAGAGGCAAGAAGAAAAGCTTCAACTGTAAATAATCACGATCATGATCAGGTGTACAAAACGTATTTTTAGGCAGGAGGCTTTTGCATTAAGTAGGGATTACATAGAGGTATTACATGGCCATGCTTCGAGTGTTGAAAAATATTTTACAAGCGAGCGCAGCAAACAAGTGAAATATTTATAAACATGAGAACAGAAATTCGAATCTCCAAGCGATGTCATTTTCTTTTTATTATATTAATTTTCACAATACATAACTGTCAATGTTTTTGGTGTTTTTTTAATGATTTTCGACCACTTTCTGAAGATTTCCGAAGATTCTCTGGACAAACATTTCTGAACAATTTCCGAAGGTTTCCGAAGATTTCTTAAATTTTTTGAAGATAACCAAAGATTGTCAAAGACTTCCAAAGAAGATCAGAAGATGTTTGATCATATACCAACAAATTTATGTGCAGTTTATGGGACAAAAATGTTATCAAAAATGAAATCTTCACGAGTGGATGTGGATAGAAATGATATCCTCACATGTGGGATATCATTTTTATTGATTTACTACCCCTCAGTGTACCATTAACTTTTGAATAATAAAAGTATATACCTCCTGATGTTTGAGTTCCTGTGCCTTTTCTAATTCTCTTGTCAAAGCTTCAGTTTTGGCCCGGTGCTCCTCAAAAGTTACTTGTCTGTCACTGTTTTGTTGGATGGCGACAGACAATGCATGGACAATGTCTTGAGGAATGTTATTGCCTAAACAAGAGAAACAAAATAATCCATGAACTTACCAATAGGTATTATCTCAAGTTTCACCTGTTTTAATCACTCAGAAGATAAGTCAACATTGAATAATTAAGTGTAACACCTGTGTTTTTGTCACAAACTGTTTACATTTTAGGACCAAAACATTGTCATGATACTAACCCATTGACTCCTGGATTTTCCCAAAACACTGAAATCTAATGCTTATTTTTGGCTCTTTTCCAGGAAAATATTGCCAAACAATTCAAACTTCACAAGGTGTATAGTTTGGCTACCTGTCTAGGGAAAACTTTGGGCAAGATAGTTTTGGGTCAAAAAAATGTACAACCTATGTTAAGTTAACATGAAATGAATGGGATCATAAAAAGTTGCAGGTAATATTTTGAATGGTGATCTGATTTACGCTTTGCATGTTCAGTGGAACCCACCTTTTGGTCACCTCATTAATACGGTCACCTTGTTATTACAGCCACATTCTTTTTGTCCCAGCCAAAACGGCCATACATACTGTACATTTTCTTACATGAAAATCCTGTTATTGCAGCCACCCCATTAATACAACCATTGGCCACAATCTGAAATACCAGCCTGTATAATCCTTTATGATTTTACCCCGTTTATATGGCCACTCAAACCAGTTATGTTCATCTTTCCATTGTTAATACCGGTATGTACTGATTGAAGTTTCAATTTTTTATAAATTATATCAGCATTCTAGATGGTTATTAAAGAACAGTTGTTTAGATGTGCAATTATTATATATCTATTAAGACGTCACTCAGTTTAGACCAATCATGACATTTGACCCTATCCCATTATACCGCCACCCTGTTAATACAGCCAAATTTTCATGGCCCATTGGTGACCATATCAATGGGTTCCACTGTATATACAGGTGCTAGTGCTTAAAATAGTTCATGGCTAAAAAAAATCCACTCTTAATCAACACTTACTTTGGTTTAATTTGAATGAGACTGTTACTGTAAGAGCATACAACACAGCCAGCATAAGTAAAGTACATGTCATAATTCAGTATTCAACATAACTGACACGACAACGAACACAAAAATAAGTTCAAAAATTCTCTGGCTGGACAGAATGTATGGGTCATGCTTGTTGACAAAACAGAAAATTCTAATCAGGACAATCACTGCATGTACAAGCCACAACTGCTGCTTACTTAAAACCTTCAATCTTTTTATATTAATTTTCTATCGTAGTTTGGTTGAAAAAATCCCCATAATTTTGTAAGTAGAGACCTAGTAAAGTTCATTTTCCTGTTTATGAGACAATTTTCTTGAAATTGAACTCCTATGCATTTGGTGATTTCAATGCCTTGCTGAAATTAACTCAAAAGATTCAAACAATACACTGTGAAATCATATTCTAAAATTCAAACAATTAAAATCACCACCTGATTAAATTCAGGTAGTGAGATCAGCAACTTTTCATTTTAGACCTCTCTCTGGAGTTTGGACTCAGGAAGATGGCTGAAATTGAGACTAACAAAGCAGCAACAACCAACTAACCAAGTTGTTTACATAAAATTTCAACTTTTCCAAAGAGCCCGTTGATTTGTTCTTTTTTATTTTGCCATTTTTCTTCATGTTTCCCTCTTCTCTTTCTTTGTTTTGTGGTTAGATTATAGCCTTTCAGTTCCCTTTTTTCCAAATAGAAAAGCAAAACACTGGAATTAAATATGTCAAGGACAATTTTTTTTATGTATACAGATATCTGTAAATTATTTGCAAAACACCACACATTTGACGCCTTGGCCCACTATAATTGGCTCCTAAACAACCTTCACTGACAGATTAATTTCCTCTGATTTTCTCAGGGTTTTCACACAGAGAAGTCGTCTGACAGTTATAGTGCTTTATATATATTAAAATAACCTGATATCTTTAATTACTGGTAACCATCAGTTCATTTTGTTTTGCATAAAAATAAGCCAAAGGTGGAAAGAGGCTTTGCAGGACAAGACCTTTAATTTAAAGTACTTGGCTGCTACTGTTATTCAATCAGATTGTTTTATAGAGGTCAGATTCTCTGAATACATTTGCAGGTTATGAGGCTGGAAAATAAGATATATAAATAGAAATCAAACAAATAATAGTCAAGCTCTACCATGCGGAATTTAAAGCATTTTTCAAAAAATCTAGAAATGCCGACGGGAGGGGGGATTGGGGGGGGGGGTGGGGAGATTGAGAGACTTGGAATGAACCTTTTCAGCAATAAGGATTCTTTAGTTTCAAATAGCCATTCTGAGTGCTCAGGGGGCAAATCGTGCACTTGTTTTATATAACAAGACAGAATATTGCATGCTTCCCTAAACTGTATAACAACAAACAGACAGCCTGAGTGCGTTCTTCGCCATTGATTTCTGTATTTATTAAATCCATTTTGAAATCACTGGTTATCCTTGCAATCTGATTGACTCTCGGTGGTGCAATTTATTCACAAATCGCACTATTTTTTGCTCTAAATTGCATCTTTTTCTCAGCCAACGAGATTGGGACAGTAAAACAAAACAACCAATCAGATTTCAAGGTTAGTTTAAAGTACTCAATAAAATTTCAGGAGAATGAGAGACAAAAAGGCCATTTTGTGGAGAATTTTGCAACTACTATTGCCAAAACTTTGTTGTTATTGTTTTTTCCAAAAAAATGTTGACGAATTTAATTAACTACAATTTCTGAATGAAGATTATGAGCTCCTTCAGGCTGAAGACCTACTTTAATGGAAGTTTCCAACTTTCAGTGTCCATTTCAATGAATATTTTGGCGATTTTTCTTCAACATCTGCGAATGATACCGAGTCAAGTAAAACATAAACAAACGAAAACCACACAACAACAAATTCAGAACCATCTCAAGAAGGTAGATGTTTCCAAGTTTCTGGTAGTTTTAAACGAAGCAACAAAAGAGCTCAACTCTGTCGCTGTGAATAAACATAGTCAAAATACACCCCACTGCACAAAACAGGGAATGAACAAACATCTTACAAAGCCAGTGCCAGACCCGCCATCTTAGAAATATCTTGAAACAAATGGCCCTGCAAGAACTTGACAAGGTCCTGAGTATTGAGTCCTATGCCGAGGTCACAAAAAGAAATGGAGATGATAACGAGCTGGACCCTTAAAATCATGCCATTAAACTGTATTTAAAAGAAAAAAACATACTATCCACAGGGCATCATGCACTTGAGGGAGTTTCACAACTCAAAAGAAATCCATCGCAGAATAACACAGGATGCACCTTCAAATTCCTTCTCCAAAGACAATGAGAAGTCTCAGCCTCAACCACAGAAGAAAGGAAGGCCTTCCATCATTGATTCAGGCAACAAGAATTGAACTTTTCTACCTGAGGTAGACTATTTTCCTTCTGACTTCAGAACCACATGTTTCTTTGTCATGCTCAAATGAGTTTTCGTGACATCATTTTGCATATTAAATGAGACGTAAAGGCGTTTCCAGTTCCGTAGCCTGTGTGGCAAGCGTTTCTGTGGGGTTCAGGAGCAAAGAATTACAGCGCAAAAAATGGAGCAAGTAAAAGAGGGGGCAGGGGGAGGGGAAGGAAGGAAGGAAACGCTTGCAGACAAACCCCTGGATTTTGAAAACCACCCACTTAGTCTTTCATACCTGAGTGTGCAAACTGAGATTTCATGCTGTCATCGGCTGTCATAAATTGACCAATAAAATCTTTGGCCTTCTGCAGCGGAAGTGAACTTTGAGCCAAAACAAACTTTAACTTGTCAAAATATGTCTGAAACAATGAGCGCACGGAGGGAACGGAGAAATCTCGATGACTCCATGCAACTAAGGCAGGCTTTGAAATTGCAATTTCAAAGTTAAATTTGGTAATTTATAATCAAACTTTATTTCTACTCAATCTGTCTAAAAGGAAGGACTGCAAGGGTGACATTTTAACACAAATCTGCAAGTTAAGTTAAAAAAGTGAGAAGTTAAAATGTGAGAAATATTCAAGTTGTGTTTGTAATCCTTGTGCTTGCAAGATTCGAAATCTTGGATCACTGTATTCATTTGTCCAGGAATCGATACAAGGTAAAATTAGCAAGTCAACTCCTACAAAGGCAACTCCAGTAAAGATGCGTTTGCTGGAAACGCCAGATCCACAAATCGGTTCGAGTGTTATCACCTGTGACAAAAACAAACAACGGAAAGTCTTCTCGGAAAACTTTGGAATTTGGGGAAGAGAGGCTTCAAACATCTAAGAGGGAAAATAACGATAATCTTGACCAGTATCTAACTAAAGATACCATAATCTTCCCCTAGGTGGCCTCCAAGTCAAAGTTGTTTTTAGAACCAACACTGGAAATGTCCTCGTAGGAATTCCCTGTGACAAGACAATTAAATATTTGGTAAGGCAAATATGTGACAAAAACTGGCATGCCACAGCTAACACTATATAAACAAATCATTCAGAATTGTACCCAGAGGTTCTAAATGCTGTCAGCAAAAATCCTTCTAATGAAATGTCAGAGTACCTATAAAGACATGTTGCTATGTAACAAGCCAGACGAAATCACTAGGTTTTCCCATGCAGTGGTGGAAATTTTCTGTCCTGTGGTTTATTATCTTGCCCTTGGTGCATGTGGCATTCAAGAAAGTGATGTTAAAATTAAAGGAACAGCTGCAAATTGTGTCACACTTGCTTCTGCAATAATGTGCAGGCTTCGAAAAACCAAAGCGTTGGCATTGCACTACAGGATTTCTACCCTACTGTCGAAGCTGACGACTAATCCTCATTTGGTGAGGAAAGTTACAGCGTTTTGTAAACAAGCTTTGAATGCATCTTCCCCTTGATCAACACATGTCAATAATATTGGACTAGCCCATCCAATCACAAGTCCCCTTCCAAAATCCAGGGGTTTGTCTGCAAGCATTTCCTTCCTTCACCTCCCCCACCCCCCTCTTTCTTTCTTTTTTTAGTTCTCGCCCCATTTTCCGCGCCGGCAAAACACAGAAAATCCTACTCCTCGGTCTTTCTCTGCTTCCAAACCCCATGGAAACGCTTGCTATGCAGGCTACCCATTCCGCTTTTTTTTTAATAAACCAGCGACTGGAACAATACACCAAAAATCTAAAATTTTAAGGCGATAAAATTGTCCAATTCCAAACTGGATGTAATAAAGTGGCAATTGAACTTCATGTCGTGCAATTTTGGTCTGAAATCATATGCGTGATTTCAAAATCGAATGAGTGCACGGCATGAGTTTGATTTGACATCACAAGTATGATTTCAGACCAAACTTGCACTCCTCTCAGTCCAATTACCATTATATATATTAACCAATAGCCTCCATTTGGCACGAAAATGTGCCCGGATAATATTTTGTTCAGACACTGTCTGTTCTGAGAAGCACGCAGTTTTCTGCGAGTAAAGCTTGTGGAAAACTGAGAGTTTCGAGGAACAGATAATGTCCAAGGGTAAATAACTGAGCATATTTGTAAAGTAAAATAGGGGCTGTTGCATTTATTATCCTTCAAACATTTTTTGCATTAAATATACACAAATGGGTAATGTCACTCAAACAGTCCCAAGTTTTAGCTGGGGCATGTTGAGTAATGTAATAAGTTTAGACAAATCATGTGCAAACGAAAATATTTGATGGATTGTCATAAATCAGCAATCATTCCACAAGCTCACATTGGATGAGATGATAAATAGTCAACAAGGCCCATAGCTCTGACTTGGCTGTAATCATCTCATATCCAACAAGCATAAGTGGAATAATTTTTTTCTTAAAAACACACCCAAAATATAGAAAACTAAAATAAAAATAAAAAAGCCAAAAAAAAAAATTACACCTTCACGTATATGGAATGTCCTACACTGTATAAAATAAACTATAGCTTCCATTTGGCTCAGAAATATCCTCAGATATTTGTCTGCAGACATTATCTGTTCCGAGAGCTTAAAGGAACAGATAATGTCCAAGGACAAATATTGGAGCATATTTTTGGGCTAAATGGAGGCTATTGTATTTATTATCCTTCAGATATTTTTCACAGCACAAGTAGTTTCCAAAATTGGGGAATATCCAGGTGATATTCCCCAATTTTCAAAACTGAGCGTGGTTTTAGATGGGGAATATTCAGTCACATGATGCATTTAGACCAATTACATGCAAGCAAAAATATTTGATGGATTAAAATCGCTCATATCATGATGACTTATTAGCCAATGAAAACTCTTGAACTGCGTTATCCAGTTATTTCTATACATCTTGTAAATTTATATCGCATTCCTACAAGACCGAATCTGCTTACCTGTAAGTTCTAATCCTACAAGTCTTTTGTTGTACTTCAAAGCCTCCAACAATTCCCTTCCTCCAAGAAGGCCGATGTTATTCCAGCGCAAATCTAGACCTCTTAAACACTGGTTACGTTTCAGTGCAACGGCGATTTGGCTAGCCCCTTCATGTGTGATCTGATTGTTTCTCATATCGAGAAATAATAAAACTTGATTGACGGCTAGTCCCTCGCAAACAGCTCTCATTCCATTATCCCACAAGCCAAGAGAGTTCCACTCGACGAGAAGACTCCGAACACAAGTATTTTTCTTCAGGAACTGACCCAGAACTTCCGCTGCCCCAGAGCGAATGTTGTTTCCTTTCAAGTTCAATCTTTTGACAGCCTTGTTCTCCATCAAGCCTCGAAGAAGAATTTTGCTTGATTCTTCGCTCAGCAAACAGTCAGAAAAAGATAGCTCTTCAAAGAAGAGATCGTCTGTAAGAGCATCAACAAACGCATTACAGTCTTCTGGAGTTAGGTTATACGATGAGAGATCCAACTTCGTCATATCGTCAGAAGTCAAATTCCCTTCTGAACACATTCGAATGTGTTTTAAAATAACCTCTAATGGGTATAGATGATGTTCTCGACATATTCGAGTATAGCGTTTATGAAATTCCTCCATCTTCTGCAAATATTTTTCCTTGTACTCAGAGAACAAAGACTACAAAGGGACGCTGCCACAAGTGGTAACGGACGCTAGACCCACATCAACTACGTCAAATATGCTATGTTCAGGTGTCTGCAGCCAGCAAAAGGAATGCAGTATTCATTGCGGTCTGATTGTCATAGCAACGCACCAACAGTATGAATAGTGGCCTGCATTACTAATTTTCATCTTTCTGGCCATCTTTCTATATACCACGTAGAGCAAGCATTTGTTTTCTTTTCTGTATTCTAAGCTGTAAGGTACTTTGTACTACAAGGTGTAAAAGACATATTTAACAACTAATTAGAATTAATTTTCCGAGCGTTCCATTCACAAAAAAATCAACAAGTGGCGTTCTTCACAGAAAGGAAGAATGCAAAAGAACAGTGGATATGACGCGTTGCGTTTTAATTTTCGATCTCAGGGTGAATTTAATGCTGCACAAGATTTGCTTCTTTCTCGAAGCGATTGCTTCTTAAAATCCAAGCGAGTGCGTGACAAAGTTCGCAGTGAAGAAGAACTGAGGAAGAAAACTCCATGGGATATCAGCCCCCCTGACTTCACACTTCAAATCTACCAACCAAAGCCGCCGAAACGAAATAGCAGGAAGGCCATGATACCAGGATACAACGAAGAGGAATGGAATAAAAAGGCAAAGGAAAGAAGGAAACAGCACATCGAGTTCAAACGTATTCAATTACCAAAAATACTTCAGCCTTCGGTGTCAGACAAAGCACCGTTCTCTACACAGTTCCGAATTCCCGACTCTCACACAGCTAAACTTATGTACGTCAGGAATGGTATTCACAACCGTGAGCCTTATGTGACACCAGGACCTCATGCCTTCAGAGGAGATGATTTCAGACCAGTAAGTGCTTCCATTGTTAAATAAAAGACGTACATGTAAGCTTATATCTGGATTTTGTTATAGTGTAAACCCAGTTTAATTGTTAATTAATTCATTTCAGATAATTGCATTATAATAACAATATAATTCATATAACAAAAATGGGAAGCCAAGTTGAACTGATTTTAGAGTTTTCAGAGCAGTAACGTGTGTAATTTCTTTTTCAAAGTTTTTTTCCACAGAATGTTCTAACATTAACTTTGAAGTTATTAGGCAGGGGGGGGGGGGATCCTCTCCTGCGACAGGACTCTGCACAAGGTGAGAGCCAGCGAGTCATGCAAAGCTGACTGATGCAAGCTATTTCAGTTTATAGGCTAAAAAAAAAAGATTTGCCTTAGTAAGCTGGTGGTTTGCCTTATAGAACCAGTGGATTACTGGCTCGTGTGGCTTGCTTGCTGGGCAGCTGGAAAATAGCCTAAATAACTCACCTGCTAGCCCTCTGTTTAATTTAGTCTAAATAGCACTCTGGTAAGCCTAAGTTCACTTAGCTTGTGGTTAGCCTTTTTATTGGGGTTAAGAATCCTGGCTCGCATGCCTTGCCAGCCTCACTGGCTCACATATCAATAACACCCCTTATGACAGGAGCAGGGATGCTTGAAATATATCTCTTTCAGCAGTGAGCTGGTATCACTTAGGTTAACAAGACGTTTTGAGGTTTTGACTGAAGAAATTAAGCCTTCATCAGCATTCTTAAAAGAGCCAGCTGAATGACCAGCTATCAAGTGGTTTAGTTGTTCTCACTATACCAGCAAATTGCAATGGTTATCACTACTATGTTACAACAAATCACAGGTCAAGTGACTTAATCTATCCTCAAATAAGAGCATTGTAATATGATGTATCACTTCAAAACTACATAAAATATAATAAAGTTATGAACACTTAAGGTCAGATGCACGGGTTACAGTATTATGCAAAATTGTGGGTTAAAATAATTATTTTTTCAGTCATAGCACCAAACCTGGTGCTAAAATATGCAGAAAACTGCTTGTAGAATTGCTGATTTACTTTCTCTGTAAAAATTGGCAAGTTTGGGGTCCCATATTTTTATGAGGTTGCAAAAGATTTTGCTCATGCTTATGCATCGGTAAAAAAGGTCCATTAACTATTGACTTAATTCCAATCCAGCTGGAGAATCCAAAGAAGTATGGTTTGCCAGAGTTCACCACTAATTATGACCATGACCCTGGTAATCTGAAGTTCCACTCCAGAACATTAAATGTATTATACGATCGTAAGTATCACCTGCCTCATTTTCCCAAACATTATCTCATATAACAGTAGGATGCAGCCTTCCTTTGTGTACTCTGAGTCAACAAAGATATGACCCAGCTTTTATCATTTTAAATCAAGAATAGTACTCCTTGAAATTGTAAAATTGAACTGTCTTGCTCTTCAAATAGGAGTGAACATGCTTTTAAAATTTATGAATTTTTGAAATTTAAACCTTCAGAAATATTTGGAAATGCACCTGAATCTCAAAAGTGATCTAAATTATTATCAACAATAATATTATATGATTGTACACTCAACTTAGTATAGTTTTGTCAGTGATAAATAAGAAGCATCAACAGGATATTTACGAATCTTTTTTACAGCCTACAAAGATCAGGAGTTTTTAAATTCCAAAGACGGGTATAGAAAACAGATGATAACATACAAAGAACAGGAACCAGACTGGGATAGTGCACTCATCTTACAAAAAGGGGTATGCCTTACCTTAAGTGACAAAAGGACATAATTTACTTGCCCTGTTGGTTAAATGATATTTTAGAGTAAATCGAGGTAGTTACTCCCCAACCTACTTATTTCTATTTGCTTGTTTGTTCATTCTTTACGTCATACCCCCTAGTATACTTTTAAACACTTTTCATGATTTACGTTTGATATTTTTGACACCTCTATATTAAAATAACTGACACAAAACTAAAAACAAAAATTTTCCTCTTGTCCTAGTTTAATTTTTACACAAGCATTCTCAGCTCAGGTGTTTTAAATAACCATGCATACATGTACACATACAGACCTTTAACAGTTATGGCACTAAATCTGTGAATTTATTATTGGACCAATCATTGCCAGTTTCAGCTAAACATTGTTCTTTGATGTCTCACTCGTGCAGCCGTACAAAAAAGGTCGCTCACCAAAAAGTGCTCTTATGGAACGGATAGCTAAACAACTGCCATGGTGCTCAGCACAAGACAAGATCGAACAATTCAGAAGACCTGATATCTCTGACAACAAAACAGTTGACTGGTTAGCAGTGACAGCACACAGCAAAGAGTTCAATATGATCTAAAACAACAAGATCAAGGATGAACTGGAGTGCAAGAACATCTGAGATGCCATACGAAACATGCTATGGTTCATTAGTACAGCAGATTAATTAGGCAGTATTTTTGGACAATTATTTATCAATTCTGATAGATTAATCCATGATGGGAGGTGTGTTGTGAATTAAAATTTACACTGAGTACACATCAACTTAGACTAATTAAAACCTTACTTTTAGTATGCTGTAAGGAGGAAGGAAACAAACACCTTGGACCAAAGAGATACCTTACAACACTTATTGTGTTTTAAGTATATTTTAAATATTATGATTTATGCTTTCGTTGTTAAATTATCAACATAATATTTATTTAGCTTGGTCTTAAAATCCTTCATGGAAAGGTCAAGGTTTCGGTGCATAAGAATTATGGGTAAATGAACCAGTTGCCAACTTTTTTTTTCCTACAAAGGATTTAAGCCTGTTACATTGAACTATGGTCATTTATTTATTTGCTCTATTTAATGTCATTTGTATTATATAATATGGTCAACCCCCTGAAGGCAACCACCTGAAAATATGCCAGGTCTACATAGCTGGTCGCATTGTGGGTCACTTCTGAGAGGTCCACCCACCTACCGGTAGTCTAGATTGCATGAGTCATGCAGAAATCTCTAAATGCCTAGATCCCCACAATTTTCTGATTCAAACCTACAAAGCATCGAATCTGATTACACAACAACAAATTGATGCTCATTTCTATGCTCTAAACAAGTGGTCAGTCTTTATGAAGAACAGAGTTACACACAGAATACATCTAGTGCCAGGAGATTTCATAAACACATTTCTTGGTCTTTATTTAAGAAATAGAAAAGTTAACTTGAACCATGTTTCCATTGAGTTTTAGTATAAATCTACTAGCGTCTATCACGAATGCCGTTTGCTGATTGGCTACGATACTCACTATCTATTCTGTTGTAGATAGTGAGTAGCTTAGAAGTGTGCACTTATTAAGAATAATTATTACGGCCACTCTTTTGCGTTTTCAAAGTGTCTGTGAGGAGGATTTAGATAAAGTTCTGAACAGCTAATAGATTTATACTAATTAAAACAATTAGATTAATTGCTCTCAATTTCTATACGTGATAGTTGACGAGGGTGCAGCCAGAAATCTTGAGCCCATAGTTTAATTGTTTAAAAGAAACTTGAGTAGCAGCTTGGAGAAACAAGAAATGCGGCGGGAACACAAGCTGACAGGCAAGTGTTTCCACAACTTTTTTGAGTTTTCTTAAACTTCCATGGGTGTTTCAGTTAAGCAATTAGATTATGAGCTCAAGATTTATATCGGGTGATATCACGGATAGAAATCGAGAGCGAATAATCTAATCATTTTAGTATAAATCTACAAGTCATTTAAAACTTTATCTTAATCCTCTTGACAGACTTCCTCTTCACAAAATGCCAAAAAGAGGCCGTCATTTTCTTAACAAGCACACACTGCTATACTACTCACTATCTATCACAGAATAGATAGTGAATAGTGTAGCCAATCAGAGAGCGGTATTCATGATAGAACACTAGTAGATTTATACTAAAACTCGATAGAAACACGAAGAACGTTTTCTACTTCTTTTACATAATTTTGCAACGAAAAAAGGAAACAACTTGGTTACTTTGATCATCAAAATGTAAATTCTCTTTGCTCACACTATCATTACATCAACAGCTTGTGCTAGTTCTGTGTTTCCATCAAGTTTTAGTATAAATCTACTAGCATTCTATCACGAATGCTGTTCTCTGATTGGCTATGCTACTCACTATCTATTCTGTGACAGATAGTGAGTAGCATAGCAGTGTTCAGTTTCTAACAAAATGGCAGCTGCTTCTTTGCATTTTTGAGCTGTCTGTGAAGAGGATTTAGATAAAGTCTTGAATGACTAGTAGATTTATACTAAAACAATTGGATAATATTCACTCTTGATTTCTATGCATGATAGATATCTCAAGCTCATGATCTAATTGTTAAATTATAGAAACAATATTTTGGGGGGGCTATTTCTGATGTTATCTAATAGTGGTAGGGTTGTATAACATTCCTAGTTTTTAACCTCCATGACTCTAAATGTGACCATGGTTGCTTACAAGAGGCAGTGGCTTTCAAGAAATTCAAGATCTGACCATGGTGATTTGATTAGAATATTTTGGTATAGTTGGAGCTCCCCTTGCAGACACCTGTATAACACACAGTTCACTTGCTCCTAGAGAAACCAGAATTCAAACAACATCTAGTTCAGTTTGCAATGTGGACATCTCTCTAATGTCAACTCAGTTCCTTAATTGTCTGTATTTAAAAGCTTTAACAGTATTTTGGCAAATTGGGTAACTGATTTTCAACTCAGCCTTTCAGGTGAAAGTACCTGTTCTCTCCAAGGGATAATTCAATAAAGGTAAGGGTAGCAGGAGTTTTCTTGAAAAACTACATGCAAATTCAGGAAAATAGTGTAGTTTATAAAGCTCTAGTTAAACTATTTTTATATCTTTACATGTTATTTTTACATTATTTATATTAATTAAAATAATATGTAACAACTTACAAGAGTCTTATGAAAATAAAAATAATGAGTGACAACAGTAAACTTATTTAAAAATAGATGAGTAACCAGGATAAGACATTTGGAAAAATAGAAAAACAATCTCTGGTGAAAAATTTGTTTAAAACGAGCTTTCGACTACCAGTCTGTAGTCTTTAACGAGTAGTAGATAGAAAGCGCGGAAGTTAAAATATATACTGAGGAAAGTGTGAAAAAACAAAATTATAATAAAAAAACAATAGAAATGCTTGTGTGCAAGTAAAAATGCTAATGTGAAGTTCAAAATAAAATTGAATATTGTCTTGGTAATTGTTTCGCATTATTGTCAGCATGCTTCGAAATTGCTGTGTGCCAGGATTCCAGAGTTTTTCTAACACGGAAATTTCCCTTGTCAATCACACATGCATTGTCAAAGTCAATGGAATGGTCATTCAACCAGGCATGTGAAGCATACATCGGTGGAGCTATATCAGCGTGACTGGTAGATGTTTACAAACAAGGAAGAAAGAACATATTAGAAACACAAAAACCTTTAAAAAGGGTTCCAACATTGCTTAACATAGTTTTGCTTAACTGCTTTATCCTAAATTATGATCATTCTGTGTGCTGATGACAACATTTTTATTCTTTTGTTAAGTCTTAGGTATATTTAAGGTAGTCCTTTACATATAAGCCTTATTGGCTTCCCTGGGCCTCCTTGCCTAATATACATTGATAAGTAGTAAATATAATTTAACAAGAACAAGGATATAAATCAATCAGAGACACATTAGTTAATTTAAATTTCAACCTAAGAAAGAAAATCTTCCAGAACACTACTCCCCTAAATACTGGCAAAAATCTTTAACCCAAGAAAACTGCCTATTTAAGTGTCACTTTTAAAAAAACTGACCAAATCCTGTGTCCAGTGCTGGAAATGATTCCTATTACATAGCAGGGCACATCCTTTCAAATCTGTTTTTTGACCACACATTAAAATTAGATAGGACATTCATTTACATTTCATGTAATTTACATATGTCAAATAATTTGATGACACAGTCCATATCCAGCTTAAAAACTAACTGTCCTCTTTTAAATGAACATACATGACCCTAGACTTCAAATTAATGTAGAACATTGATGCAAGCTCTTGTTATGATATTGCCAGAGGACAAGCAGGCTTTAGTTGGTTCATTTTCTGCCAGTACCTGGAAACTTCCACACCTTCCCATGAAAGATTACCACTTGGTTTGAAAATACTGCAAAAGAAATTGCAATAACAGAATACTGTCAGTCACTTAGAATCGTTTAGGATAGAAAGAGCACTAGTTATAAAATGGTTTGGAGTGCCTCAATATGGCCAGACACAAACCACACAAGTTTCTCGTGTAAATGCAGGTGAAGTGAAATTTGTCACAATTAGTAGATTATACCAGAAGGATTATAATACATTTGTACTTTAGTAAAATGTAAACATAAACATGAAAAGTAGTTCATCGGCTGTCAACTAAAGAATTAGTGTGTACAAACCCACTCATTGTACCTTATCATGGTAAATAAATACATGTAAACACCAGGTCACAAAAAGATCACCTACTTGTCTATGATATACTGCAAACACTTTCCCTCAGTGTCTGTTAATGTCTGGTCAACAGCATTAAGATTCTTCTGAAGATTTTCAAAGCTTGCAGTGCTCACCAGGGTTGTAGGAACTTCTTCTATTCCCAAGGTAAAATGAAGAGCAAGCTTTGAGATGTCAACACCTTGTTCCTTCAAAAAGCAATTCCATGTAAGGAAAGGTGTATTATCTATAAGGTAATTCTCTCAGTCTAGCAGATCATTAATCAACCGAATTTCAAGATATTGAAACGTAGAAATTTCATAGAAAGTTCTCACAGTTACACTAGTTAACCAAGTTGATAAATAGCTAACAGCCACACAGTTCCTTTAGAAACTAACACCTTTTTCCTCATAGCTAAATGTAATAGAGGAACACCTCCCAATCTACTAGGCAGGATGTTGTCAGGTTTAAGAAATATATATGTTTTACGAGATACATGCCGGATTTGATCAAGTCCACATCTTTGTTAGTTCAAATAAAATATCAAAAATGTTCAAATGTTCTTGTTTATGGTGGTCAATGCGCTTAGCTACACCTAGCTAGTTCACAGGCATGCCACTTAAACTAAAAGAAACAAATATCAAGTAAACATAATAGACTTAAAAATCTCAACTGGCAGGAGGCAGACCACTTGGCTGTTACAAAAATGACCGAGGAGTTGAACTATGGTCTACTGGGAAACATTACTCTAGCTTAATGGTCAGAGTGGGACTTGTACCCGTGACCTCCAGATTTCAAGCACAGCATCCTAGCCACTCGGCCACACTGCCTCCTAAAGTTAGTTCTCCCACAGTGAGGACAGTTTTGTGTCAGGTGCTTTGGCAACTTGTTCCTTTTTCTTTCAAATTTCAAGGATTTTCAAGGAGCCATACAATGACAGAATTTCAAGGCCTTGAATTTTGATTTTCAAATTCAAGGAATTTGAGGTGCATGCAATTAGCCTGGGTAAGGTACAAAAATGGCTGATGTCACCCTCTTCAAGTTCTGAAGGAATACAAGTTGGCATATGCTTCCTGGTGGCGAAGGAAATTGGGGCCACAATGCCACACACTGTCACTCAGGTTCCGAATATCTACTGATTGTACAGCCAGCATATAGTAATAATATTGTTGAAGAGATGAAAATTTTGTGATGTGCTCTACTTAGTAGCTGCCAAAGACATACAGTTAAGTGGTGGGTTTCACTGATACAGTAATATATCCAGAGACTACACCACAATCGGTCCCCACAATCATGTCACTGACTTAGTCAGGTCTAATTCTTCAAAGATTGGCTCTGCAATTTTGACCGCAAGCAATGCTGCACATAGTTTAAGACAAGGAGCAGTCATGCCGTGAGATGGAACTACAATGAGTCTACAATCAGGGATAAAAGTTGAGACACTTCCCTTAAACAAACGTTGTCTCTTCAAGTGTAATTTGTCCTATTTTACACTCTTCAGATTTCAACCCCCCTCCATTTTCCGATGTTTTTACCATGTGACAGCATTGACAAAGCCTGTTTCAACATTGACTGGGGAGTGGGGGTGGCTAGTGGCAAAAGGTGTTTCCTCTATCAAGGGATGTATGGATCTCTGTTTAAAAGTATCTCATTTTTAAATGTGTCTCAACACTTTAGTCCCTGATTGTAGCTTTACCTTGCCAAGGATGAAAGAGACTTCCAAAAGACTTCTGAAAGATGCTTTTGAACTGTCTGGATCCATGCAACTTTGATAGCCTCATACTACCAACAAATTACCAATTCATAAGGAAATTGGACCAGTGAATATGTTAATTAATCTCATAACAAACCTGGCAATAGTCAGCAGCTTGTTTGCATCTGTCACGTACACATTGTCCAGCTGGATGCCATGAAGGAGGCCCACGATTTGACAACAAGCCCATTGATATGGGGGAGGCATTCACGACCCCTACTCCATGTTCCTGATAAAACACAAGACAGTATTAAAGACATTTAGAATTTAAAGGCCTGCATACATCTCCTTGAGGACAAATTTCTCTTCCATCTTCACATGAAAACAGAAAATATGCTGTGAAACCTCAAGCCATAACTTGTCCATTTCCCACAAAGTCAATACAAAGGGGTATTCCTGACCACAGCCAAAAGATCCAAGATTAAATTGCTGCACACAAGCTTGTCATTAACAACAGAATTTAATGCATATCATATTAAATTTAGAGCTTACACAAAATTAATACTTTTCTAGAGTCTTACCTGGTTTAAAACCTAAAAACTAACCTAAGCTCAATCTTTAAAAAAATTGACAGTTGCAGTTTTAAGTCTACATGCAGACCCCAGTTAGGTTAGCTTTAGTTTTAGGGTTAAGTGTTTAAGTCTAGGGCTGAGGGAGTCTTTAAGAGTTAAGAGTTCAAATATGTTAGGTAAGACAGTATGGTTATCTGTCATGTGACCTCAAAGTAGTCAATGAGTATGATCATGTGAAGTGAAGGAGAAAAAAATTCCAGCTAACATAATATTAAGAACAGTTCATTATGCAGTATTAAATAGTCCTACTAAATTAAGGGAGCTGCCAGTTATGACACCAACTGGTCTTAAATACATGACCACTGAAATTGGATATTTCATGCTATTTTCCTATAATTATAAAATAAGCAAATCTATCTTATACATTGAGCTTGATAACGATGATATGGAGTCATCAAAATGTCGTTCAATTTTTTATAATGTACATGTATTGCTGTTTTACATTCTCAAATGTTTTGCAAAACCTTGCGTTATTAGAAATCTCTTGATAGGCAAGGTGTATATCTATTGATAGAAAAACCAGCTCCAAATGAATATAATTATGTTAAAGACACCATATCATTTCAAAAAATTAGCTGTTGCATGTGGCTCTAGCACCCTGGAATAAGCAGAATTTGGATATTTCAAGTTGTTTCTTCAGAGGCTAGGCCAGGTAAGAAATGTACTACCATTGAAGCTGATACCTGGTACATGCATGTTCATAAAACTTTTGTTCGCTACTTTGCTAGTCACCTTGCTAAATATGGTTTGTTAATTATATTAAGCTCCCCATTGAGTCAAACGTCACCCAAATAATTGTTAGCAACCATCAGGAAATATTAATAAAAAGTTATTCTTACTTTGAAGAACTCCATGTAATTGAGCAACCCAGTGTCATTTAATGAACAGCGACAATAAGTCAACAATGTGTCAATGTTTGTTTTGCTTCTCTCTAAAACTGTCCTGTGTGATTAGTCAAAAGGTAATTAACAAGTCAAAGACATCCAGAACAAAATCACTATGCAATTAAAAAAGTTACAAAAATTAAAGTGACTCTCTTTTAAGAATACAGTTAACCCTCTCTAAATCAGCCACCTCACAGCAAAATGAGCTATTGTATAGAGGTGGCCATTTTAGGGAGTACCATGAGAGTGGAGTGCATGTATCAGTACCTAGTCTGGATATCACTGCAGGGCAAAAACCTTTCACCTGTCTGAATGTCTAATTGACTTGTAAGTTGTTTTTGGCTCAGACAAGTATAACCCACAAAGTACTCGTCTGACCAGACAAGTAAAATTTACCGTGTCAAACTCAGCCTTAAAAGATCAGGAGGTAATAGCCTACGTGGAATAAATTCTTGAGATGTAACAGTGTTTGTGTGGCTGTCATATGCCATACCAATCATAAGCACTTGTTTCGGGAAATGCAGAAGGCATAAAAAATCGCTTGTTCTCCCTCATAGCTGACAGCATTTCTCTGTACATGTCATATTTCAATGCCAAATTTGCATATTTGATGCAGTCTGAACATTCTCATAACACTTGAATACCTAAATAGGCTTGAATATGTTGGTTGCAGAGAAAAGAGAAGTTTATAGAGGGAATGGTTTCAAGTAAATAAGAGAACAGTGAACATGGCAATGCAACACAACATTGTTTATATCCTGTGATCAGGTGTTCTGATGAAAGGTTACATTGTTTATTCCCAAAAAATCGGAGAACAAAATTAATGATAATCACTTAGCTCAAATACTCAGTTGCATGAGATTGGCTACTACAATTTGCTACTTATAAATACACAACAGAGTTCTGCTCACTGTAAATCAGGGATTTTTGGTTCCCAGTATTTCGATCAAAATCAACAATGAATCAGTGTTTGTTGTTTAGTTCTCTAGTATATAGTTTAGGAAAAACCTATTTCCAGCTCCCACACTAACAGACTAATAATATATAGAGGATATTACACGGTGGCGAGAAGGTATGAATTTTATGTTCGAGTGGCAAGAACAATATCTCATGAGTGAGATATTGTTCTTGCCACGAGAACATAAAATTCATATCTTCGAGCCAACGTGTAATGTTCTTTTTATTATATCAAGAAACCAATTCAACAAAAGCAAAAGGCAGGAATCGTGACTTCATTGAACGATACTACACTCACAAAGGTGACATATGGAAAATACGCCACTCGGGTCCTGGATGAAGTGGCGTATGGAATCTACGAGTGGTTTAGTTCCCAGTAAAACACTATTCTCCATATAATAATGTTCATTATTATATGGTTTGTTCTTATAGCTGATATAACACGTGCTCTGATTGGCTATTTGTAGGGCATTATTCTCCTGTGATGGCCACAAAAACAAAACAAAAAGCCAATTAAGACAACTTATTAACCTTGAGCGTTTGGTCTTAACGGGAAAATCTCAACCCTCGACCTTGCTATCACTCAGTCATTACAAGGTCTTGGTCTGAGATTTTCCCGAAAAGACCTCACTCTAGGTTAATAAGTAGTTAGTATTGTTTATTGATCAATGAAGTAATATGCAGATAAAGTACCTTTTACTAAAAATAGCTATGTGTTGTTGTTTTGGTAGTAGGTGACGTCTTGTTTGTCACCTATTTTCAGACAAGTTGATTTTATGTTTGAATGCCCAAAATCTGGAAAGTACCCATCTGATGGATGAGTGAAATGAAAACATAATTGTGCTCTGTGACAATCCAGGCAATTGTAAAGACATGATTGCAATACCAAAAGACTTTGCTGAGAGAAAATCAACCTCTCATGCATAAAAATACTCATACTGTATATAATCTGACTATAGATACAGGAGTTTAGTCGGTACCATTATTATATTTTATTATATGGCTGTGTCTCACAGGACAGGGAACTACCGAATTCACAAATTTGATTGGCTGAAATCGATATTGACCATGGTCTAGATTTTCCCATCTAGACTGGCATCTAGACCGGTTTCATTTTGCGTTGAAAAAGTAGCAAACTAAAATACAAAAATGTTCACTATTTTCTTTCATTTTCTTCTCACTCATTTATGGGAGTGCCAAAAAGCCCGATGACAAAAAAAAGGTAAAGAGGACGAGCAAATTTCGGTAGGTTAACGTTAAGCTCATCACCATTCGCAAACAAAATGTCAGCAAACCAGTTACATTAAACGAATTAAAGTTTTCTTCTTTGCCATATAATAAACATCTTATTAACCGAGCTAGGTCGGTCTGTATGAGAGAATCTTGACCTCAGTCTGTACTCATGACCTCGGTCAAGATTCTCCCATACAGACCTCCAGCTCGGTTAATAAGAACTAATTATTGATCCATTAGATGGTTTATTAAAAAGCACAACCAGACATGCTTTTACATCTCATTTTCTATGCAAAAAAAGATGATGTGAAAAAACATGTGATTTAGGGCAAAAAATAGTTCAATTCATGAATAAATTACACTCATCTGGCTTTCCTGCAATTTGATTGGGGAGCAGGGATGGGTGGTGCTGAGAGCACTCACCTCCCACCAATGTGGCACCGGTTCGATTCCGGCCCAGGGCCACATACGTGGGTTGAGTTTGTTGTTGTTGTCCTTGCTCCAAGGGTTTTTCTCCGGTTTCTCCGGTTTTCCTCCCTCTACAAAAACCAACTCTCCAAATTTCAATTTGACCACTGTATAGAGGACCTGCATGAAAACCAGCTAAAACTGATGTGGCTCTCTCTCTAAACATTGTAATTTATTTATTTATTTATTTTATTGGCTCTTTTGAACAAGCCTAGAAATTTCAGGGGTTTCATTAAGGACTGGGCACCAGGCAAATTGACCAGGTGTGAGAACAATTTTGCCCACCTGGTTTAACCATTTGGCAGAAAGATTTTCTTATAAAGAAGTTCATTTCAAATAGTTTTGCCCTCCTGTGAAAACCAGTTGCCCTTCTGCTGAAAACATTTACAAAACCCCTGCTAGAATTCTGATTTTTTGGTTTGTTTTACTATTCCATTCTCGTTGGCTGGGAAAAGGAAGCAATTTAGAGCAAAAAAATAGTGCAATTTGTGAATAAATTGCACTGCTAAGAGCCAATCAGATTGCAAAGAACAACAGTGGTTTTAAAATGGAATGGGATGTAATAAAGTGAAGAATCAAACATACTAGTTGAAAGTTGCATATTCACCGAAATTATAAAAAAAAAATTTAAATGAACATTAATGCTTGAACTGCATGCTCAACCACCTTTCTAAACAAGAAAATTAGTCACAGGCTCAAATATATCTCAGTGGTTTTTGATTTATTACCTGACTCCTTCAGACTAATTAGATTCTATTGATAATGCAGGAAGCACAATAAAGTTGCTAACTTAACATTGGATTTATGGTGTGTTAGGGATTAGCAACTTTCCTTGCAGTTACTGGTTAGTGTGTTGGGAGTAGGTGGCCTTTGTCAGCAGATGGGGGCCTCAATTGCTTGGGTCGACCTTCCCATCTTTAGCAGTTGATCAATTCAACATCTAGCTCATCTTGGAATTCATCATGAATAGACTTTTAAAGTATTTAACTGGCATTTCTCTTCACCACCCTTGATAACTTGAACACTTTATTCACGTTATGATATTCTTGATACTGACTTTTATTCTCATTATTGTAACTTATTTATGACTCCTGGGACCTGTTTCTCAAAGGTCCTGAAAAGTTTTTGCACCCAGAAAGCCGTACCAAAATCTCAAACCTTGTTATTACAGAGCTGTTTTATTTACATATTCTTAATGTGAACAGAGATTCTCTGCATACCAGGAGTTTCAGGTGTATACACCCCTCTGTTTTTAGATACAAATTATCTAAAAATGGCCTTGCTGGCCCAAAAAGTTTCTAGGGCTTTCAAGAAATGGGCCCCTGGGACTGTGAGTTTCAGGCAATGCTGCCATGTGGGCAGTTTTCAAGGCATTATCATTCATAAACAAACATAAATGATACCCTTGCCTGATGCAGCATAATTAAACAACAGTGTACATTGACAATCATTCAAAAAGCAAAATCAAAAAAATAATAATAACAATAATGAAAAGCCAAAAGTTATACTTACCGAAAGGTTTCTAGTGGATATCCTGTGATCCCAATAAACTTCACTTTCCCATTTTCTTTCAGCTTAAACCAGAAAAAAGATAAATACATTATAAAGCAAATACATATACGTAAAACACAATCAGGTTCTGGCACACACTTCCATAAACAGAAAACCTGCAGCTCTATACATTCTTGTGTCCAGCATCTTATGTAGTACTGAATGTAGTTTGGAATATGCCACTGGCACAAGAAGTCCTTACTGACTGTAATGAACACAATATGGTTGTAGCCATTGAAGAAACCTAAAGATTTCCAATCTTCAGTTTCTATTAAAATTAACCAGTTACACCAGGAATTATAGTTGAAGTGGGATGTGTCGAAAACGAAGACCCAAAAACGAAGACCGAAGACCTAAGACCCTGTGGTCTAAAACGAAGACCCACCGGTCTAAAACAAAGACCCTGTGGTGTAAAACAAAGACCCACTGGTCTAAAATGAAGACCCACTGGTCTAAAATGAAGACCCTGTGGTCTAAAACGAAGACCCACCGGTCTAAAACAAAGACCCACCGGTCTAAAACGAAGACCCACCGGTCTAAAACCTTTTTTTCTTCAGGAAAGACTATACACTAGGCTAAATTGCTTTCGTTTTTGTAGCACATAAATTAAAATGTCATCTGAGAGTGCAGCAAACTTGACAGTTGCTTTATCTCATTCGGTACGTGTCAAATTGTGTAACGCAATGAAATTCCAACAGTATAGAAATATACGTTTTAGTGACGATTTTAGTATAATTTGTCGTCACCAATATTCTGTTTTTCAAATGCACATGAGCAAATTATGATGAGGTGACTTCATTACTTTGCTTTACTGTACTTATCATATAAAGGCGCAAAGGTCCACTGTGCGTGACTCGCAAATTTATTCACCACGTGCTACAAGAATTTGATTTTCCCAGGAAAATTATGTTATCACTCTCATGTTCTTCAGGGAAATACTATACACTACAATCTTGGACAAGATAAATGGAAAACCTGGACCACCGCTCCCCCCCCCCCCCCCACCCCCCATTTCAATGATGCCAAAATGGCACGTTTTTGCTCCTTCGCGCCTTCATCATTGCTTTGTGGGGGAAGGGGGTTAATTGTTCCTTTTTATTTTGTCCAAGATTGTAGGCTAAATTGCTCTCATTTTTGTAGCTCATAAATTAAAATGTCATCTGAGCACGCAACAAACTTGATAGGTACTTTATCTCAATCGGTACAACAATTTTATTTCGTCACCAATATTTGTAATTGATGATATATTGGCCAAGTGTAAAAACGAACAACAGTTACAGAACTGTTGCGGTTTTGATATATGTCAAAAGTGTATATTTCTATACTGTTGGAATTTCATTGCGTTACACAATTTGACTCGTTGTACCAAATGAGATAAAGCAACTGTCAAGTTTGCCGCACGCTCAGATGACATTTTAATTTATGCGCTACAAAAACGAAAGCAATATAGCCTAGTATATAGTCTTTCCTGAAGAAAAAAAGGTTTTAGACCAGTGGGTCTTCATTTTAGACCAGTGGGTCTTCGTTTTAGACCGGTGGGTCTTCATTTTAGACCACAGGGTCTTCGTTTTAGACCGGTGGGTCTTCGTTTTACACCAGTGGGTCTTCGTTTTAGACTGGTGGGTCTTCGTTTTAGACCAGTGGGTCTTCGTTTTAGACCGGTGGGTCTTCGTTTTAGACCACAGGGTCTTCGTTTTAGACCAGTGGGTCTTCGTTTTAGACCAGTGGGTCTTCGTTTTAGACCAGTGGGTCTTAGGTCTTCGGTCTTCATTTTTGGGTCTTCATTTTCGACACATCCGTTGAAGTGCCCCATATCTTGAGCTAAGGTGGCTGACAACAGTTTCCAAAGTTTTTTTTAACCTTTCTACTTTGGTGGAACAATACTACATCACTCATTTTCAATGTACACTACAATAATGGCATCAAACAAATGCACAATCATTGATGAAATAGTAATGGTAAATTTCAGTAACAACATAAAAATGGGCCATCGGGTTTATTTTTGTATGTTTCTGGCAAGCACCAGAGTACAGTAAGTAAGGAATCCAATACATAAAAGCGATATGAAGACATCATTGATCATCACAGTTATATACACAACTTAAGCAGCTGTGAAATTAAAGCCTGAAAAAATTCAGGCTTGAGCGCGATTCAAACCCATGACCTCTGCAATACCAGTGCAGTGCTCCCAGTTAGCTTGATGGCTCAGTTGGTAGAGCACTGCACCGGTATCACAGAGGTCATGGATTCGAATCCCATTTGAGCCTGAATTTTTTTCAGGCTTTAATTTCACAGTTGCTTAAATTGTGTACTTAACTGTGATGATCAATCATGTTATTTATGTGTCAATGAGATTTAGCATTGCTGCTAATTGGGGACACCTAAAAAGAGTTACAATCATCAGGACTATGTACATATTAAATTTGTAAACATTCACAAGATAAAAGCCTAATCAATCAAAATAAACAAAAACACAAAAGAGAATAAAGCTACAAATAAAGTTAAATAAGAATGAAGAAAGTAGTCAAGTTGAACACATATGACATTTGCATCCACTGCGTGCATCAATTAAAATGTTTAAATCCCTTTTCCTGATGTAATTTTTCAAATTCTTTAAACTTAATGATTTAATATGATTGAGAAGTCTGGCACATAGTTTTGGACCCAAATACAACACTGAATGTTTTCCACAAGTCACTGTCTTGAATCATGGGATCACAAAGTCTGCATTTCTCAAATTAAAGTTACTTTGTTCTCTTTTAAAAGATCAATTATATATTGTGTGCATAAGTTGTTCTTAACTTTAAACATTAAGATTGCTATGTGCTGGAGTCTTCAATTTAACAATGTTGGCAATCCAGCAGCAGTCAGCAGTTTTTCATAACTTGAAGCTGTGTCACGGTAGATAAGTGCCTTTTCTTGGATCCTTTCTAGTTTACGGGCATCAAAAGCTTTGATGAAGTGCCATACAAGAGAGCAGTAAGTTAAATGTGGTAGAATTGCTGACTTA
The DNA here is from genome assembly GCF_964199315.1 of Orbicella franksi. Classification (NCBI taxonomy): domain Eukaryota; kingdom Metazoa; phylum Cnidaria; class Anthozoa; order Scleractinia; family Merulinidae; genus Orbicella; species Orbicella franksi. Next base: position 20,154,864 of record NC_138149.1, on the reverse strand, counting down.
TAAGGCTGAAGTTTGACTTTCTCTGAAATGAGATTTTTAACTGCATTATGACACCGACAAGTCTCCCTGCCTTAACCACAATTAATTTAACATGTTCTGTAAAATTAAGTTTATCGTCTATAATTATACCCAAGAGTTTCATAAGATTAGTGGGCTCTATCGGTGCCGTGTCATCAAGTGTAATAGTGACTAGCATTGCTTCTTTCTTATTAGCATTTAGTGTCATTGTCTGAAATTTATCCTTGTTTGCAAGAAGTGAATTTTCCTTATACCACTGAGAGGCTAGCCTTGCTTGTGCATTAAGAATTCAGTTTCCACTTCCTTTGCATCCATTCACTCCTGGTTTGTATTGAGCTAGGGATTTTGATGAGACATAATCTTAGCAGTGTGTATGTTTGATGCGTGTATTTTCAGTCACAGTCCACGAATAACTTACAGTTAACAAGAGGCTCCAAGTAGCCCATACTCATGCGCAAGAGAATACAAGTCATATAAAATAGATACGCAATGCATACATAGTCAGACAAGCAATTTGAAAACGTTTGCCATCTGACAACTAGAAATAATACGAGAGAAATGCTAATTTGAAAAAAGTGCATCATAGATCTAACGTATATCTAATGTATCAAATTGGGTAAAAAGCACAACGTTTGCAAAAAAACGGAACCTTCTTGCAGAATCCAATATGGCGGACGGAGCTCCAAAGACCGTGGTAAATGTGTGCATGCATAAATTTGCATGCACCAATGTGACACCAAAACGGAGAAATGGAGCCCAATCCTTAACTCATGCGCCATACTGCGCATGAGTAATAACCGTTTGTCAGGACAGCTTGTAAATTTTACTGTAGTGTTTTACGTTGATTTTTGCTCATTTCAAATTAAATAATACATTTAAGTAGCAAACGTGACAATTTTACTCTTCAAGCAAACATTTGTAACTTGATACTTTTGTTTTCCTCGCAAATGTATGTAACCTGAAACTCTTGTTTTCTCGAAAACACATGGAAGATGTGCTTGTATTCTTTTCACAGCTGGAGATAAATGGAAGAAAGTTGAATGTCGAATGAAGAAATGGAAGAGGAACGATTTGCTTTATTCGACATGCAAATTTTCTTTTGACCGATAAACAAGAACTAATCTAATTATCAAATTGTCATGGAACAGCACGTTCTATTGCTACCTTTGGCATAAACAATAAAACCACTTAAATTTAAAATACACACTGATATTGAATAATACAACTGAGACGCATTTCAACGAGAGGTATTGAAAGTAAACAGCGCTACTTGACCAAGATTATATACTTCATCAGTGAACAAGTCCCCTCAGAGACTGATAAAATTATACTTTCATTAGGTGCCATGGAGTTTGCAGCAATATTCAAGCAGTTTCCTGGGGTTTTTTGTACAATTTGACAAGTTTTAATGCCACTTACCCTGGGGGGGGGGGGGAGGGGGAGTACTCCCTTTTATGAGCTATATAGGTATGTGCAGCCCCAAAGGGTATGGCTTTTCAGCTGTTTTGGTGATAAATAGGGTATCGATTTTAGTCTATTTTGGCCAGTTTGGTCATAAATAGGGTATGGTTTTTGCACTCTAACCTTGATATGGGTATGTTTTTAAGAAGAAGCCACTGTTTCATCATTATCAAACAGAAAATGAACAAAAACCCTTCACGAATTATTATGTTTACGGTAATTTAACACTGGCCTGAACTAGGGAACTTATTCTAACGTAGGTCTGAAAACAGGGTTTTGATTTAATGGTCAGGTCATAAATAGAGTATCAAATATTTGGTCAGGTCATAAATAGGGTAGGGAATATTGCAGACTTTGGTCATCAATAGGCTAAGGGTTTTGTGAAGCGGGCTGCACACCTCTACCCAACTTTTCTGGGAGTACCCCCCCTCCCCAGCCAGCCCACTTACTCGGGAGAGTTTTGGCTGTGAGTATGAACATTTTGGTCTCTTTGATAGAGACAATTAAAGGATAAAATAAACACACTAGTGTACGTAGTTTGGGAACAACAGATGATATTTCTTGAAAAAAGTTAGGCGTAATTCCAAAAGACACGCAGTCACAGTAGCACTCTTGTATCGCGCTAATGATGCTAGAACGCATGCGTATGACTTATTAGGGTTCTACCACAAGGAAAAGTGCTCAACGTTAGTGTGCGATCTTGTATGAAATATATCCTCCACCTGATATGTAGTTGACATTAAGGCTTATTAATCTGCGCATGCGTTTAGAGCAAATATTGGTTTTGTTCTAAAGAGAAAAGTACCACAAGGAGAGCAAGCTGGGCTATATTCAGCCCATTTTATGAAGCTCGATTAGGTGTACAAATTTTCTTAGAGCTCTACGACTCAACGGTAGCATTTTGAATGTTTAAGCTCCGTTTCTCCCAGATATGCATACACTGTAGAGGTGTAGTGGCGTATAGTTATTGTCGCAAATATTACATCACTTAGGGAATGCTTAGTGTTGTTACGGATTGCAGTGTTTTAATAATTGTTTTCAATTTATAATTCTGTATTGAGTTTACCCTGACTACGCTCTAGGCTATATGTTCTTCCATCTACGGTCAATGTGCTATGCTCTTAAAGCTCTTACACTCCATGTTCCACCATCAACACTCTAAGCTCTACGTATTTACGAGTTTATCAGTTCAAGAATTTTTGACTACTCTCCACACTAGCTTAGAGGCTTAAAAGACCAGTAGAGTGATAAAAATATTGGGTTGTGAGTGCAAGTTTCTCGATCATCTGCAATACTATTGTTCTGTAATTGAAGGGGTGAGTGCAAAACCATGCTAAGTGACGATTTGGGTGAAAAAAAAAAAATTTCACGAAAGGGCTTGAATTCTTGCATGTGGTCTTCAATGTAATAGAAAAACGTGGTCCTGTATTTTTGTCGCTGGTTTTTGCTTCGTTTATAAAGACACCGCTAGGAAAACCGAGTGGTTTTTCTGCATACGCAATATCTCGAAAACGAAGCGAAGCTTAGCGGAAAAACTACGGGACATTGTTAAACATACCTAAACAAAACTGCATGCGAAATTTGGAGCGTTTTCGACAAAGTTCACTTTTATTAAAATACCTAGCACCCTTTTCCCGCCGAGGTCTTCAAATAAACGAAGCCGGGCCTTTGTTATGATAAACAGAGCTGATCCTTTGTTATAATAGCCAAGCCAAGCCTTTGTTATAAGTCGAAGTCTCGCCTCGGTTTATCACAACAAAGGATTGGCCCACCGCGTCCGCAAGGACTTTGATTTCACTTAGAAAGCAGCAAAATGTCAATTTCACGCAACGTATAAGCTCAAAAATGTTGATTTTAGGTCAAAAAAGGTTTAAATGTTGATTTCACGTTAACGCGTGACAGCAAGGAGGTTGATTTCTCTTAGAAATGAGCAAAATGTCAATTTCATGTAACGCATAAGTTCAGTGATGTTGATTTCAGGTCTAAATAGGTTAAAATATTGCTTTGACGTTAACGCGTGACGGCAAGGAGGTTGATTTCACTTAAAAACCAACAAAATGTCAATTTCACGCAGCGCATAAGCTCAATGATGTTGATTTCAGGTCTAAATAGGTTAAAATGTTGATTTCAGGTTAACGCATGACGGCAAGGATGTTGGTTTCACTTAGAAACCAGCAAAATGTCAATGTCATGCAGTGCATACGCTCAATGATGTTGATTTCAGGTCTAAATAGGTTAAAATATTGATTTCACGTTAACGCGTGACGGCAAGGATGTTGGTTTCACTTAGAAACCAGCAAAATGTCAATTTTGCACAGCGCATAAGCTCAATGATGTTAATTTCAGGTCTAACTAGGTTAAAATGTTGATTTCACGTTAACGCTTGACGGCAAGGATGCTAGTTTCACTTAGAAAACAGCAAAATGGTAATTTCACGCAACTTATAAGCTCAATGATGTTGATTTCACATGAAAACACGCTATAAATAGGGCTGACAGATTAACAGATTAACCCTTCTCCGCAACGTACGGGTCTCCATACATCTGCATGTCCGCTGATCCCAGAAGCTCAAAACACTACAAATCATGCCGATTTGAAATAAAATCAACGCAACCTGGATCACAGATCTATGTTACAATCGATCGCTACTTGTTGGCCATTCTTATGTTTAAACAATCTAGTTGCCAGTTCGAGAAACGTCCGCAGAACATGATCGCAATGCATGCCCGGAAGGGTCTTTACACCTCATGCACGTGCACAAGACAAATTTTATAAGTCTAAACCAGTTCTCGCTTTCCAAACTTTGACGCTAGCAACGCTTGGCAAATGGGCCACGACTCACCAGAGGGTATTTTTTGAGGGGGCAAGAACTGCTCTTGGACTTTGCTGCCTGGCTTGATCAGACTTCGAACGCCGATAACACGATTATGGTATATCAGCTGCCTTCAAAGTTTCAGAACACATTTTGATTCTTTAAAACGTGCAGATGACTTACGGGTTTATCGAGACTTTATGATGCCTCTCAACCACCAGGCAGGCACACAAGGTACTTTAAAATAATGCTTAAGATATTAGTTGACAGAGCTCTAATGCGGCACATCTCTTTTTTGTTCGATGAATTTCGTTTGACTCTCGATCGATTCACGTGTTGTGCTCACGTCACAATACCCAACGTAAACAATCTGTTCCCAGATTTCTGCTCTATATATGCTGTGAGATTTGATTTTGACTTCATACACTATAAACAGTCTGCCTGTTTGCTGTTCAACAAATAAACTCCTAAAGACATGGCTAGGAAAAGCCAAGTATTTTTGCATATGTTATAACTCGAAAACGAAGCAAGAACCAGCAACAAAAATACAGGGCCGCGTTTTTCTATTACATTGAAGACCACATGCAAAAATCCAAGCCCTTTCGAGAAAAATTTTTTTTTCACCCAAATCGTCACTTAGCATGGTTTTGCACTCACCCCTTCAATTGTAATTTATTGGCTTTCTTTATCATCTCATATATATTTACATGTAAGTATTATTAAAGTGTTGTTATGGTTTACAGCATTTTAGTAATCTTTTTAATGTACAATTCTGTATTGAGTTTAGCCTCTACGCTCTATGCTCTACGTTATATGTTCTACCATCTACATTCCACTCTCTACATTCTACCAGCTACTCTCTGCAATCTACCATCTACCCTCTAAACCCATCTACGCTCTACTCTCTACGTTCTACCTGCCTCTCTCTTTGATCTATGCTCTATGATATACGATCTACCCTCTAAGCCCATCTGCTTGGAAGATTTTTAATTTTTTAATTTTTTAATTTTTTTAACGAAGACTAGTGAGCAGCACAAAGGAGGACTTCTTGTAGTTGTAAGCTTTTTCATTTATTTCCAACGTGTTTCCTCTCTGTCTGAGACTTCTTCAGGGAATGATTACAACTAACATTGAACATAAGTATGCTAAGTGTAACTTCCCATGGAAGTGAATAACTGCTGAAACATGCTGTAACCAGACGTGACAAGAAATGCCTTAATGCATATGTCATTGTATGTTGTTACGGGCCATACAATTAGCGCTAATCGTATGGCCCCCAGAGAACATACTTTCTACATAGATGTGCTAAAGTAGTGGTAGATTTATAACTGACAATACAGTCTAAGTCTGGTAAATGTCTCTGGATAACCAGCTTGATGTTAGTGGTTCCAAGTTAAACCATTCATTCAAACTTGAAATGAACAGCAATCTCTATGACAAATTACGACCCTAAAATCTATTAAACAACATCTCCATGTGGTCGCAGAACATCCACTAAGGGTTCAAAGTCACATGACCTAAATATTTGCACTTTTTGCGTACACTATAACAAAATGTTACCACATCAGTTACCATGACTACAGTTAAATGCAGATTTAAAGACTACCATTCTATCATTGTGCGATTTGCGTTTTAGCAAAAGCCATTTAGTTCGTTACTGCATTTAACCTCCCTGAATAAAGGAAGTAAAAACCCAACTGCGTAACTGCAAAGCAGGAGGCACTTCCAGAATTTCTCGCATTTTACTAAAAGGCTTTAAACATAGAGCTATTTTTAGTGTACCACATAAGTTTGTCTCTAATAAAGGCCCTCTTGTTGCTCGTGGGATGAAACGACTCAAAGGGAATGTACAGATACTTATTTAGTGGCTTTTAATGGGTAGAAAACTGCAGAGTGCTAAAATTGGTATCTTTGTAAAGAAATAAATCAAGAAACAAAATTCTACTTTCATCAATAACATAGTACGTAAGTTTGATAAGATCATTCTTGCTATAGAAACAACTAAGAAACTTTAATAGGATTTCTTTGGGACCCTTCCAAACAAAAACTATGTCTTTTGTAATGTTTTAATGTTTTAAACTTTTTAAATTTTTTTTTTATATTTTAACTTTTTCTATAACAGAGTTCCGCGGAGCACCATACCTATATAGGAAAGTACAGGAAACCCATGCATTGATTTTGTCATGGTTATCATGGCTAGCGGTATTGTTCGTGGGCGCGTACACACAACGACGATGACGGCAATACTCAACACGCAGCCTTGTTTTATAATGCACTTCTTTGATATTGGAAATCCATGTCATGGTCAATTGACACCTGTCAAAACAAGGTATCTGCTGACCAGTGTCACATGACCATATCACAGGCTCAAGTTCAGAGCTCTTCGGGGTCACATGTTTCTTTGAAGTTGACTGCTGACCAAATGCTAGTTTTTGGTTGGATTGCAGGCTCATGTCAGGTTAACTTGTTGTAAATAGTTGTTTGGAAGCCAGCTAAAACTAACCCAGGATTAAAACCTTACTAAAGTATAATTTTTTCTTGTATACAAAAGTTTTCACTGCTTTTGTTTTGCATAGTTTGAGATTATTCAAACTCAAACCAGAAGGCCAAACAGTATACAGAAAACCTCACTGCAAAGATACAAAACTCAAATGTGTAGTTCCAGAAAATATCCATACCCCCACCATGGAGGGAATTTTATGTAAGCCTCCCCCCCTCCTCCTCCCCGGAATTTCCATTTTTTTGAACACAAAAATGACCTCCCCACCCCTCCGGAATTTCCACAAGTAGTATGTGCACCCCCATACTTTCTAGAAGAAAATAGTTTTGGCAAAAGAAAGTGATAAAGTTAAAGTAAACACTCCAATTAACACTTGGCCATCTGCATTGCACATCACTGTTGTTTATTCTCAATCGATCATAACATAACATCTGAAGATACACACAAAGAAAACATACAGCAATTTATTTAAACGTGCTTTAAAAGATAATAGATAAAATGGTAACTTGTCAAATTACCTTCCTATTCGACTAAGTCCCTTTGTAAATGTGGTGGAATTTCTGTTGGAGGACTGATAAGATGAGTGTGGATGAAACTGAGACCATACTTTTAGTGTGAACATGAACACTAACACACTTGCAACAAAAGCCAATTTTACAGCAAAATTACATACAAATGGTCAGAGATAAACAAAAAGAAATTCTCAAGTTTGTGAAATCGTAACATCACTTCTACCTTTATAAAGAAACTCATTTTCACAAAAGAAATCAACTGCTACTTGACAGCTTCGAAGGCCTATGCAGAAACAAACTAGGCTAGTCACCAGTCCTTTTTGGTCCACATGGTGACTCCCTGTAGACTGGTAACAAGTAATGGCGGCCATTTTCACTTAATGGCACGTTCTTTGCATTTGTTAGCGTCCAAAGTGATTTTTGAAGAAAGAAAATTTATTTCAAATATAATGCAATTCAGATACAAGTATTGAGGCTACTATTTTTCATGCTACTATTTTTCCACTTTTAGGCTTGGCTAAATCTATATATTATTTTGGGGGCCATATGGTTAGCGCTAATCATATGGCCCCCAAAATATAACAACATAACATGTGCATTAAAACGTTTCTTGTAACGTCTGTCAGTACTGGAAATAATTTTTCTTCTTTAACAGGACACGTGTCATGTCAAATCTTCATTTTGGTCGGACATCTTATCAATTTGACCAGACACTAATTTACATAATTGATTAGCATAATTAATTAGCATAATAAAATTTATTGGCATACTGTAAAGATTTTTAATACAAATCGTTCAAAACTGCATTTAAATTTGATTTATTTATCATTTATGATGATTATATGACTTAATCTACAAGATGACTGCACAGATCTCTCCTGGTTATCTCCTGATTATATGTTCTTCAAGCAAACCTGGTTTCCTATTGATTTTACCATTAAAGGGACACAGTCAGCTTTAGGTCCACGCTGACTTGGACAATAGTTTTCTCACTTTGAAAAAAGTTCACCTCAACCTGAAATCAAAGTACATCTAGAAATCTGCTTCAATCTTTGCAGTGTTTTTCTTGATTTTCAATCATTCACTGAAAAACCTGTTTTTGAGTGTGCTTTTGCGCAATCCTATGATATTATTTTTATCATATTCGGTTAAAAACAGTATGAATCGCGTCCCTGAGATATGCAAATTAGCTATGAAATGGTATCTAATGCGCATATGCACCAGCTGACTGTGTCCCTTTAAAGCAGGAGCCCATCACTAGGAGTGTACAACTACCCCATTTATTCCTGTCCTAGTGTTTTCACAGACTGGTCTAGCTTTAGTTTGAATTTAGCACGAATTCAGCCCCCCTCCCCCAGGAACCTCAGTGACCAATCACAAGCATGGACTTTATAATTTCACCAGAAGATTAGGTTGACATGTCCACCTGAGGCTGCCATTTTTCTCCTTACTGATTCCAGCTCATATAGACCGGAACTGACCTTTTTAGTGGGAAAAGAAGCCTAAAAATAGACCGTTCTGTAAAAATACCATGACATAGGCTTAGTATGGGAGTTGGAGGCTCCTAGTGATGTGCTCCTGACCAAAGTTGACTCAAGGGTCCAAACATGAGGTGCTAACAGCATATTGCAATGTACGTAGTGCATAATAGGGAGATTTCTGAAGAGTATTTTATTTGGCAAGTACAGGAAAGATGAACACTTCTGCTTTATGATATGGCAGAAGCCCATAATGGGCACCTGGATATGGCTGAGACTGTCAGAGTCAAGGGCATAAAATTAAAAAAAATCTTGAGTTGCCATTTGGCAACTAAGTGATAACAATCAAGTAGGAACTACTCAGAAAAAAACTCAATGCATAAAATCTGTAAAGAAAACATTTTCAAGACTCTTTTGGCCGCTAATTTTGTGTACGTAGCTAATGTAATGTCTCTGAAAGATTCATGCACTTCAAGAGACACAATCGGTAGGCATACATGACATACTCAATGCTCAAGGGTTTGCAATGCATTATAGGGCGATTTCAAACACAAGCAGCCATTTGCAAGTTTTCCGATGTGAGAGAAGCCTTTACAGCACAGCAAAAGGATAGATTGCTTTCTTTTCTTATGCTGAATGCTATAGAAGCAAAGGCCTTGGAAAGATTTCCGTATAACCCCATACATTTATTATGCATGCAGAATTATTAATCATGTATGCGCTCTACTGTTTTTGAAGACAAAAGCAACTCCCTAAGGTATTGAATATATACATTGATAATTACTACTTACTGTGTGAATAAAAGAGGATTTGATTGCGCGCTGTGGCGCACTATCGCGCGTTGTCTTTTCGCCAATTCTTTTCGTCCCCTAGCTCTATTCCTCTCTCTTTTTCTTCTCCATATTACTCAGGCTCCTTACGGATTTTTTTTTCCTTTATTTTCTTGTACCCTATCAGGTCTCGAACCACTTACCTTTCGCACACCTCTCGCTTACCAGTCTCTCTTCTACACCACTACACTACGAGGTTTAGTTGAGAACTACCCCTTCAAAAAATAATTTTTATTTTACTTGACTCGTTCGCATTCCAAAAAATTAACATTACAATTTACCTATTCATGTGTTTAACGCATGTTGCACGCTGCATGAAAATATGCATCGCATGTGTGGGTCCCTGGTGAATAAAAGGGGGGGGGGTGATTTCTTTCTTTTTCCCAATCGCTTCTCACAGTCAACCACAGCCTAAACATCGTAGACCCAGACACAGGTGCGCACACCCAGCACATTGAAAATACATGGTGGGGAGTCAAACGAAGTATGCCTTGTACAGGAACATCCAAAGATCTCTTCGAAAGCTATCTACAGCAATGGTTGTGGCGTCAGCACTATGGAGATAATCCTTTTAGAAACGTTATCAAGCATATCGCCGACTTATATGAAGTGCGCAAAGATGCGTAAATTGTTCCTCGTACCACTGTATGCACTGTTCGTGATCTGATCACCACTTCATGGAGGAAAGAAACAAAATACACAGCTTCATCGCATGGGTCTGAATTTGAGGAAGGAAATTCAAGGGGGAAAAAACGCGAAGAGACGCGACAGGTAAGCTAGAATTTTATTTCAATTTGTTTACATTTACAAAATTAGTACAATAGTCACTCACCCGCGCAACAGATTATAGCTAACCGCAAGCAGCCGGTTTTGCTTAGGCCTAAAACAGTATTTTTAAGCTTTTTTAAACTAGCGAACAGGTCTAAATCGCTATTATTTTAAGCAGTTTTAAGTTTGTGCTCAGTTTAAAAATACGGTAAATGCGCCCAAAATTATGAAATTTCGTTGCGGTTTTCCGTAATTTAGTCTCCAAGAAATCATTCCGTTTTTGCGTATTTTAGATAGAAAATTCGAAAAAAAGTTTAAGTCTAAAAGTATGCGACACTTAGAAAAAAAATGGTAAAATTTATAGTTATTCAAATCAGATAAGTCTCAAAGGAGCGCTATTGTTTTCGCTATTGTTTAGTTAAACAAAGAACTGTATGCATAATAAATGTATGGGGTTATACAGAAATCTTGCCAAGGCCTTTCACTATGTAGTTCTGGAAGAACATAATGTCTGAGAAAATAACCGTTATTGATCGTCAACACAGAGAAACATAGTCGCCATTATGGTAGCCTTTGAATGCAGACATATTTTTGGCTGTCGACCAGAATTTTTGGCCACCAAAGATAAAAATTTTAGCTGTAGTGGTGACCATACCGGTTGCAATTTCGAGCCTTTTATTAATGTATCTAACCAAATTTTATGGATGGACAATAACTTGGTGTTGGTAAAATGTTTGGACATCATGTCCGATCATAATGTAAAATTGGCCAGACATATTCAAAATTTGGTCGGACAATGTCCGATGACCGACTGTTATTTCCAGCCCTGTCTGTTAACACATGTTTCAGCAGTTATTCACTTCCATGGGTTTGTTAAACTTAAGCATGCTTTAATCATTCACTGAAGAAGTCTCAGATAGAGACGAAGCACGTCGGAAATAAGTGAAAAAGCTTACAACTACAAGAAGTCTTCTTTTGTGCTGCTCACTAGTCTTCATTCAAAAAAAAATTAAAAACTTCCAATAATCTTCCAAGCAGATGGGCTTAGAGGGTAGATCGTAGATTGTAGAGAGTAAAGTGCAGATGGGCTTAGAGGGTGGATTGTAGATCGTAGAGTGATAAGTAGAGTAAAATATTCTATTGTATTGTAAGTAGACTAACTATTGTGTCGTATCGTAAGTAGAGTAAGTATTGTTCTGAAAGTATTTGTAACTTTTGTTTTCTATAATAAAAAAAAATTTTAAAAAAGATCATAGAGCGTAAATAGAGAGTAGAGAAAAAGAACCTAGGGAAAAAAAGGACATGTAGGAAATCTGGGTAGGAACCAGGCCCAAGTTCCTGCAGCCCATTCCACAAAGCAAAATATTCAGAAATAAACATTAATTAAAAATTCTGGTGAGTGGTGTTGGCCTAGATAAGAATGATTGTGCAAGTGCAATCCCAAGCTTAAATACTCACATGCCATTACCCCATGATGCAGCTTCACCAAGGGACTCGGGCTCATGGCCTGTTGCTACATTATGTACCATGCTGTAGAAACATTTAATTTCTGACTAATTCGTAGCCACTCAATTGCCAGAAATTCCATTTTTCTTGGCATAACAAGTTTCCACAACAACTACTTCATAAAAGGCTTTATAAAAGTGCTATCGCAACATACCTTTTGTAGGGCAGGTAATGTTTCATTGATAACAATGTCTAAAGAAGGTGCAAACTCCATGTCATGAACCTGTTGACAATAATTATTATTGTTAGTAATAATTTGCAATCAAGACAAATTTCAAGATGCACCTTGTCCACAGCTGTTTTTGAAGTAAAATGAGCCACTCAACTTGGAAAATGGGTCGTCTGTAAACAGTGAAAGTGTTGATGCCACTGACTTGAGGTTTTAATCTGTAGGTTAAGTTAAAGTTAAAGCCCACAGGCAAAATGCAACGGTAAGAGAATACACGAGGAGATGTAACACCCTTGAAAACATTCATGAAGTTATTGGTGATCCTCGTCCGAGACAAGTATATGGCTTCTTGTCCGATCAGCAAAGCAAGTATAATTGGATTCTTGTTTTGTTCTTTATTTTCCCAGGCGATATCAGTGATGTTTTTATTTCTTTGTTACCTTCTGATCTTAATAATAAAACTTATCAAACATAGAGTCATAGTACCACAAGGATGGCACCATGTCTCGAATGCTCATCAAAGTTAAGCCCTGTTTGGTGGGGTTCCTGCTTGGATGTGTGACCAAATTCGAATACCCCGTATTGCAATAACTTTTTTTTTTCTTCCCTTTCCAAGGCGATATTAGTGACTGCTGACTCCCAGTCTTGTGTAATGTCTTTTTTTTTCTATTACCCACTATTTTGTTCAAATCATTTCACCATGTCCATATTCATCTTTGAAGTATTTACATGTATTTACAACACTGTATAAATAATAGCGAAACGTGTCATTCGAATTCTCCTCAATTCTCTTGTCTGTTGATCGTCTTTTTGGCGTCCACATTAGTCTCCTTTAGGAATTCAATTCAATTTTTCTGACGAGCACCCCTGATCTTCTCAAATGGAAGTTCCCCTTCCCTGGATTCCAAATGTCTAACAGGAAGTGAAATTCTATAAAAATGTCCCTACTTGGGGGTATAAAGGGGGAAAAGTTGCCAATAAAGCACCAATGTTCTTCTGTACCTGAATTACATCAATGTAGTCTAGTCCTAAGCGCTTTAAGCTTTCCTCAACACTTTGTAAGGTTCTTTCAGCAGAGAAGTCAAACATCTTTTCAGTTTCTGGCTCATATCGACATACCTGTTAAATAATACATGATAACAATATCAATGAACCTTGCAAGACCTAAACACACAGGCTAACAAGTTACATGTAGGATTGATCAAAGGTTCTTTAAGGTTACCGTATACCTTCAGAGCACCCTCAGAGGTGTCTCGCGTCCAAACCCCTATATCAAATTAAAGCTTATAGAGCTGGCTATCATACCATATTAAGAATTTTGAAATAATTAAATGAATTGTTGAGTTTTTCATAACCTCTAAATGTGAGCATCTGAATCATCTTTTTGGTCCCTTTTGAAAGCTACTAGTCAAAGGGAACTTGTTCGTTTGCCCTCAAATTTGGACAGTAGCTAGTTTGACATATAAAGAACAAGAACATGTCTGCAAATTTTGTGAATTTCCAAATATTTTTTCTCCAAGAGCGATTTTTCTATGATCACTACACATTTTTTAAATCCTATTTCAGCAATGTTCTATAACTTTCACTGTGTCACTTGAATAAGGCATATTGCAGACACATTTTTGTAGTGCTTTGGGTCCGGAAACTGAGGGACAAATTAAATAAGCGAAAGACAAAATTCACTTTGAATTATAGCTTTCAAAAGGTGATTTGCACGTTTGCATTTATAGGTCGTAAAAAAATTCACCAATTCATTTTATTTCAAAATTCTTGGTATAGTTTGACAGCCAGCTCTTTAAGCTATAAATTGATATGGGGGTTTAGGTATCTACAGTTTACACCGGACATGCTACATCACTTGGATGTGAAACACCTCTAAAGGTATACGGTAACTAATTGGCCACGCAATCTACAAATGTTAAGCACAAGCAACAGTTGGCAGTGCTAATTGAGTCTTTTGTCCTCAAATCGTTTTGACTGGAGTTATTACAAGCATCTTCATTCATCCATTACACCCAAAAATCCTTGAATCACATTCAGAGGATAGAAATTACTCACACAAGAGCAGGCCCCAAACTGACCAAATGGCGAACAATGATCAAATTTTTACCCCTTGAATTTTTAGGTTTATTAAATAGAATTCCATGAAAGATTAAAAATGCTGCTTACCATTTGCAAATATCTGCATTGGTTCTAGAGATATTCAAGTTTTAAAATGTATAAAATGTGCAAATGAGATACCTGATGACATTGTGTACTCAACCAAATATTACATCAAGTATATAAATAGCGCTATCTCGGACAATGCAGCAAAAACCACTGACACTTGGCAGGCTAATAGTTCTACATGCATCACTTCAAAACCTCGAAAAACATTAAACAAGGCCATGAACTCGACCTAACATATTTGTATGCTTGCTGAATCATTCAGATGAGGCACCACTGGAAAATATCAATATCGAGCACTAAAGGTGGCCAGAAAAGCCTTAATTTGGTCTGGAACCCGGTATGTTGCCATAGGAACAAAAATGTTAAGCTCATATTGTGGAGCACCTCTAGTAGAGTCTTACTGCAAAGAATCAAACATTTCTGTTACAAGCTGGCTGAGATATCTTTGTTCATCATATTTGATCAAAATTCAGTTAGGTTTATGATGTCATCACTTCGCTAATTTGCATATTTTGAAAGCTTGAATATCTCTCGAACAAAAGGAGATATTTGAAAATAGTACACAGCATTTTTCTTCTTGTACAGACTACTTTCTATGTTTTAAAATGACTTAGATAAGAAAGATGTTGCAGCCGCATTTAATTGTTATTTTTTCCGTTTGTCTGTGCATTCTTTCGTAATCATTGCATTCTTTTCGTTTATCTCGCTTTCACGTTATCGATGTTCTGTTAGGTTTTTTCGCATAATTTTGCTTTGTTTTAGTCCCCTTTGTATGCGTCTTTCTAATTTATTTGTGCATTTTCTTCGCGACGCTACCATCATCTCGTCTCGTTTACCGCCCTGCCGTTTTCCTTTTTTTACGTGTATCTTAGTATCCTAGTCATACAACGTTTGTAAGTATCGTCTACCTTCGGCTCGTTATTTCTGTTTCTTTTATTGTATTCGTCTATAACTTGTAATTTATTTTGTTTGTAGTAACCGCTCCCTTTTCAACGCTTCTGTTCGCACTCGTTAAATTGTACATTTCGTCTTATCGATTAAAGGCCAAGTAGCGTGTTGGACGTTGACTACAATATCCGTTGAAACGTTGTGGATCCAATCGAAAGCACTGGAAGCCAACAGGAACAAATTGGATTGGAAAGCGACAGTTTAGAATCTGCAGGCACGGCCCTCTTAACCGGTGTAACAAGGCGAAGGCAGTGCACCGAGAAAGGAAAGGCCTATATCGCTCATCTTTGATGGACAGACTGTCAAACTGTCAATAAAAGAATCCAACGGCAAATTAAGGAAATTGTTTCTTCAGCAAGTACCAAAGAAAACGTGCACGTCGTGGAAAGGAATCTGACTGCATTTCGTGTCACCGTGGAAGAATTAACGAGATGCGTCGCTGTATTGTTGGACGACCTCGAGGGTGAAGGTGACCAGCTAACCGTAGCTAACGATTGGTATGCCGAAAAGAGTAAGCAAATAAGCGATTTTATTGAAAAAACCGTTCGCTAGATTTTGTCTGCGAAAGAGGTCCTCGAGCAGAATTTGGAGGTTAGATCTCAAGCCAGTTCAAGACGTACGCAAGCATCGCATCGCTCTCACGCAACATCGAGATCCTTAAACATCTCCACCAGAGCGAAAGAAAAGGCAAAAGCGGCCGAATTAATGGCAAAAGTGCCTATGTTGGAACAAAGGCAAGAGCTAGAGAAAAGGGCCAAGAGGTTACGTTTAGAAGAACAATTAGCAGTCGCCCAAGTTCGTGAACGTGTGTTCGCAGAAATCGAGAATGACGTCAAGGAAGATTTAAGCCACCAGCCGGAAATGCCTTCAGGAGCCTCTCGTGTACCAGGAATTTCTCTCTCTGGGCCATCTTTTCTGCCTGTATCCAGTATTTACACTGTTCCAAGCCCAACGTCGAACACTGTAACGAATGTGAACTTTACTGGGGGTTTCCATGATGATGCTCCTATTACACAAACACCTCCTAAGCCGACGCGACATCCTACGAAGTTAAACCCTCTCGCACCTGAGTTTCACGTCACCGACACACAGCCAAATACGCAGTTTTGTGACATTCTTCAGAAACAAAACAGATTAACTGAACTGTTGGCGGAACAACAACAACAGAGTTTACTTCCGTCACTCACGCTGACTAAATTTACTGGCAATCCTTTGGAATATTCCACATTTACTAGAAGCTTTGAATCCCAAGTGGATGCTAGAGTGAGCGCTAACGATGTTCGTTTGCAATACTTGGAGCAATACTTACAAGGAGAACCGAAGGAGCTCATCAAAGGATGTCGTCACTTGGATAGAAACAGCGGCTACATAGAAGCTAAGAAACTCCTACAGGAGAAGTACGGGGATCCTTACAAGATATCGAATGCGTACATTAAGAAGATTAACGAATGGCCTCACATACGGTCAGGAGATGAACTGGCATTAGACCGACTTTCCATCTTTCTCGGTCAGTGCCGGAGCGCAATGTCGACCCTAACCTTTCTATCCATCCTCAACCACCCACACAACTTACAAAGTATGGTGTCAAAGCTTCCTTTTCCGCTCCAAGACCGATGGAGGTGAGAAGCCAATAAAAGTAGACTTGCTAGAGGAATGATCCCCACATTTGATGATTTCATGACCTTCGTAAACACCGAAGCAGGGATTGCAACAGATCCAGTCTTTTCGCGAGGAGCCCTCCATCACTTGGATGGCTCATTAGATCGCCCTGATCGTTCCAACAAAGGCAAAGGTTCTGGGAAGCCTAAAACTTTCGGGGACCGTGCTCGTGCCCCGCATCACGTCTCCAATCACGCAACAGATGTAACCGCTGACAAAACAATTGCTTCACGTAACCCTACCATCATTTGTAAGCTTTGCAACAAGGGGCACAACTTAGACGATTGCCAAGCCTACTTGAAGAGATCTTTACCAGATAGGAAGGAGTTCCTCAAAGAAAAGGAGCTCTGTTTCTCATGTTACGATCCTGGCCACAGATCTAACGGGTGCGCCCAGAGGAGAACTTGTAAGAAGTGTTCACGTCGTCATCCCACGGGACTTCATGATGACAACTTCCGCATCAATCAAGTAGCCTCCAAGCAGCAGATCCCCCCGCCTCCGCAGCGTAAGGATCATGTTGTGAATGCTCACACTGAAATGGCCCAAGCAACCTGTAATGCCACTGGCGCTGAGAAGTCGGTCTCCGCTGTACCCATCATTCCTGTCAGGTTGAGATCTGCAGAAAGTGAAGTCCTCACTTACGCCATGCTTGATGCTTGCAGCACCGGTTCCTTTGTTCTAGAAGATATCGCATCCAGTTTGGGTGTAAAGGGTACCGATACACAGCTGATGGTGAAGACCGTCAATGGCACCAAGTTACACGACGCCAAGGTTTTGAACGGATTGGTCGTTTCAGATTTAAAGGGTGACAATACCATGCAATTACCGAAGATCTTCACCAAAAAGGACCTTTCTACCTGCGATAACATCCCTACGCCTGAACTTGCTCATCGATGGAAACATCTTAAAGGCATAGAAGCAGATCTGCCACCACAGTTACCTAATGCCAAGATCAGTCTTCTGATTGGCTCTAATTGTCCGAAAGCTCTCGAGCCAATGGATGTATTAGCAAGCGAAGATGGTGGTCCATTTGCAATTAAAACGTTTGCTGGATAGGCAATAGTTGGGCCCTTATACATGTGCTATGAAGAGCATCCTACTGTAAATTGCCATAGAGTTGCTGCAATGGAAGTCTGTTCTGGTAGACACCTCAATCACCACTTCATGGTAGAGAACAAAGTCAGAGAAATCGTTACTCCACAAGTGCTGAACAAGATGTTTGAGCTAGACTTCAGCGAGCGAACTGATGATAAGGAACAAGGACACTCACAAGAAGACAAGAAGTTTCTCAAGATAGTTACCCAGGGTATTCGGCATACAGAAGATAGTCATTACGAGATTCCCCTTCCATTCCGCCGTGACGATGTACGCTTTCCTGAGAACAAGGAGCAGGTCCTTCAAAGAGCACACTGGTTAAGAAAGAAGTTTATCAATAATGAGACATTTTACAAGGACTATGTCAATTTCATGAACAGTATTATTGCCAAGGGATTTGCTAGGAAGGTGCCATCAGATCGTCTATTTGCTAAGACAGGCCAACTTTGGTACATACCCCACCATGGCGTCTACCACGCTAAGAAGCCCAACAAGATCAGGGTCGTATTCGACTGTAGTACCAGGTTCGGAGGAACATCGCTAAACGACCAATTGTTGCAGGGGCCTGACCTGACGAATCGACTCGTAGGTGTTCTGACAAGATTCCGCCAAGGACCGGTCGCCTTCATGAGTGATATTGATTCCATGTTCCATCAAGTCTGGGTACCAGAAGGCCAGCGAGACTTCTTGCGCTTCCTATGGTGGCCTGATGGAGATTTAACGCAGAATCTTGAGGAGTATCAGATGAACGTCTATTTATTTGGTGCAGTTTCCTCGCCAAGTTGTTCAAACTTCGTGCTACAAAAAGCAGCTGATGACGCTGAGGAGGCCGTTGGTCCAGAAACCACTAACATGTTGAGGAAGAATTTCTATGTTGACGACTGCCTTTGCCCAGAAGATACGGAGGAGTCCGCTATTCAAAGAATACGTGGTGTTCGCCATGCCTGTGCACATGGAGGTTTCAATCTGGCCAAGTTCGTTAGCAACAGTAGACCCATACTAGAAAGTGTCCCAGACAAAGCTCGTGCCCAAGACGTGAGAACATTAGAGCTAGGCAGTGGTGAACTTCCGTTTGAGAGGGCTCTTGGCGTTCAGTGGGCAATCGAGTCGGATACGTTTGGTTTCAGAATCGTCCTTAAAAACCAGCCGCTAACCCGAAGAGGAATATTGTCTACGATATCTTCCGTTTACGACCCTCTGGGAATAGCAGCACCCTTTCTGTTGGTCGGAAAGTCAATACTGCAGGATCTGTGTCACACCAAGTTAAGCTGGGATGAAGACATTGGCGAAGAGTACCGTGTACGTTGGGAGAATTGGAGAAGCCAGTTGCCTGCCCTGGAACGTTTCTCTATGGAGCAATGTCTCAAACCTGCAAACTTTGGTACAGTCGTCTCCAGACAAATCCACAACTTCTCTGATGCTAGCTCAACGGGTTACGGTCAAGTGACATACCTCAGAATTGAGAATGAGAAAGGAGACATCCATTGTGCGTTCCTTATGGGGAAAGCCCGCGTAGTTCCTGTTAAGACCATGACAATTCCACGCCTCGAGCTTACGGCAGCCACAGTTTCAGTTAGAGTGGGAGAGATGATTGCTAGAGAGTTAGACGAACCTGCTGAGAGTAAGACTTATTGGACAGACAGTACAACTGTTTTGAAGTACATCCGAAATGACAAGAAGCGTTTCCACGTGTTTGTGGCAAATCGCGTGCAAACAATAAGAAATGCAACAAATCCTAACCAGTGGAGGTACATTGGGACCGACATTAATCCAGCTGATGACTCGTCATGTGGTTTGAAAGGCCATGAGTTATCCAAACAGCATTGTTGGATTACAGGTCCAAATTTCCTATGGCTACCCGAGAGCGAATGGCCTCAACTTCCTGGTGACTTGGACGACATTTCCTACAATGATCCTGAGGTTAAGAAGGTTCTTGTGAACAGCATGGATGTTGAAGAGAACGCAGACCTTTTGAAGAGGCTCACACACTTTTCCGAGTGGCACCGTATGAAAAAATCCATTGCCTGGATACTCCGTCTAAAACCTAACTCCGATGAGAGGGCATTGCTTTCCAAGGATGGAGCTGACAAAGTGAGACGTACAGCAAACGTGAAACGCAAGCCCTTAAGAGTAGAAGAATTAGACAGAGCGGAGAAGACCATTCTGAAATTGGTACAAAGCGGTGCATTTCCCAAAGAAATAGAAGCTCTGCAGAAAGTTCGACAAGTAGATTGTGAGAGTGACCGCCAATTTGTAAAGGCAATAAAGTCCGAAATCAAGAAATCTAGCACATTGTATCAGCTTGATCCTTTCCTGGACCGGGACGGACTCATAGATGTCGGCGGAAGACTAAGCAAGTCAGAAGAGTTTTCAGAAGGCTTTAAGCATCCTGTAATCCTCCCGAAGAAGAGTTTCATTGTGGACCTCATAATTCACGACACCCATACGAAGGTCGCCCATGCTGGCAGGGGCATTACACTGAGCGAACTAAGAAGTCAATATTGGATACCTAATGCCAATTCTGTTGTGAGACATTTCATCTCCAAGTGCGTGGTGTGTCGTCATCTTCGTGGAATGACAGGTGAACAAAAGATGGCTGACCTTCCTAAGGAGCGAATAATGCCCTCCCGTCCCTTCACATATAGTGGCATTGATTATTTTGGTCCCTTCTACATCAAGCAAGGACGGAGAGATGTTAAACACTATGGAGTACTATTTACCTGCCTAGCTAGCCGAGCAGTGCACATTGAAACGGCCGACTCATTGGAAACGGATTCCTTCATTAACGCCCTTCGACGATTCACAGCAAGGAGAGGGCCAGTACGTGAGATCAGATCAGACCAAGGCACCAACATCGTAGGAGCAGAAAGCGAACTAAAGAAAGCTTTAGACGAGCTGGACCACAGCGCAATCCAAAGGAATCTTTGCAGAGACTTCAATGCTGACTGGATTATCCAATGGAAACAGAATCCTCTGGCAGCGTCCCACATGGGTGGCGTTTGGGAGCGCCAGATACGATCTGTCAGATCAGTTTTGTCTGCATTGATGCGAGAACACGGCCACACCCTCGACGATGAGTCCTTTAGAACCCTATTAACCAAGGTAGAATGCATCATCAACAGTCGCCCGCTCACTGTCCCATCAAGCGATCCTGAGGATCTGGATCCACTCACACCAAATCAGATACTGACTATGAAGTCAAGGGTTGTCATGCCTCCGCCAGGAAACTTTCAGAAAGCTGACTTGTACCTCCACAAAAGATGGAAACATGTGCAGTATCTTTCCAATGTCTTTTAGTTGAGATGGAGAAAAGAGTACGTCCAAAATCTACAAAAGAGAGTAAAATGGAACCGCCCCCGAAGAAACTTCGAAAAGGGAGACCTGGTACGGATCGTAGATGATCGAGCCTCAAGAAACGACTGGAGCATGGCCCGAGTTGTCGACGTACACCCGGATTCAAATGGACAGGTCAGGTCGGTCAGAGTTACCACGGCAACAACAACCCTAGATCGCCCAATCGACAAACTTGTGCTGATACTGGAGAATGAGAAATGAAGACCAGGCTAAATCCCAGCCAGAGGAGCCATAAGGAGTGGAGAACTGTGTTATGAACTTTAACGTTAAAAACTGAGAACTTAAGAGTTTTAGTAAACTCTTAGAGGAGCCAGATGTTGCAGCCGCATTTAATTGTTATTTTTTCCATTTGTGTGTGCATTCTTTCATGATCATCGCATTCTTTTCGTTTATCTCGCTTTCACGTTATCGATGTTCTGTTAGGTTTTTTCGCATAATTTTGCTTTGTTTTAGTCCCCTTTGTATGCGTCTTTCTAGTTTATTTGTGCATTTTCTTCGCGACGCTACCGTCATCTTGTCTCGTTTACCGCCCTGCCGTTTTCCTTTTTTTACGTGTATCTTAGCTTCCTAGTCACAACGCTTGTAAGTATCGTCTACCTTTGGCTCGTTATTTCTGTTTCTTTTATTGTATTCGTCTATAACTTGTAATTTATTTTGTTTGTAGCAACCGCTCCCTTTTCATAGCTTCTGTTTGCACTCATTAAATTGTACATTTCGTCTTATCGATTAAAGGCCAAGTAGCGTGTTGGACATTGAGTACAATAAAAGATGTGATTTTCGTTGTAGTACCACTTTAAAACTGTAAACCATGCACTTTGCCAGATGACCTTTACAAGAACCTGCAGGGTCTGAAATTAACTTTCTTGAACAGACACCAACTAAACCAGTATGCAAAGATGGTTGTCTCCAATAGCACAGGGCTAGTGGATTTTGCAGTCAGGCAAGGAAAGTTTCTTGGAAAAAGTTTTGAGGGAATTCAAATTGCAGAGGTACAGTTAGAGATGAACTTTAATGGGGCCGCTAAGTGAGAATGATGTTTGGGCTAGTACATCGTAGTTACAGCTTGCCCAAGGAGCAAGTTAAGCTTGAAAATTGGTTTTCATGGCACCCTATTAACACCTTTTTTAGCTGCACCAGAAGGAAAAATCTGGTTGCCACAAAGTGTCCACAAACTTTTTCTACACAGTGAAACACAAATAATGACACAAAGGTTTTCAAGATTGAAGACTTTTTCTTTTTGCTTATAAAACATAGTTCTTCTTGTGACCAATCGTAAGAGTCCTAGCCCACCCTGTATAAAAGCATTAATAAAATTGTTATCAGGGCTGTGCTCTAGAGGCACCTGGGTGCCACGAGCAACTAGCTATTGCCTTTGGGCAACTTACTTTTTTCATATATTAAGCTTAATTATGTGCTGGACACACAGGATATCATGGTCAGGAGCCTCGAGGCTTCTCTTAGCCTTCATTATGTAGCTTGCATTTTAGTTTAAAAGAGGTTTTCTTTCTTAGATTGAATCTATTGAACACTGGGCTCAAACTTGGCAGTCGCCAGATTGCCAGAGGTGACTTGAACCTACCAGGGCAAAATAATTCTGTGCACCAAATGTAATGCGAACTACAAACTTGCAATAAAAAAAGGAACCAATAGTTTAATAATTAGTAAGACTACCTTGTTTTTCTCTTCCCCCTAATTCTAATTTCACTGACTTCATTGAATGTTTAGTTCATAAGTGGAAAATTCCAAGAGAACTTAATCCATAAATAATTCTCATTCGTCCATCCATTTTATTTGGTCATGGGTGACTTAGAAATCAATGATACTGGCCCAGCTGGCCACCAGGCACTGAAGTTTCAGCCCTACTGAACATAATGCAGCATAACACCACTTTCTTTTCAAATGTATCAGTATCATCAAAGTCATTTCACATTTAACTTGTACTATGATTGCATTTAGTTAACATGGAGATCACCTTCTCCTGATAAATGGAAGCCCATGATATACCAAAACCTTGAATGAATTCCTTGAACTTTCTGCTTCTCCTAACCAAAATATGTTTTTGAAGCTTTTCATGGTCTGTAGGGTAGTCTGTCGACCCAGTCCATAGTGGCGGTCCGCAGACCAGGAGTCAATGTTTTCGGGTTACCCTTATCCCAATGATTAAAATTGTTGAACCCCATTATCTTCAAATCTTAACAAATGAAAACGAAAAATACTTCAAGATGTCTGGGTTTTCCAGATATTTCATAGCAAGTGACTGAAAAAGTATTTCTAAGGGAAAATGATTTGAGTTCGAGATAGCAGCAGTTCAAGATAACTGAGTTCAAGAGAGTGAGGTTGTTCAAACTGTAACAGAAGGAAATATACCTTTGTAGCAATGAAGTATGCTTCTCGAGGAATACCTTTTAGAGCCTAAATACAAAACAGACGTAACAAGTTAGTTGTCATAACATCAAACACAAGTTTAAGCGAAAAGGTGCTACTTTTTGACATACAGCTATCAGTCACAAGTGCCTCTCTCTACCCAGGTTTAAATTTATTATATATTCTCGGGGACAGAATACTGGGAGCTACTTGTGATGGACTACACTGTAACATCCTATCCAGGAGAAGTAAGAATACTCCTAGCTGCTTCATCCTACACATACTGGAGATAAACAGTGCTCAAGAGCTGTAGGCCACTGGTGTTTAAAAGCCTTTTTTCCTATGTAGGATATGTTTTTAAAAATACCAGTCTATACTCAAATATTGAATTAATTTTGATTAACAGTTCTTGAGTAACAGTATCTGTTGTTGTAATCATGACTTGATTAAACGCCCTTTTTAGTGCAAAGTGGTTGGGACGGAGGACTATTGGGGTTAGAATATTGGGAAAGCGGGAAAGGAGCTTCAAGAAAGTGAAATGCTTAGTTACTGATCAAAGACATGGCCCTCAGTTGTCAATAATTTTGACTATAAAATGTTTAAGCACGCAACTGGAACGATGATCCTGCTGGTATACATTGGATCAATAGTGATCTAATCGGCTTTACATACAAAATGAAGAATGCAAAAGCAAAAACCGACACAACGTAGCTAGGATGATTTTTTGAAGGTGTATTATATTTCAGCTGGCCAAACCAGCCTTCTTCAGGTACAATGAAAATTTTACATTGGGACGTGTTTTTATGTAGCCGATATTTACGTAATACCAGAAATACGTAAAAGTAATTGACAGTGTAAATTAAAGATAAACATACAGTAAAATAAAATAACACGATAAAAGAAAACAAATGGAAACAATTAATATGTTTCTTCGCAGATGTTCAGACCATCAGGATCAATTGTTCTGCCTTTTTGAATTAAAAAAGCTTCCCTGGCCTTACGGATAGAGTCCCGGTTCGAACAGATTTTTTCGATGGGGATTAATTGCATGTCGTTAGCAGTGTGGTTAGGAGAGGACAGGAAATGTTCAGTAGCTGTAGTAGGTTTAGATTTGTTGTTAGGGCTATCTATGGTATGATGGTGTTCATTAAATCGGTCTTTTAATCGTTGTTTCGTCTCTCCTATGTATTGTAAATTACAGCGGTTACATTGAATCATGTAGATGAGGTTTTTAGTGTCACAGGTCAGGTTAGATTTTATGGGGTGCGTTTCCCTGGTAGAAAAGAAGGTATATGTAGTAAGTCTGTGAGAAATGTAAGGACAAGTAGCCACAACGGAAAGAACCAGAAGGGAGTTGGGGATTAGAAGAATTAGAAGAGAGTTTAGCTGTAACTAGTAACTCATGAAGGTTAGGGGAGCGTCTGAAGGCTACAACAGGCAAATGCTGAAAAACATTTTTGCAGCCATTAGAAGAGAGCAACAAATTGTAAAGTTTTTTGATGATGTTAGAGATGTGAGGAAGTGATGGATTGAAGGTAGTTATAAATGGTATACGTTTAGGTTTGTTGACGTTGTTGGGGAGAGAGTCTAGAGAGTGCGGGGGATGTCGGCGGCTCGTCGTATTTGTTTGGTGACAAAATTATGGTTGTAACCTCGTTTAAGGAGGTAAGTGGTAAGTTGAGCAGCGCAAGTATTAAACGTGGCATCGGTAGAACAGACACATCATAAGCGGAGTGCTAGACTGAAAGGAATGGCTTTTTTAGTATGTAAGGGATGACAAGATGAATAGAGTAGATGTTGGTGTTTGTCTGTAGGTTTGGTGTAGAGGTCAGTAGATATACTACTGCCGTTAGTCACAGAGACACTAACGACAAGAAAAGGTATGTTAGTAGAAGAGTGTGAACTGGTGAATTTAATGGTGGAATGAATGGCAAAATTTCTTGAACAAAATCTTTTAATGTAAGGCATTTCCATTTCTCATTAAAGAGCCTGGCAGTTTTGTTTTCTATTGCAATGTGCCTTTCAGTCATTATGTTTTCTCGAAGAGTAAAGATTGTTCATTTAGGTTACATTTTAAGTATTTTGCCACCAACAA
Organism: Orbicella franksi; assembly: GCF_964199315.1. Classification (NCBI taxonomy): domain Eukaryota; kingdom Metazoa; phylum Cnidaria; class Anthozoa; order Scleractinia; family Merulinidae; genus Orbicella; species Orbicella franksi. Next base: position 20,129,126 of record NC_138149.1, on the reverse strand, counting down.
AGCCAAGCTTAGGGTAAAATGATGGCGCTTGAGTGGGTTTGTAGGTCCGTCAAAAATTGTTGAGTCTGGTAACTGAATGTTTTCACTGGTGACTTGCGACCACCAGTCAAAAGATTCATTCCAAAATAAAGCTACATGGGACCACTTTAAAAGCGTATGCTGGATTGTATGCTGTTCACTTTTACATAGATAGCATAAATCATCAGCTATTATGTTGGCTCTTTTAAGTTTGTCCTTAGTGTAGATGATATTGTGGTTTATCTTGAATTCAAACATTATTAACTTTGTAATTTTCATGACAGAAAAAGGCCATTTATATAATTTTTGGATTTCAGAAGGCTCTACTCCATAACTAATAATTCAGTTTTCATTGGTAGGTGGTTGAAATTTGTTCTCAACAACTATTTTGTGCAGAGCAGCATTGGAAAGATTTTCTTCCTTGTCGTACCAGTTCTGTTTCCGTGTTTGCCTCTGTCTACCAGAAGGTGAAATTTTCCATTTATTTTTAATTGCACTGAGAAGGCCATAGTATACAGGGAAACTAGATTTAACTTTGAAAAGGTTATGTTAGGAATTTTCTGCTATTAGGGTTTAAGAGGTGTTTAACTTTTGTAACACCTGCCTTGTGCCATGACTCATAAAATATTGGTTTAGTTGCAATTTTTATTTCATGGTTGTTCCATATTATGGCATTGTATGGATCTGTTTTTTCTTGACCTATTTCAGCTTTGATTTTTTTTATCATTTCCCAACAATTTAGAATTTCTAAATAGAAACAAGGAATGCTGTTTAAATTGAGTTCTTTGGTTTTACAACTGCATGACAGTATTAGAACTTAAAACTGCCTAGGTGTCAAGTCATGTAATTTGGGATGATTTTCCACGGCACGTTCACCTCTGTATTAAATCTTCTCACCCATGAAGCTTTCAAGGTTTTATTCATCGACTCAAACTCACTCATTTTTATTCCACCCACATTCCTGTCTCCAATTAATGTATTTGTTTTAATTTCATGTAGTTTGTTATCCCATACAAAATCCAATATGGTTTCATCAACCCTTTTGCTGCAATTTTCAGGTAATGATAAAACTGAGGACATGTGCAATATGACAACATACTAAAAGATTGTAACAGAAATTTGTTTACTTTGTGTAGGAGTTGGGGAGGAGCATATGAACTCCCTAACAGGGTAGGTGAGGCACATGGCCCTTTGAAAAATACTTAGAAATTGCCTCTTTTCTACTCCCCAGAGGTTTTTTGGTGTTTATTGTGTTTGGTCATTTGCATATTCTATGGGGGCAGTAAGGCATTGTGTGTTGAGGTTTTCTACTAGACAACAAAATTCTGTACTTAGAACCAAAACACATGCACCTTTAAAGAGTTCAAAATGGTATGTAATAAGCATCAAGAAGACTCAACGGATGGTAATAAAGAGGCCGATAATGGCTTAGAAGCAATGATATTGACCTTTGAGTTGCAAGAAGGTTTGAATCAAAGGTCTTTCTGAATTCATGTGAAACAAAAACCACACTAATAAACACTGCGGATAGGAATAAAATGCACTTTCTTGTCCACAATACGGAGATATCGATAGTTCAACCGAATGTATCGTTTATTAAATTAGCATTCTCTTCTAGAGGAATAGTTTTGGTGTTACAGTCGAATCTCCCATAAGTGACCATGTCAATGTCAAGCCTACAGGTGTAGGTGGTTGCTTACAGGAGGTGGTTGCTTACTAGAGCTTAGACCATATTGGATTGATGTTGACCAAAATTTTGCTTCATTAGCATATGGTAACTGCAGAGACTTACCCCATGTCTTAAATTTCTTATTCATGTGAAAAGCCAATTTCGAGAAAAACTCTGGTACTTTCCATTGAGAAATTTCCATCTCATGTACTATCCAGGAATGCAATAATGTTACAACACCTTACTATCCACTGGGCGTTAAATTGAATCATTAACAGTAATTAATTTAGAATATGCTTTTATTTCAATCTTCTGTAACTAAGTATGATGACTCGAGATAACTATTACTAACAAAAATTATTAAATATTTGACTAATTATTGTAAAAAATACGGACCTTGCCTAAAACAGTCTCTGCTTTGCCATGACCATACCAGGGAGCAACATCGATATAGTTAATCCCGTTCTTTATTGCATGGTGGACAACTTGAACTGACTCCAAGTCATTAGTTTCCCTGAAAACACTTCCAAGTGATGAAGCACCTATAATCATTTAAAAAGTAACAGTCAGAGTGATTTATATTTAAGAATGTCTAATACATCAACTCCCCCTCAGTAGTGACCAAAAAAACTTAGAAAAGAAAACGATTTTTACTTGTAGTATAATTTACATTTGTCTAAATTTCAAAAGCTTAATTTTTCTTGAAAGATATTTTGAGTTTCTATAGCATGCATAACCCTGAGGTCAGAGACTCCCCTAATTCTAATTTGAATTAGACCCCTAAAGGAGATCAATCTGGGTGTGGCTCAAGCTTTATTTGAACCCTAAAACTAAAAAGATGCCAAAATTTACTCTGTAAAACAGATTAGAGTCCATTACCAGCTGCTGTTCAAAAAAAGGAGCCTGCGCTAGATTGTAGACCAGACTCGAGAGATCCACACTCGAGAGATCCACATAAATCAAGCCTAAAAGCAGAAATAAGAACATTTTTTATTATTATTTCTTCGACTGCACCCTAAAAGATACTTTGACAGCTAAAATTAGTGGTATTTTGTCATGAACACCCTAAGTGAGACCAAAATCCCCTTATTAAAGCGAGACGAAGAGCATCCCCGGCCTTTTCATGTGGGAGTCTCCCCCTGGGTTGCATAGCAAAGTTCCTATACAAATTAGAGTCCTCCGTTCTGCATTTTGGGCTGGCATAAAACAAGACGAGTGAAGAAATGCTTGCCAGCAAACCCCACAATTTTAACCATTTCATCACCTGTCGTTCTTCTCTCTAAACTGCCCAGAACACCAAGTGTCTCTGGCACTGGGTCCCGAAATTGTGTACATTACTTTAATTGCAATTTTCAAAGAGAGGGAAGCATACCAGCATGATTTTGATCCTTAAAAAATTATCCATTTGGTTCCATTCACAGGGCTGAAAAATTAAAACTGAATGAACAGGAACCTCCCAAAGTTTGAAAATCTGTATTTTTGGTAAAAAAAAAGCAACATGTGGTCCTATTAAAAACATGTGTCGAACGAATGAGTGCTCAACAATGCACTAACATTAAGAAGCCTATTAGAACATGGAGAGGGTTTGTGACTGGTGCAATGTGACAACAACAATAGCTTTATTTACTCGTACATTTACAGTTTTTTTTTTATATCAGTAAAATGTAAAGACAAAGAAAAAAGTGTACTGCATGAGTCTGGAGACTGAAGTAACCAAGGGTTTTCTAGTAATGTAATGTTGATTGCAAAGTACATGAGATTCACATGTCTTGAGTTATTCATATAATCATTTCATGAGAAGGAAAAGATTGTCAAATTGCTGAATAGCAAAAGTGGGGATGGGCTGAACATTTGGCCTGTTAGCCTCCAAACCAGGTTGTACATGTAAATTGAGTTGTGAATTTAGCAATGTGAATTTAGTGTGTGATGAATTGTTGTGAACATTCTGACTGCATTAGGGAACCAGCCTCACATAAGCACTGTCCTGAGACAAAAAAAGAGCAAAGGAAGAGATGACAGCAGTGGAAGAGGTAAATCTGGAAGAAATCGACAAGGCATACATAAAATAAGTGACCAACCTCACCTAGGTAGCAGGCAAGGAACCAAAGTTAACAAGGATGATGGATACTATGTCTTCAGCTCCTTGGATGGGGAGCAGGATGTGACAAAAACGCTGTCCAATAGCCCGGGACTAGTGAAACGATCGGTCGGCCTAGCACCTTCTTATCACAGGTTGCCCAACAGGCAAGCAAGAGGTGGACATGAGTGAAAATATGTTGGGTATTTTTTTCCAAATGGCAAACTTCAGACGTTCTGTTTAGTAGACAGTTCGTGAGAGAATGTGAAGCAATACAAATCTTTTTTAAAGTAAAATGTACAATTTAAGCAACAGAAATCAATTAAATGATAATTTTTTCCCGACCATGTGTCCCGACAGAGTAGCGGTGGTGCAAGACAAAAGCTTGCCGTAACAAGGTTATCACATATTTACATTGTTGCCCATGTAGTTAATAGTTTGTTTAAGTTAGTTAGCAAGGTCAATTCAACACCATTTGTCTAGTTGTCTTGAAGCATATGTAACCATGGATAGCAAGGAGCACTGGAGCAGTAGCCAAGATTTCATTTGGTTATTCATAGAATGACTGAACAACGTTTCACATACATGAAACGTGTGACAAGTTACAAACACTAAGGCTCAAACTGAATTTACTATCATTTACAAACTACAAAGAGAAAGAGTATGACTTTATTGATGTATTCCTTTCCTGAAAGAAAAATCTAAGCAATATTTGGCAAAACAGCTGTTTTGAAAAACATGTTGCGTGACAACTTTACTTTCCACATGTGTAATGTAATTCCATATGTTGTTTTGACTATGCATAAAGTAAAACTTCGATTGGGTTGTTTAAAACAGCTTAAATTTTCAGACAAGTGCTTTCTTAGATTCTCATACGAAAACTTCTTTGAATGAAGAAAAGTCAGCTGCTATGCCATTTTGGAGTGAAGCACTTCTAAGTCAGTTGTTACTTCAAACACATTTTTAACATAAAATGAAGTTACATCTAGAATCTTCCACGGTCACTTTTTGGAAACTAAATCTCAGAGCCTTAATCTTTCATTACCCAGCAGCTTTGATCTTGACCCAGCAAATATCCTCATAAATGATGTACAATTAAATAGTGTACATTGTGTGACCAAATCAAGGTTTCCCATTGTTTGTGAAAATATGCCGCCTTGCATCTCCGTCTGCAATATATGAATTTTATTACAGTACCAAGGGGATTAAAATAAATGACTTAAGTGTTGTTCTTTGTGGATATGGAATTTTCAAGGGGTAGGGGAACCCAAGTAGAAAAATCATGGAAATTCCAGGAGGTGGGGGGAGTACCGTGAGCCCCCTGGAATGGAAAATCCTGCAAGGTGGAGGATCAAACTGGAACCCCCCCCCCCCCCTCAAGGGGGTATGGATATTTTCTGGAACCACACATTCAGTATTTCTAAATGTTTTGTTTTAATAAGGTTTAATTCAAAAGTGAAATCAAAGAGATTTACTGAATCTAAGCTCTGTATTATTAATTAATTAATTAATTATCATTCTTTTTGCATATTAAATTGTTTAATAATCCTTAATGATCCTCTTTCGAGACCTGGTCTGAGCTGCCACTAAAGATACTACATCTGTACATTTAGGAAATAACACACTGGCTGTGGGTAAAATTTAGGTGGCAGGAAAGGATGACTGGGGAGTAGGGGCCTAGGAAGGAGGCCCTCCTGGGGGAGTACAGATCGGGTGGTACCGGGGGTAGCCACCCTGGAATAAAAGTTCCAGACCTGCCTCCAGGGGTGAGGCCCATATCCCACAGTCCCGGGGGACTGAGGGAACAGTACAGATCAGGTGGTACCGGGGGTAGCCTCCTTGGAATAGGTAATTTCTCCAGACCTGTCTCCAGTGGGCTAGAGCCTTACTGTGGGGTAAAGTGCAGCTAATGGGTGCACTTCCCTGCCACGAATTGCGGAACTTGTTTAACTGAGGGACGCAATTCCCCCACAGTAAGATAAAGTGGGGGCAGACTCTTGAGCAAAGGTCAGATGTCATGTTCATAAAATAAGATTACTTACAAGGTAAAGATAAAGAATGAGAGCTTCTGTGGCTTACTAACAGTTTAGGTACAGTTAAAATAGTAGATTGTGGAGTTTTGATATATAGTTCGTAGCAGTCTGAGCTCCACCGTCCTAGAACTTTAATTAGCCATGCAGGGATGCCTGCTGCGGCTGCAGATGTGGCGGCCCCAATGCGGAAGCTGTGGGAGTAGAAGTTGTTGGACAGGAAGCCGCATTGCTGTAGAATAAACCGGAGCTCCTTGGTGAGGCTTGAGTGGGTTAGCCATGAGCCAGATTGAGAGAACGTAAATAAAGGACAGCTTGCTGGAGGCTGGGCTTGGAGAATGTAGTCTTTCATCGCCATCACAGAACAGATGGGTGAAGTGGACTTTGCTATGGTGAGGGTGCATCCTTGGTGGAAAGGGTCGGTTTTGGATTGTTTTATCCTAACCCGCATAAGGGAAAGGGATTGCAAATAGGGGTGGAAGGTTATATCTTAGGAGGTGAGATGAACCTCAGGGTTGAAGGGGCCATTACAGGTGAACTCACTAGCACGTAAAAAGGCGAAGAATGCTAGGGTGAAGGCTGCCCAAAGCATAATATGGTCTAAATTAGTGCTCAGTGCAGGGCGGAGATAGTTGTGGATTGTGGTGAGGATTTGGGTAGTGATAGGGAAGCGATCGCGTCTTGTTGAGGGGGCTAGGCATTTTATACCTGTCAGGACTTTTTGAAGACGATGCATTTTGTTGATATGGAGGGGGAAGTTGAGCTCACAATGGAGGTCTTGAACGGCAACAAAATAGAGTTTGACTGTGTCATATGAAATGGTTTTGGCTAAGTGAGAGGCAAAATAAATGAGAGTCATTTCTGATGCTGGCAATAGGGGGTTAGAGGGGCCCACCAATCCATGCATGAGGTTGAGAAATGTTTTTGACCTGCCTGGTAGGTTCGCCTTGTGGAGGGGGCAAGAGAGGCATGGAAGTATTGCTGTACAGAGGCTGTCAGATGAGCATTGCTGATGAAGGGATGACGCAGGGAATGAGAGAGGCTGTGGGAGCCAGGGCCCGGAAACGATCCATCTGAAAACCGGAAAAGGGAGTCAGCAATAGCATTATCCAGCCCAGGGATGTGGGTAGCGCTAATAGTGAAGTTATTAATGAGGGTAAGGAGGGTGATGCTGCGGACAAGGTCCATTATCCGGGGAGACTTGGAGTGTTTGGAGTTGATGATGGCTACCACTGACTGATTGTCACACCACATCAGGATACGCTTCCCCGACCAGGTGGGGCCCCACAGGACACATGCCAGGTAAATGGGGAATAACTCCTGCCATTCAATACTGATGCCCCGTTTTTTGTTAAGGGTGTGTTCTGGTAGCCAGTGACCCTGGAACCATAGCCCGTCTAGGAACCCTCCATAGCCTATGGACCCGGAGGCATCTGTGAAAAGTTGGAGGTCGGGGGGTTTGGAGACACGGGAATCAAGAAAAATGCTTACCCCATTCCAGTGTTCTAGGAAATCAACCCACATCTTGATGTCCTTACGGAAACCGGCATTGAGTTTGATGTGCCAGTGGTGGAGATGGGTACCCTTGGTAAGGTGGATGATACGTTGGAGGAAGGGGCGACCTGGGCCAATCACCCGGCATCCGAATTGGAGAGTGCCTATTAGGGATTGAAGTTCTTGGAGGGTGGCTGATTTTTTACAGGACCACTGATGGAGGGCCTGTTTGGTACGAGCGAGCTTGTCTTGTGGGAGGCGGTCCTCCATCGTGTGGGAGTCTTAGAGGATACCCATGAATTCCAGGGAAGTAGAGAGTCAGCATGGTGGTCAGAGCTACTACAGGTTCGGCAGAATGATCCACTCGAGGGCCGAGGAGAGCTGGTCGAAGAGAAAGGGGGCACTGCGCAGACCGAAGGGAAGGACCATATCAAAGAAATACAGGCCTTGTCACTTCATCCCTAGCAGTTCCCAATCAGTTCCCAATCAGAGGGGTGGACCGGGATGTTCCGGAAGGCAGCTTTAATGTCCAATTTGGACATAAAATTCAAAAGCGAAATCAAAGAGATTTAGTGAATCTAAGCTCTGTATTATTAATTAATTAATTAAATAATTCATTATCATTCTTTTTGCATATTGAATTATTTTAGAATTGTTGGAATTACTGTAAATAATGTAGTTAAATTTTAGTCTCTTTTTATTGTAAATATCAAATTTAGGTTTTTAAATTTTATAATTTATTTTATTTATTTTATGTGTCCCCTATTAGTAGAGGGTTTTTTATCCTCGACTAGAATGTATTTGACACATTAATAAAGTTATTGTTAAAAGTTATTGTCGTTAATTATCCTTATGAAATAACATAATTTCAGGCTAACTCCTCACAGATTTGGGCTAGTAAGATGAAATTACAGCTTGCCCAAAGGGCAAGTGGAGTTTTTGAATTTCATCTCACCCTGGGGGAGTCAAACACTTTACCTCTTATGATTGAAAATGAACCTGTCCATGTCATCATAAACTCAGGTGCTACCTGCAACCTAATGTCTGAGCAATTGTTTGATAATTAAGAAGTGTCCAAAGGGAAAAAAAGAATTGTTGAAGAGTGACAGGAAAGTTTATGCAACAGCCCTTAAAGCTTAGAGGAAAATGTGCGTTGAACATTTGTGTACCTGCTACACAAAGGTCATTGAATACTGTAACAGTATTCTTCATAATGTCTTGGACTGATGACACCTTGTTAGGGAGAAGTTCATCTAAAGAATTAGGTATCCTGAAATACTAATTTATATGTTAGATGCTTTTTGTCAATGCTTGTGAATCCAAAGATCCTACTAATAAGATGGCTGTTCTAAAGGCAAAGTGCCCACAAGTGTTTGCTGGGCTAGGAAAATTAAAGAACTTTCACTTGAAACTTAATATGACTGACAGTGTTCCCCTGATCACTTAAGCCATGCAAGGAATCCCTTTCAGCAGGATGCAAAAGGTTATTGATAATCTAGAGGAACCTGAGGCACTTGACATGATAGAGAAAATGAATGGGTCTTCAAGTTAGATTAACCTCCTTGTTGCTGTGGAACAAACAAATGGTGATGTGTGATACCTGGCAAATCAACTAAATGATACTGAGAGAGAAATATCCTATACCAATCACCGAGGTGACTCTGCAAGAAATCTCAGGGGCAAAAGTCTTTTTCAAGTAAGATTTGAAAATAGCGTTTCACCGAGTAGAACTTGATCCAGAGTCAAGAGATATTACCACTTTTGCCAGGCCTAATGGATTTTACTGCTATAAGCATCCATTATTTGGTATAAATATGGCCACTGACAAATTTCAACATATTATCTCACAGATTCTCAAAGATTGCCTTGGTGCTCAGAACGGTCATGATGATATCTATGTACATGTAGCTGTTGCTTCACAAGAAGAGCATGATCACTAGCTGGATCAAGTGAAGAAGAAAGTGGTCTAATGTGGAAGTATGCAATAGATGTGCCAAATAGATTTGAGTAGCATGGAGCACCTTGGTAATCTGTTGTCTGACCAAGGATTACAAGTGTCTGGTAACAAGGTTGAAGCCACTGTGCAGGCAGCGGAAACACAGAATTGACTGATCAGAGCTACAAAGCTTCCTTGGCTTGGCACAATATTGTTCAAGGTCCATTCAGAGCTTTGCTATTAGTGCCAGCCCACTGTGGAATTTGACCAAGGCACATACCACATGGAATTGAGTTACTACTAGAAAGAATGCTTTCCTAGCAACAAATTGATGCAGGCAAAAGGGTATGCACCCAAGAAGCTCGGAGACTCAAGGAGACAATGACATGATCGAGTGACATAGCAGAGGGTGACATGATCTTACTACGTCAACTGAACCAGAGTCATATCGAGTCGAGGAGAAGAATGGCAATGCAGTTATCATTGAAAATTTCATAGGCCAGAGTAAATTGAGCAACATTGGCCACATGAAGAAATTTGTCAGTCCAGAAAGTGAGAGGGTGCTCCTGGTACTGAGTTCCCCAGACCGTCTATGACACATCCTAGGAGGAAGTTACATTCAACTTCCTTCACCAAGACCAACTCCAGAAAAGTCAAACAAACATCCAGTCAGGAAAAGAGAGACGCTGTAGAGGATGAATACACAACTGACACGATACACAAAAACAACAAAGTTTTTCAAACACAATTACTTACAGCTTGAAGAATCACCAACTACAACCAATCTTATTTGCCGAGATATTTTGGGAGTTGTTGAAGCAATTTTCAGTTTTCTGTCTGCTGCTGGACTCCCAGAGGACAAATGTATTGTACAGCCATTTTAGCAGTTGCCTCTTCCTGGGATTCAGTCACTTCAACAGGGTTTATATCCTTTACATTAGAAGTGAATAACTGAGTTTTCTATCAAACCGGCAAACAACTGAAATCTTCTGGTTCCCACCTTCCCTGGTAGCACTAAGATGCAGGATTGCAGTTTATCAAAATAATTCTATAGAATATCATTAGTTTGACAATTGATATTTTGATATTTTACTGATATTTTGGTGATAATAGAATGATAACATCATGAAATCATTCCTATCAAAATATCATTTAATTTATTACATGAGATTATCATCATGATAGCTGCTGAAAAAGTGGTAAATTGAGATATCAAAGTATCACTATCAAATCATCATGAGAATAGCATGGAAAACTATAGTTCACAATAGCAAGCTATAATATCATGTATCACTCTTATTCTCAAATCTCAGTTGAGTGATTTTATCATGTAACAAAGAGGATCAGACACTGACAGTGACTGCTTGATATAAATTATCATGATAATATCAAAATCAGCTAGTTTCACTGCTATTTGCTTGCGGTTAGCTTTTAATGGTTGTAAAGGGACAGCATTGTATTGTATCATGACAGAAGCATATCATCTAGGTGATATGCTTCTGATCATGATTTATCACTTTATCACAGGGGGAAGAATTCTCAATTAATATATGTTCCGATAATATCATGGTTTATCACTAAATCACAGGGGGAAGATGAAATTCTAATTAATCATTAAAATATTCTAATAATATCATGATAACATGTGCTTATATAATAAACACCTAATGCAGAATATTCAAAAATCAATCCCTTATAAAACCAGTGATAAATCATGATATTAGCTACAGTGCTTACAAGCAACATAGAAGATATTTCGTGATTTAATAAATCCATTTTGAAATCACTGGTTATCCTTGCAATCTGATTGGCCCTCAGTGGTATGATTTATTCACGAATCACACTATTTTTTGCTCTAAATTACATCTTTTTCTCAGCCAATGAGAATGGGACAGTAAAACAAAACAGCCAATCAGATTTCAAGGTTAGTTTAACGTAATCAATAAAATTTCGGGAAATCTTAAGGCAAAAAGCCTTGTGTGGAGAATTTTGCAACTACTATTGCCAAAACTTTGTTGTTATTGTTTTTTCAAAAAAAATTGATGAATTTCATTAATTACAATTTCTGAATGATGATTATGAGCTCCTTCAAGCTGAAGACCTTCTTTAATGGAAGTTTCCAACTTTCAGTGCCCATTTTGATGAATATTTTGGGGATTTTTCTTAAAAATCTGCTCAAGATCCGTATGATACCGAGTCCAGTAAATCATAAACAAACGAAAACCACACAACAGCAAATTCAGAGCCATCTCAAGAAGGTAGATGTTTCCAGGTTTGCAGTAGTTTCAAACAAAGCAACAAAAGAGCTCAACTCTGTTGCTTTGAATAAACATAGTCAAAATATACCCTGCTCCACAAAACAGTGAATGAACGAACGTCTTCTGAAGCTGGCGCCAGTCCCACCATCTTGAAAAAATCTTGAAACAAATGGTGCCACAAGAACTTGACAAGGTCCTGAGTATTGAGTTTTACGCCAAGTTCACAGAAAAAAAGGAGATGATA